>NW_027271273.1:0-605017 GCF_040938485.1 Diadema antillarum | reverse complement strand
GATTTGAGTGTTCAAACAGAACAATCATTAATGAAATCCAAACCAGGGTTTCTGCATTATGTAATGTCAACATTGAGGTTATTTTGGGAAAATGTTGCAAAATCTTAAAGTTTTTGAGCTCTCCTGAAAATTCATGATTTGGAGATAAGAAGTCTTGTCACGCCAGGGCAAAATGGAGAATTCACTGCCAAAAGAGAGCTACACGTATTATGAAAAACAGCAGTATGAAAATGCATCAGATCTCCAATAATTTGAACTGAAATTATTGACTTTTTTGTACAATGTTTACTGTGATAGTCTCAGAGGCATATTGAGATAGGAGTATCTAGCCAGTTTAATGTAATCTCGCTTGTGTCAGTGAAATTTTGCTTCTTTGAGACCGATATATAGCATATGTACTTTTTGTGTTTGTTCGTTTCTTCTTTGGTATTTTTTTTTTGGGGGGGGATGGGGGTGGGTGGGTGAACGTTTGCATTTCAGGCAAATTCAAAGTACATCATAACCATTGTGTTTTCCTTTCAAAAACAGACAAACATTGAAAAAGTATGTTTTATCATAGAAATGGAAGAACAATTATTAATTGGTGATTTCCCTTTTAAACAAACAAGCAAAAAGCACTGTGTAAGTGACATAGCTCAATGTTATGCCCGGGAGGTAGGTTTTCTGGGGGCCCATGAAAGTAGCATTAGGCCAGGAGAGTCACCTGAGATGTCATGGCGAAAGCCATACATGTTTTGATCCGACACCGGATCTTCATCCAACACGGGCTGGAATTAGCCGGCGAGGAGGGCGAACTGGGTCACTTTGTTTACCGCATCCACTCCAGATGGCTAGAGTTTCCAGTCACATGTCGGAGCTGTGAGCAGTCAGCCTGTGACATAGAAATACACAAAGGTCACTGTCAACCTTATGTAATTCAGTGGTGTAGTCTTGCTTTAAGGTGGAGCACATTGTTAGATTTTCTCCTTGGCCACTTTAATATCAGGTGGGCAGTGTACTATATACATAGTGTGTATTATATTATATCATGGCAGTACAAGTATCGTCAATGCTAAGATCACTATAGAGAGAGGACATAGAGAGAAAGGTGAATGAAGTAACTATAAACGTGGAAAGAAGATGGTAGCTGTCACTAACCTAGCAGTTGCACTTTTGTTATTGATGTCCTTTTAAGATTTGAGAACACTTCGTGTTTGCTCATTTAACATGCGTTAATGACAGAACTCTATGATTTCTTCTGTTTATAATATGGTCATGTAGCTCTGTTTGACTGTCAGGATATATAAGGAGTGGGAACACAACCTTACGTTGAAAGCTCTCAGGAAAATATAACATGAACTGTAGCTACCAATTACTCTTTGTTTTAGCTGTCATGCTTTCAACTGGTTTGATTGGTCAAATGGATTACTTCTGCATTTCCAGTGAATACAGGGCCCTGATCTTGTGTGGTTTCAGATGTCTCAGAAAAGATCGATTTGTATTTTTTTTTTCAAAGGATTTCATATGTACGTTTGTGTTTCTTATTGCATGTCTATTTTTTGTTAATTATAATATATTGTTCAATTGGGACAAAAGTCAGATTACATATCAATGAGGGTATTTGCCGAGAAAGTAAATCAAAATAGTTTTGTAATGTTCAGGGGAATACATCAGGGATGAATGATAACTGACTGAAAATTGTGTTAGCGAGAGTTACTCCATCTGCACGACTTCAGATAGGACACAACTATACATGTATCTAGCAGCTACGTATCAGCTATAATAATCTTTGGTCTCTAATCTCCTCATGCCCTTTTCTCTGTTGGCTGTCATGTATTTTCCAGGTATCGCCACCAGTGTCTCCTCAAGGCACCCCAGTCAACACAGCCACATCACGCAACCCTGCAACCAACGACATCCCATGACCAATGGCACGGGAGCCTCTGCACAGGTGCCCGATGAGTCCATTTCGGCTGCCTGCGCCCAGCTGTCGGCAGGACTCTTTGAGCTTTCGAAGCAAGAGGAGCCAGCTGGGATGGCCACGCCCCCTCCCATTCCCCAGAGGCCTGGCGCCTCTGTCCAGAGACCACACCAGCCCTCAGCCCCAGACCCCGCCCCAGCCCCAAACTCAGCCTCAGACACAAATTAGTCAGAGGGGCAGTCTACGATACAAACAGGTAAAACATGAAACCCGTCCATTACACTAGGGATTGGATTTGAGCGATAATCTGTCTTGGGTGCAGTCTTGCTTGCAAATTTCATAGTCTGTTGTATAAAATGAATACACAAATACACAGAGTTTGTGCATATCATTATCTTATTTGAAAATGCCATATTACCTAAAATGACAAAAATTTGATGATCAAGTTTTATGTTGTTTATACCAGGAATACTGCAGCCAGAGCCAGGCCCAATAAAGCAGAAGAATCCATGGGAAGGGTCCCCAGCAGCCCCAGCCCAACCAGCGCAGCCCACGCCGCCACCACGCCCCAAGCCAACCCCAGGCCTCACTGGCATCACCCAGCACCGGGAACTTCCATCAACCCCTGGGTGGGAGTGCAGCCCCCTCAACCTGCCCCGATGCAGTCCCACCTCAGCATGGAGCAGTGGGCGTCGCCGAATCCCGGTCTGGTCAACAACCCCTTCGGGCAGCAGCAGGGCGGTGTGGTGAATGGACAACACATGGCTGCAGCGCAGGTGCACGGGGCAGTCTCCCTGCAGAACGGGGTGAGCATGCACCCCCAGCCCATCTCAGCCAATTTCAACAATGCGAACATGGCCGCAATGAACCAGCCCTACGCTGCCAATCAGCAGGTGGCCGTCGGAGGTGGCATCAGCGGTCAGTGGACCACTGACCTCTCCAGGACTTTGCCCCAAAAGGGCTATTCGCCCAACGTCAGCAATATACCGCAGCAACAAGCCCAATACGACCCCAGCCAGGGACAGTCACCTGCCAACAACCCATTCACCAATGCTGTCAAGACATTTGAAATCAATCTATGAAAGTGGGGGACCAATTTTGTGAAACGTATGTTTTGTATGAATCGTCACATTGAAAAGTCACCCAAGTTTTGAGACAGATACTTTTTTTTTTTAATGTATATGTTTGAGTGAAGCAAAGTTCGCTCATAACCCTTTTCAGTTTGTCCATCCCATCACCAATGCATACCACTGATGTGAGTCTGAAAAATTAGAATTCATAGGAACCTGACAGCACTACCTGGCTTGCATGTACAGCACAAAAAAAAACAAAAAACAGTTAGTCTTTGCTGAGCTGATATAAGCCCAAATCGCATGCAAAGCTGCGTTAAGCTGATTACAGGTGATACACATCTGTGACTTAAGATGTCTTTGTGGCGTGACTAAATCCTGCGTGGCATACATTGTACATTCTCAGTTCCCCCAGTTGCAGAAGGGAGTCTAGTGCAGTCATGTAGTAGGCTAGACTGCTGTACTAAATAGTGATTCACTCCTCTCAAGCAGGAACTCCTTGGAAGACTTCATGCACAGTGTTGGCTATTAATACAAAAACAAAAACAGAATCATGTGCTTGCAGTAAGCAGGAATGTCTGTCAATTCACCAACCACCAACCACACACTCATTCTGGGTGTGGATGTGTGCAAAGAAACTCCCTGCTTTTTGTCATGCTTCTGTTTTGACTGATCGTGGTAAGAGAGCAAAAGGAGAGTACATTGGCGAAAATCTCCAAATCTCCCATGAAGCTGCAAAAATAATTTGGTATGCAGGATATGCAATCCTACAGTGATTTTTTTTTTTTTGTTCCCTTCCCTGTGAGAGATATATCTTAAATGATGAAGGAGGAAGATGAAATCTTTTAAAGATTATATCATATTTTGTATGTATCATTGTCTTTTCCATGTAGATAACAATTGTTCTTATCATGTAAATCATTTCCCTGGCTATATTTTTACTATATACGATATGTGTCGTCAATGACCATCCACGTGATGTAATATATATGCTAATTTGTGCTCCAGATTTTTACACTTCTTTAAAGGGCGGTGTCCACAAAAGAAGTCTCTGGAAAAGTGTTCTGTTAGTTTTGTTGAAGTAGTGCACTGTTTGTGTTTGCATTGGATAACACTTCAGAGTGCTTGAAGCAGTGAGCACCATGCTATTTCTGTCTGTTGATCATCAGCTTACTCTTTAATCTTTTTATTTTTATTTTGGTAATAAATCTTTTGTGAGTTCAAATATTTCTAGAAGCTTTTTTTTTTTCAGAGGCAGAGATATTAGTAAGAGTTGTTTGTATGTTACTTCAGAAGTGGAACAGCTTTGGAAATAAGCTTGTTACTGATTCTGACATGGTGATGAAGTACAATACATGTATGCCTAGTTAATGCCCAGAGAGTGATGTTCGTCCACCTCTGTTTGTTTTTGTTTTTTTCACATCAGTACAGCGTGCCAGGTGAAGCAGAGCTTCTGTGTATCCAACAGAAAGACCACACATTAAAAACACTTACACACACATGCACACATACATGCACACACATACCTTGAGTATGGGTCACATGACTCAAGTTGTAGCCTTCTTATCCAAAGCATTGTGGGTAGTGACGGAAAAAACAACAACAACTATTGATCGGAAACTAGGCTGCTCAGACAATTGGCATATGGTAGATGGTTGATTCTTGGGCAAGATGTAACATTTTTCATGAGCATGTAATCATTTCATCTGAACAGAAAAATGAAAGGTATCAGCGAGAGGAGAAGGATAAAACCAAGAATGACTTTGATTGTGGCAGATAGGCGAGGGACAGCTTTTGGATGGAATCCTGACTCATTCTATTCTAATTCAGTATGCCATCTTAGGGTAATATTTACATGGGGGGGGGGGGGGGGGGGGGGTGTTGGGGGAAGGGGGACTTGCTTTAGAAGAAAACCACACCTGCACTTTTGATGAGTTAGTGGTACTTGGAGTTGTGTTGCCTGTTTTTTGTGTCACTTAATACAACATATTTATTTTTGCTATATATTCAGAGACGTCCTAGCCTCATTTTGCCTGAGGGTTAAAGAGACAAGACTGCTAGATAAAGCGTGTATGCTGCATGACGGGTGGCTATTCTGTGGGCTGATGGCACTACCTTTTATCGTTAGCTTGGGACTGCTTACTGTCACATTTGCATTTCGCTTCATGGTGAGCGTTGGTGCGCATGTGTTTTCTTTTCTATCCTAGTACTGTATACGCTGTCATTTTCGCGTACAGATATTCTCGCGAATAATGAGGTCATAGACATTTTCGCCCGATGTTGTTTTCGCGAATCGACGCTGACGCTTACATTAATGCTCTATTAACACAGTGTGTTGTTAAATTCGCGATCCAACCGTGATTGGCGAAATTCGCGAAAATTAAACCCTCGCGAAAATAACAGCTTATACAGTAATAGTTATGCTGCTTGCAGTTGAAATCAAGGGTGGACAATCCCTAATGGATGAATTTTGAAATGGATGAAAGTTTTTGTTTTTTTTAAGCGATCCTGATCAATCTATCTCAATCAATGAGACGGTTTCCTTGAAAATGATAGTACTCTCGCTGTTCAAATGTAAATCAGATATGTATTGTATTCAACAAGGGACACTGCATGTATTAGAGGCAGAAGAAATGTGCTTTCTTATTGAAGCACATTTCAAACATATTCCAAGGAATCTGTGAGGTATTTGATTTTCCCTCTTTATGGAGAATTGTCAACCTTGTAATTGTCGTGCTCAAGTACTATTAATTTTTTTTCTTAGATACAAAGTGTATTCGCTAGTTTTCTGTATATCAATTAAAGCGCCTATACAATGTGACTGTAACTTTGTATTAAAGATAAAGGAATATTATCGCTGATATTGTGAGGAATTGGTTTAAGAGATGGGTCTGAATTGTATGTGTGTGTGTGTATGTGCGTGAGTGTGTGTCTAACAGTGTACATGTATTTATGCTGTCTAACAAGTCTCACTTTTAGTTTTCACTGGCCGTTTTGCATTTGTCCGTGTGTGTGTATTTTTGTCGAGGCGTTACTAGTAGCATTGGTGACTTGATGTCATCTTCAAAATGCTCTGTTATGAGTAGATCTGGCAAAAAAAGAAGAAGAAAGAGATAGAAAATAATGGCAGATATAAACCTAGCAGCTTCAAAATAGAGTGGGGAAAGAGCAGAGAGCAGATGCCTTGTAGAATAGACCTGTCAATGACGTTTGGACTCCGCTCTTGGTTCAAGGGTACTTGTGGGATGCAGACCATGTTATGTAACAATGTCAGCACAACCATTTTATCAGCCTTGCTTATAATGTAGTATTCAGCGCTTAGGCTACATACATGTTGTGATCGTCGAGCATGGTGTTACCTTTATTCTCAGTTCAAGCTTGACATTCTTTCACCGGATTCGTCCATCTCATATTAGAATCTCAGGCTCTATTGCATGCTAAAGGTCTAGTCTTCTCCTTGATTTCGTGAGTTTTCTAATGGCATGATGGATTATTCTCCTCTCAGAAGGAAAACAATACAGATGCTGTAGAGTGCATAGATATCATCATGGGCACAATTTTCATGTGCTAACCTAAATCCTTGTTAAAAGATTAATTCCACCCCCTCATCTTATAGAGCGCCAGCACTGCAGTGTATTCTGTGGTCTACATTTTCAGATTTCTGTGAGAAAAATAATCAGAAAATTGCCCTTTTTACCTTTTTGTTTGATTGCCCCTTCCCCTATTGTTTCTGTCAGCAAGATATTGTTTAATTGTTTGCCTATGTCAACATTAGATTTCATCTTTCAATCAACCCCCCCCCCCCCCCCCTCCCTTGGTACATTTATATACAAGGAACAAAAGATAGTGCTTCAAATCGAAAATACCCCCAGAGTTTTAATAGTCAGTTTGTAGTTCAAAGTTTGACTCTTGAATATTGATTTTCTTACATGCATGCACTAGTGCCAAAGCAATTTGTGCATCTGGAAACCATTTTTATGTCTTGCTGCTGGCATAGAACTGATGATGGTGTGGAGATGCACTCTGTTTTCGACATCATGCTATGTTATTCATGTGAGCAAGGAGAGGCTAGACTTATTTGAAGGCAGTGACATTTGTCAAGACCTATATGCTGCTATACTTGCTTTTCTCAGTCATATTTGTAGATACAAGAAGAAGGTACATACCAATCACAGGAAAGCATAGATGCTCTAAGATGGTGTTGGTGGTGGTTGTTGTCCATTAAAGTAATGGAGTACTCGTGTACACTCTGTATGCTACAACAAATTACCACAAATATTTGCTGTTTATTTCCTTGAGATACACGGTTGACCCTTACTGCACTGGGTAGAGCATGATGTTAAAAAAAAAAATGGCATTGGCTATAATGATTATTAAACAGTGATGATGATGATGATGATGATGATGATGACAATGATAATAAGAAGAACAATAATGTCATTATTTTATTATCAGTATTATCATCATCTTCATTATCATAATTATCAATGATGATATTTACACAGTAGTTGTCCTCAGACACTACAGATTTTGGATGTTCGTGGTAGTATTACCCCTACCCTAGGTTATCCCGGTCATCCCAGTTCGGTGAGGGTTGAACCTGGTATCTATTCATTTTGTTGCCATAGAAACATCTTCCAGATAATAAGTTGTTATTCCCAAATCACCAATAAATGTACCAGTCTGGGCAGAGACTAGTACACTTCACACTTGAGCCATCTGCCTACACGCCCTATCCATTGGTAGCCTTTGTAAAAGGCCTTTTCACTGTAGTAATTGCAAGAGAAGCTCTGGTTTGGCTGTTTGGCTCACTCACATTGTAAGAACTTCGTATAAAACGGTGTTAGGGCTTGTAAAGAAGGCTAACCCATTGGCTATGTATAGGCACAACCAGACAGGGACTTAAAACTGCTGTAGCTTTGTACTTGCCAGTTAAATGTAGTCAGAGAAAAAGGAGGAAAAAAAGAGTAGCCAAAAGCCCCAAAGCCAGATCAAGGCAATTTTCTTTCTGAGATTTAAAAGACTTTCCTGGCACACCACCCAAGAACCGGCCACCGAGATGTGGCCCATCAGAAGTGCATGTACCAGAGAACACAATCTAAAACTTTGTATTCAGGCCAGACTTTGATTGTCCCATCTCTTTGTATTGACAGTTGCTATGGGTAACCAAAGTATTCAAATATGATGTACTCACAACTGGGGAATCTCTGCACTGGTCATTTCATTATGTTCAACATCTGGAGGCCTTATCACTGTACTTGTATGTAGTAATGCATCATGCATTCTAACTTAATCTTTTGTAAATATATTCTAGATTCACAATTTCAGTGTTCTTGTTTACCCTCTTTCTTTTTCTCCTTGGCGAGACATACCCACTGGATGTTAAATCCATTTATTTATTGGCATGCTCCTGTATAAAGTGGAATACCTCTGTTTATCACACCTCCTTGTATGTTTGTGTATGTACACTATTAGCTGTCAATAGTCTGGTGATGTAATGGTTATTGACACCTTACCACATAGGTGGTAAACAGTGCAAGTACTAGGGGAACTCACACTTTTATTTTTCAAGATATTTTGTAATAATGTTTGTGATGGATTTGCTGTCAGTGACATGTGTGTTCCATTCTGTAAAGACAAAATGTTTCTTTTGTCTTTAGCTCAGCATGTTTTGTATTCAGTGATTGAATATTTGAAGTACTGTGAGCATTTTTGTAAACTGGATCAATATTGTAAATTTGACTTGGTAAATGTTGCAGCAACACTGAAGGGAGAACAAGTTTCAGTTCATTTTCAGTCAGTTTTTTGTATGCAAATGACGAAGGAAAATTAGGCTGTCTGCAACTTAGAAATGAAGGAAAGTGAACAAGTGTAAAAGGATTGTACTTACATTGTGCTAAATCATCAATGAAATCGAAGCAAAATTTATTGCTTTGGGATTATAGTTTTAAGGCATATTCAACATCTCATGCATTGTGATTGTTGTAAGAATGCATTAACAAGGAAGGGAAAGTGATACGCTACAAGAGTGTCAGTTTCTTGCAGTTGGTTGTCATGTCATGCTTTGAAAAACACAAGATAGGTGGCTGATCAGAGAAGACTAGATCCAGAACATAAACCAATTTATGAAATTAAATGAAAGAAAACAAAACAAAGTGAAGTTTTTAGAGAGGATTTTTGGACTATATCATGCTTTCTGCAAGTCAATCAATGTGTGCGTGTGTCTGTGTGAGTGTGTGTGTGACAGAAATTAAATAACTCTGGAGTTGTTTTTTTCTGGAGTTGATCTGGAAATGATAACGCATAAAAAAACAAAATGGTGTAAATAGAGCTTTCCTGCAACCTTATAATCTCGCTTGTGTATCCCAAACCTTGCTATATGTATGCTAGTATTTGCGACCGAATGTACTACTCCATGAAATCCTAGCTCCAGTACCAAAACCTCTGTTCTTGAGTTTCTCTTAATCACTCTGTCTCTAACACTGACCTGTACATACAGAAAAAATGATGAAATGTGTAAAAAATAATCATATGAGAAGATCAATACTATTTGTTAAATAAATCTGACAAAATACTTCTATCACAAGTTTGCCATGTTTTTGCTCTTGTCATTGTAAGTGTGTGTGTGTGTATGGGATTGTGGTGTGATGAGAAAAAAAAAGACCACAATCACTAGATATATTCATGTAAGGAGATATACCATTCCTGTTTAATTGTACCCAATACAGAATCAAATCACCTACACAAATGCAATGTTCAACAATACAGCTGCATTTTGAGCTCTTCATGTGTTTGCATGCTTTACCACTAAATGTTCACTTTGACAGCCATAAATGGCATGAAATTAATCTAATGGGTTTTTTTTTTCTTAAATCAAACATGGAACGAGAAAGTAACAGAATTGTTATGCTCACCTTGTGCAAATGAGATGAGGCAATACACTTTGTAGTTTCATAACCTCACAATGCATCTGTTAGTTTGTTGAAAGAAATCTTTCAAAATTATGACTTGAATAATAATTTAGTAGCTTAAATCCCCCTCTTCTCACGAGTCGTAACTACTAAGATAATATAACCCTACAATTCTACAATGCTACATCATTCCTACACAATAGCTTAATGCTAACACTTGTACAGGGGGAATCTTGTGATAACAAGCTGCTTGGGACTATGGCATTTCCTCATTATATTGGCCATCTTGTCACATCAGTGATTTATTTATCTTTTTTAAATACAGTGGACTCCCATTATTACAAAGCCCTCAGGACCGGCAGTTTTCTTTCGTTATATCGAAATTTGGTTATAATTGAACAAATAAACAATAAGAATACATAGAGTGGATGATGTTGCAGCCTAAATTTTTACTTCGTCGTTAACCGGAATTTCGTTATAACCGTGTTCGTTTTAACAGGAGTGCACTGTATATGAGAAGAATGGAACCTGCGAAATATCCTCATTGTATCGGGTATCTCGCTACATTTGATCTCATTATAGCGAGGTTCCACTGTAATAGAATTCTCTTTATTTCATTTCCAAACAGATTTTTCTGCAGGTCAGTAGGAGACATGTAGGGCAGTGACATTATCTCATCCCTCAAATGTGACTGACCAATATCACTGTTCTATAAAAACTTTTACTGGACTGTAGTTTCCTTAATTCTGTTAGTTTCTCTCACTGATCTGTTAATGAGATTTCACTCCATATATAAAAGTACCAACTTGAAACTGAAGTGGCATTTCATTTGTGCAACATCTGACTTACATGATGTAATGAATGCACTTTGTAATTTGGTTTAGGAACTTCTTTCAACTTTGGCAATTAATTTGACTTAAATGGTACATGTACTGTGATTTGGGCTCGTGCAGTGCTGGCTGTGCTGAAAAAAAAAGTACTGCCCTTTTTTGGTAACTGGAATGGAAATGAAAGATATAGTCACAAACACACAAACACACACACACACACACACACACACTCATACGCGCCTATGGTGGAAACCAAGGACCTGTTTTACCCTAAGAATTTTACCACATAACCAAGGACCTGTGTGTCAGTAGGACTCCTGTCAACCAAGGACTCGTTCGTATATTACCATCCAACCAAGGACTCATTCATATATTACCATTCAACTGAGGACTTCTTACTATATAATGCTAATCGAGGACCTACAAACATGTACCCCTACATGCAAAAGCAGACTGTTTGGAATGGTCTGCGAAGCGAGGATGTCCTCGGTTCTCCGTGTGTCCTCAGTTTAAATGTAAAGTTTGTGTGTATGTCCTCGTTTTCCACCATGGGTAAGTGCACACACACACACAACATCTTTTATACCAACTTTCATAATTATACCTCACGGGCAACCGCAAGCATGTCAATACAACACATCTTGACCAAAAGCTTCAGACCAAAACAAAAAATCAAAACATTTTTTCTTGCTCTGGAATGTGGATATCAAGGAACAAGCAAGAAAAAGTCTCACTTGCAGAAATTCAATTTTTCAGAATATCTGAAAAAGCACATCTTACTAAATGCCACATATATACACTGTGTAGTGTGTAACAATGTGATCACTTTCTGATCTCAGTCTGCAAAATACATGTAGGTGTGCTTCTACATTTATAATTTGATCTGAAAAATTTGCTTGACATAATCACAAATCTAGGGACTACCTGAATGACAGACTCGTGCTGCTACAGCACCCTGTTTGAGATTAAATCTGATGGCCAGGCAAGTCAAAAAAAAAAAAAAAATAGAGACAGGAAGAGACAAAATTTATATATGTTCTCATATAGGAATTTAATGTTTCTCTTTGGATGTGACATGTATACATAATTCTCAAATAGTGATGGCAAGAAACAAGGAAATGTGATACAAAGGCACTGTCATTATGTATCCATGTGCACTGCACACAAACATGCCATGGCAGAGCATAATTATTATGTCATTAAGGCACTGTTGGAACAGATTAAGAAGTACAGTTGTAGTTGCTGACAAATTAAAACCTGATGCATATGATGGAAATTCATGAACAATTACACCACAAGAGCAAGCATTGTGAACATGGTTACAAGCACACCTCCACTGCCCTATCAACTACACTGGACATTGCATTTCTGGTATTTTGAACCCATGGAAGCACAACATCTGTATCCAGACCAGATTCAACTAATGTAAGAGAGTATAAGTAATCCTCCTTGATGACATTTCATGCAATTTGTTCCTGCTGATAAGGTATACAATGTATATTCACACAGCTGCTGTGTCAGCACTTCAATCTTGTAGAAATGAGTATAAATGTGCTTGAGCTTTTGAGAGTTAGCATTCATACCAGAGACTAGTCACAGTCTATCACTTATTTGCTTTTATCCAGTTACTATATTAATACATATATATTCTTTCCCCCACAGATATATCATTACATCACTGATATATTATATATATATTCATTTCCCCAAAATTATCTCATTACATTCCAAGCACTTCCACTGTTAAGCAACCTCAATACCATACACAATTCAAATATTATCAATCAGTTTTGCCAACATAATAAAACCACACAATTAAAAGAATATGCACACATGGAATGACAGGTCAGTGTTTCCCAAAAGTGGCAGCAACATTTTTTTTCAACTTTCCTATCAATATACCAGAGCATCAATACACAGTAATATGAATTTCCTCCAGCTGATTTTGAAATGAGACCAAAAATGGCAGCTGCAGAAACAGTCCGTCATAACCTTCCCTTCATGTGGGTGACAGATTAATCATTCATGTGTACCTTTTTACTTATATCACGCAAGTATAGATACTCAGTTTTGTGCAATATGAATTTAAATGTTAATTTTCATCACCTGAGGTAGGATAAAAATAAAACAAGAAAATAAAAACCCTTAAACCCTTTTAACATTACATATGATTAACTTACTTGTACCAAGAAAATCAACCTAAGCAATAAATCTCTCAGCCAGAAGTATTCAAGACATAAAAGTAGAGTAGATAATAAACAACACTTTCACTCAAGAAAATCACTTTTGATTCTGTATTTGTAAGTGCTTGCCCTGTGTATGAAAGGCACCATCACATAATGCATATCTCACATCTCTTCACATGAGTGGGATATAAAAATCAGAACTTTGTACCAGTGAGTAAAACATAATAACTTATGCATGCTACTGTAAAACCAGAAAAATTCTGTGTGCATGAAGCTTGCATGAATTTTGCAAGGAGCCAAGATTTGCAAAAGTACTATGCATGCGCCACTTTTCGTCTCCACAATGCATGGAATACCAGTGCCAATTCGCGAAAGTTTCATGCCGCGATAAGGCCGTCTGCTACAACTTGCGAATGTTTCTGGTCTTAGAGTAAATGTGGAAACACAATTATTTCATTCATCCATAATAAATGGCTGCTCAAAGATTTGCAATTTAAGTATAGTGATGACTGAATGTAATATGACAGACTCGTTCTCTATATGATTACAAAAAAGGCAAACATTAATACATTCGTAAGAGCACTTTCTTTCACAAATCACACATTGAGAAGCACCATGATATAATGTGTAATAAACTTTCACTTTCATTCGAGTTCTAAAACAAATGTAAAGCACAGAATCAAATAAACTTGTAAACGTATTAAATCAGCTCTTAAACTTAATATAAAACATAAGTAAATTTTAATATACTGGTACGGCTGATTGTCGCTTGAAAGGAAGTGGAATGATTTTTTTTCTTTTTAATATTCAAGACATTCTACTCAATGCTGACTGTAGCTCGACTGTATAATTTTGCCAAAAGTCCTCATAGTTCCAGCAAGTTTGAAGGTAACTTGGGTCAGGAAGTATCTTGAAGATGAGATCTAAGGAGATGTGATGGGAGAGAGCTTAAAAGGCATGATCCCTCTGGCACCCCTTTGGAATTGAGGCACAAAAGAGGCAAAGACTTGGTTAGTTCAAAATGTGATTAAGTGTTAACATCTGTTTTAGTCTAATCCAGATGGAGAAATTCATGCTCTTCTACAGCATACCCATGACATACCCCTTTTAAAAAGAACCTAGAGCTAGTGTTTGTACACTTTAAATTAACCTTGCAGCAATCAAGCTGGACAGGATTGGGGACCTCAGTTGACCTGTGTCGCAGCGTATTCAGGGTAGTCAATGTAGCCGTCCTGGTTTTTATCATCGTCACGGAGGATGGGGTCGATCAGGTTGACGAGGTCGTCCTCCTGCAGCGGCTCAGCCGAGGGTGACCCATCGTGGTGGTAGTGCGTCATGGCATTGAGCAGCTCCAGGCCATCAAGGCGATTGTTCTTGTCATAGTCATGGATCTTGAAGTAGTACAGCTGCAGCTCTTTCTCTGTCATTTCACTTTCAGGCTTGTCGAGGTCGATGTAACCGTCAAGGTGCTCTCGTATGTGGCTAAATGCAAGACAAACGGGAAGCATACATAAACGAAAAAAAAAGACTCCATCAAAGCTGGTGTAATAACAACCTCGACACAAAGCTAAGCATGAACATAATTTCAATACTTTCATGGTTAGCATGAATACGTACAAAAGACATCTTTCTGGGAGCAGTTTCTTATTTCTCCATAATTTAATGAGAACATGAATGGCCTCTTGATCCCACATGCTGACATCTTTGTTATTCACCTGACAACAGTTGATCAAGTTGATACCAAAATGGAAACATATTGATGAATGGCAACATAGAGTGTTACTGACTTAAAACAGCACAACATGCAATGCTTTGGAGTATAATCAGCTAACAACGCAGAAATGTGTGCACATACTATTTGCCACTACCCGGCTATGCGTAGGTCTGAAGTGTCCAGATAAATAAATAATTGCACAAGCTGACCACTGCATACATCACTGTCTTTTCCTCTGTCATGATAGATATGACACACTTGAAAGTTGACAGCATACATTTGCTACAGGCAAGTGAGTATGGTAGACATCACACAAAAACATCGGCATTACATTGAATGCCTCATACACTGTAGGGTCCTACGGTGTACATCTCCACTGTCACGTCCTAAAAAGTTTCATACCGGCATGTATCCATACCACAGATTAACCATGTACAGCAGGAAATATCTCCACATTTCTGGAGTCATGAGTTTATACCTCCTTCTCCCATCTTTACAAGTACTTTGGTTGCTGCTTATTACCTGGAATATCAGGGTGCACGCCTATGTCTGCATACACTTGTTCTAAAAAAACTTGTTCACGTTTTGCGGGCAAGATTGTTGTAATCACAAATACACACAGACACACATTTTGAGGGCAAGATAGTTGTAATCACAAAATACACACACACATACACACACGTTTCGAAGGCAAGCTCGATGTAATCTTAAATACGCATACATGTATACACACACAAAATATGTAAACATTTAAAAATGTGATGTAGTACAGTAGTTTCATACAAAATTTGAGCCACTATAGTTTTTCTTCCTTTTCTTTTTCCTGTTCTGGGTAAAATGCGTGAGTAATACTGCTTTCAGAAACTCATATCTTCCACCTACAAAAAAAAAAAAAAAAAAACGAAACCCAAGGCTGTCAAATAGCTCTTCATCATGATGCCCTGACCTCCACCTTAAGTCCATATCCTTCAAGAATGGGGAAACAAGGAAAGCATGCCATCCCAATCACAGCAGTCTCTTCAGAAAAATCTTCTAGCTAATATCACTGTCGATGTCATCATCTGATCCTCTAGAGAACTCTATATAGTCAAGGTATCCGTCACGATTGATGTCATCATCGGCCAGAATGCTGTCCACTAGCTCCTCCAGCTTCTCCTCCGACATGACCACTGCCCCTTCCCTGGGGTGCTCCGCCACCCACTGCCGGTCCACGTGGAGGATGGAGTGCATCAGCTCCAGGCCGTCCAGCCGCCGGTTCCTGTCGACGTCGTGCGAGTGGAAGTAGTGGAACTGTAGCTCAGAGGGAGCCATGTCTGTTGCCATGGCGTCAACATCCACCGTCCCCTCCAGGTGCTGCCTGAGGTGGCTGTGTCGAGGGGAGGGGGGTTTGTGAGACAGTGGAAGCATGACAGGGCAACCACATTCATGGCAACCACACTGGTATGTGCACACTCTTAGTTTTTGTTCTGCTCATAATAGCTCCATGCAACAGCAGCAGACGTGAAAATTCCACAGAATTTAAAAAGGCGGACCACCTCAGCAATGAAAAAGATATTTGGTTTGCTTTTGAAGGTGCACAACAGACCCCTACCACCTAGTACATGTACATGATTGCCAGGCACTCATTACATATGAAAATGCATAGTGAGTTTACTCATTCTACATTTTAGCTAATAAGCAACCGTATCCAAACATACTACAGTCTATAGTAGTTGTTCTCAAATTACATTTTTGACAACTGTTGCATGTGAGTCAATAATTGTATTTTTCTCCATACTCACTCTCGGTCTTGGATATGTGCCCTGTCCTTGATGAGACTGGCTGGAGGACCAACTTTCAAATTCTGGTGTCCTCCCTGCTGGAATTGATGAACTTCATTCTGGACCTCCTCACCCAATGCGCCTCCAAGATTCTGTGCCACTGCAATAGCCATGTTGACGAGGCAAATGCACAAGAGAGAAAGCCACTGTCGATGCTTCTGAATGCTTCCCATCATGGAATCCTTCTACAAATGCAAGTTGGAAGAAACATTTGATAGTCACTTTAATATTGGAATTAGAAATCAATGCAGTAAAACACTGAATAGGGACTGACTTTCTTGTTTAATGCAAAGCCAGCCACATGACTGCCCAAACATTATACTCCTGTCCTCACTTAGTATGAAGGGGTGCTCAGAGTGTTGTTATTATGAATACAAGATGTTCTTTACACAGTAGAGTAATAATTAGTAAAGCAACAATGACATGGTCATGGTTGTTGTTCTATTGCTTCTTGATTCTATCAATGTTTTGCTGTTGCTATTGTTTTGTAGCAGCTCAACTTTTCTCCGTTTCTCTCTCCTTCGCAATCTCTCTCTCTCCGCTCCGATCTCTCCGTCTTTCCCACTCTCTCTCCTCCTCTCTCTGTGGGTCATTTATCCTCCCCGCTGGTTCTCTCCAAAACAATTCCAAGGTAACCGCTTGTCAACACTGACCACTTGTTTCACTGTCTCATACCAGAGAGGTGAGTCACCTCCTGTACATGTATAAATACCAGTTACTCCTTGTGTGAAAATGCAGAGTGTATCACAGTTCCAACACAGTAGCTGCCCCTACAACTCGGGGCAGAGGCTCAAATAAAACCTTGTTTACAATGTACGCTCGGAGTGGCTCGATGTCTTCATTTTCTATATATTCGACCTTAATTAATTAGTGAGTAGGTGTGAACGTGTATACCTGCATTGCACGACGAACAATACACCACCACAATCACCATCATACCACTCACTAAAGTTTGTTATTAGATTTGTTTAGTATACACCATGATGCACAGGACAGAGTGGATCGGTGAGAATTGGACGCACGAGTTTAACTTTGGAACTGTTTAAACCCATGAGTGCAACGAGTGAGTTTTAGACTGTTCCAAACTTAAACAAGAGCATCCAAGAAGAGAGAGAATCTAGTAAAGTGCACGTGCGGTCGCATGCACTGACAGGAAAGAGGCTAGATCACACTGTCACATAAAGGGTTTTTTCCACTTGCAAATTTTTGCTTCGTCCTGTACCAACGGTGGGGCTAAGGAGGGGGGGGGGCCTTAGCCCCACCGTTGGTAGGCCTACCGGACTTTCCTTAGCCCACTTTCTGTTTACACCTGTTTTTGCCAAAGTGGGCTAGCCCCACCGATAATCCCGTACTATCTGGCCCTGCAAAAAAGCACGGTTAGCACCGCAATTGCGGTGCCAAGGAAGCGAGTGTAAACAGAACGAAAAAATAATCCGGGGCTAAGCAACGGAGACGAAGTCCAGCGCCCAACTCCCCCCCGACCAATCGCAGAAACGAGGTAATCAGGTGCTGCCGGTGCGTGCGTGTACTTGTACAGTGCACCGCGTAATCATGAATATTCATGTGGTTTGGAAAGTACGGGACCAAGAAATACGAGTGTAAAAAGGTCAGTTTTCTCCTTAGCCCAGTAGGGCCTACAACTTACAACTGAGCGTACGGGATTTTTGGCGAGTGTAAAAAGCTGAAAAAATTGGCACGGGACTAACGATAGTCCTGGGTCAGAGAAAGTACTAGGTTAAGAAGCACAAGTGTAAAAAGGGCTTGAGGTAGATGTATGGTCTGGAGGAAGAGTCCAAGAACCGTGCGAACATACGCTATATTTAGAGGGCCTGTATGAGCTGTGACTGTGAGGTCCCACCGGCCATCCCAGCGCAGTGCAGCAGCTGGCCGACCGAACCAGCCTAGCGCCTGAGCTTAAGTTCAGTACCGGTGCATGGCCCGCGCAGGTGCTAGGTGCCGAAAGTGAAAGAAAATCCACCGGCTGTAGCTTCGTACTGCCTCGTATATCGTATAATGATGTTCAAGCATGCAAGGACTCACCCTAAACATCGAACACTTATAATATTTGCTTCTGATTCAGATTCTCCAAAAGTCTGGTAGACGTTTCGCTGTCTTGACACTGTTCTGAAGATACCTAAATGCCCCTTCCGATCCTGTAGCTAGCCGTCTTCTCAGGTACGTATACACGTACAACGTGTACTGTACGTGTACACGACATGGACACGTCATTAATTTTCACTCAGCTAGGTGGATAGCTGTGTGCTACGTAGCAGTAGTGTGTGGGATCGGGTGTGAAGTCAAAACAATTTTAGCTTTCCATAGTCCATAATCAAGGGCGCGCGCCGGAAGCTTGGGGGCAGAGGGGGTACTCCGACCCCCCCCCCCCCCCCCCCCCCCCGTCTCCTAAAAGGTAACAGAATATCAATCACAGAACTCTTACACATAGAAGAATCACACCCATTCACAACCCGCTGAGCTCGGTGTCGCCACCGCGCGCCCCGGATGTGACGCCTCAGTGCACACGCCGCCATGTTGCTTAGCGGAACCTCAGCAGCTCCTCGCGAGTACGATACGGTCAACTCACTGATCGGACAGTATGACAGCCGCTCATAGCCCCTGATATTTACTTGAACTTGGAAACTGTCAAACTGGTACTTCTCAATCCAGCGTTGACCACAGATTCATGTACTCATATTTATTTCACACTCTTCCCTGAAAGTTGTCTGTATTGAAACAGGTGTTTTTTCCCCTTTCGGATAGATCTATTTGACTTCGGAGACGTGATCTGCTTTGGTATAAAATAATCTAAGACGCGCGCCTGTCCTTGTCTGTGTCCTGCCATTTTTCTGATACCCCTCTCAACCCTATGTCTTGCATTTTTTCCCCTCCAATGATATTGTAAGAAGATGTGTTCGTGCTTTTGATTTTTCTCCCATTAAACAGGTCAAATTAAATTTCCAGTCAGTCCAGTTGTAAAAATCAATGATTTGTGGATATGATCATGTAATACATCTTCCCCATCTGACATATACTCGTTCAACATATTAGAAATTTGGAAGACAACATCACCTTAATTATCTATATTCCTGCTGTTATCATTATCATTAGTATAGTGTGTAGTACAATGTAGTTATCACTATTGCACATATTGGTATAGGAAGCAATAGGCCTATAGGCATATATACACTGTATATCTGTATACATGAAATAAAACAGAAATCGAGTTCATGCTAATCACCGACAATTTATTTCACCACACCCATTTTTGAGCGATTTGCAACAACACTTGAGAAAGAGCGAATCGCTCAAATATTTGTGTGCTGTAAATAAATTGTTGGTGATCAACATGAACTTGGTTCCTGTTTTACTTTCGATATCATGATATTGCTGCACCAACAAGTAGACTACCCGGTACTCAATCAATATATATATATATATATATATATATATATATATATATATGTATATATATATATATATATATATATATATATATATATAATTATCTACGTATGTATATATATTATATGTATATATATATGTATTCACACACTCACACACACACACATTACAAGCATGAACTCCTTTCAAGATTGTCTTCCCACAAAAAACAGGAAGTTAAGTTGGACAGAGTTAATTTTCCTGATTTTTTTACAATTTATTTGACATTTATCAAGGTCAAAGTTGATTGCTGAGAATCAACCACAGTACAGTGATATACCATTTGCTTGAAGTACATGTACCATTATCATACCTAATACGGCGGCTATAATCACAGGCAGTACATGCGTCAGGAACATATTATGCAAATTAATGATAGGCAAGACCACCAGTGTCGCAAATTTGTGACAACTATTGTAATCACAAAAGCAAATGCATATACAAATGTATACATCTATAATGGACATGCAATAGGGCAACAACATAAAATTCATGAATAATGAACACTGTCTGGCAAGATTATCTAAGGCATGCTATAGTGCAAAATTTTACTTGCCCTTGATAGCTTCAAGCGTGATTCAAAAAGAAAATCCTAATGAGTGTAAAAACGCACTATGGTATAGTATGAAAACATATTGTGTTGATCCGCATGCACTATGGCAATATAAATCTACGAATTATGGACACTGAAAAGAACACCAAAGGCATTCCTGGCAACAGTATTAAAGGCAATACATTTGTAAATGTAAGATTTCACTTGTACTTGTTAGCTCAGCATGATTCAAAATCAAATCCTTAGTAATGAGTTTAACAAAAACTATCCCATACACTGTGTAGTATGAAAACATAATTTGGTAACAACATGTAAGCAAAACAAGTATCACAGATATATACAACAAATGTTGTATATCACGAAAGCAAATGCCTGTATAATCAACTATCATGCAATATAGCAACAACATAAAATCCATAAATAATGAACACTGTCGGGCAAGAATATCAAATGCATTCTTGGCATAACAATATCAACTAAAGGCAATACATGAACATCTGTATAATGCAAGATTTCACACGCACCCGTTTGCTTCAAACGAAATTCAAAGTGAAATCTAAAGAGTGTGAAAACATACTACACTGTATCTCAAAGTATGTACATATTGTAGGCAAAACAAGTGTCACAAATATGACAACTACATGCCTTGTATATCATGAAAGCAAATACATGTACAATCACTTAGCATATGGCAGCAAAATAAAACCATGAATAATGGACACTGGCAAGAATGATAAAAAAAAAATATCAAAGGCAATACTGTATAATCCATGATTTCACTTGCACTTGTTCGCTTCAAACGCAATTCAAAATGAAATCCTTATGAGTGTGAAAACATACTATGGTATAGTACGAAATTTTAATGTGGCAACAATATGTAGGCAAGACAAGTCTCGCAAATACATGTATGACAAATATTGCATATTGCGAAAGCAATGTTTCATGAACATGCATTAAATTGGCAATGTGGCAACAACATAAAAATAAATCCATGAATAATGGACAATGTCTGGCAAGAATATGAAAGGCATTCTTGGCAATGATAACAAAGGCAATACATTCATATGCATGTAGTGCAAAATTGCACTTGCTCTTGTTAGGTTAAGCACCATTTAAAATAAAATCCTGCAATATAGTTTGAAAGAACAGATGTGAATGTGATAAAAACCTAAAATAGCAATAGACCTCAGAACGCTTTATCCTGGCGAGGAAAGCGCATTATTTAGAAACAAGACACCAAACAGGTTAGTCATCGCATTCTTCATCAGCGACCAGGATGCGATGTCATGGTAGATTAAAATCCGACGTTTCTGAAGCAGACATACACACAAGGGTATATGTCTGCTCCTGGTCGGACGGATTTCAAAACTAAAACTCAAATTTCAAACACCTAACATGCAAAATTAAAATTGTTCTTCTGCATGTACCCTCATGAGATGTTGTGGAAAGTTGAATAAAGTTGGTACAGCATCTGCCCGCAGCCTTGTTATCTGGCTGGTGCGACTGAAGTACTTCTCTTCAAAGTGGTCAGAACACAAGGTAGAGTATGGTTTGGGAATCCAGTGGTCTCTTCTCATGTTCACAATCCATCTTTGGCGAAGAGCAACACCCCTTCTTGGAAATCTAGGATTTTTAACACACAGAGAACATATGATACATGTGAAAATTATTACCATATCAGATTTGTATAGACCTCATATTCATAATCATAAAACATGTGTACCTACAATACAACTATGGCAAGCGTGATGACGATTGCATGCATGGACATGGTCCATGGAAAGCTCCTGATAAGATTAATAACAAGGCACTGGCAGCTGACAGTTTATATCCAATATCACCCCTAACTTTGTTGTAAGAGACTTACATGTCAGCGCAATAACAGTTAGTGAGTTACGCATCAGTCGGGTCTAGCTAATTCAGACAGAAGTAAAAATAAACAGATAAAGGTTACCAGAAATTGGGCAGAAACTAGAATCTACAGACTCAGTACTGACGTGACACTGACATTACCTAGTATAAAGTAAGTACAGTTTGAGTAATATACTAGAATAGTTAAATTTATTTAGTATTATCAATATCATTGGAACTTCAGTCTACCCTACAACTGTTCGTACTACTACTACTACTACTATTACTCTACTTTAATACCAGAGTACACAGTCAGTCTAGACAATCTAATATCTACTAAACGACTGTAGTGTTGTCACTGACACTGACCCACCACTGGTACTGTGACTCTAGCTAGACAAGAATAAATCTACGTGTAAAGTTTACACCTATGCTCAAATTTACATAAATAGATAGTACTTTTTTTCATGTACAAAGCTGCTTGCCCCAATACACAAAGTACAGAGTGTATAGCCCCAGGGCCTAAATTAGGCCTACTTGATCTTTTTTATTTTGCATCATTTTGGTAGTTGGTGGTAAACACATATGTCGACGGCAAACACAAAATCCAGTGTCTTGGACTACCTTTGCTACTGCGCTCACAAGAAAGCCAACATACGACCGATCCGCGTAATTGTAACGTTACTTGGGGAATTAATTACTTGTTATTCTCATCATGGCTTGGTGTCAAACTTACCTGTTTCCAAATCCTTTTGTCAAGTGATTTGTGCAGTTTACAGCCGCACAATACGGCATTTTAATGCCTCGTTCAGGGTCAGAAAAACACGGTGCAACATGCAGTCACTGTATGTGGATAGCGTCTGCTGGGATTTGCACGCAAAAAAGTTCCGCTAAGCAAAATGGCGGACGTCACGTGACAATGAGTCGAGCGACGGCGACAAAACGGGTGGCGAGTGATTCTTCTATGTGTAAGAGTTCTGTGATATCAATCAGTTGTTTAAAAACCAAAATGAACAATAAAGGCACTTTTCTTGTCTAAAAATTGTCAATGTCGTACTGAAAAAAATTCAACCCTAACGGAGAAATTATGCTATATATATTTAATGTATAGATGGTAATAGTTTCGCGCCCTTCGACAAAGTCTGTGCCCCGCCCCCTGAAACGTAAACCCTTTCATTATATCCTTTTCTTCTATGCTTTCCAGCAATATAAGAATATTATTCATAGCTCCAACAATGCGATCACGTTTAAGGTTTAATGAATATATTTCAGACTAAAAACCGAATAACAAAGTGAAAGTGGCTCACCAATGCCTGCTGGCGCTTATTTAGCTCACCTAACCTACGCACGCAACGCACCTACTAGCGACTCATCCGAATCATGAAATCTTAGAGGTAATGGCCAAACCCACATCACTTATAAAAGTGACTTTCCCATGAACATTTCCAACAGTTCCGGCTCATTAATAATGGATTATCGTTAGAAGCAGCTATCAACGTGTATTTATTTTTTTTTTTTAACCGAATGCTGTAGTCTGGACTCTTCAAAAATGACGTGATATTGACAGTGAGAGAAATATGTGTTAAAATACCAAAAAGAAAGAGAGTAAACTTATGCCAAAATAATTCATCAGACAGTGCTCATCAGTCACGAAGTGACATTTTAGCCTTTGCACTACTGGCAAGTGATATCTGTATTGCTCCAAGAATAATACGCATTGGTTTATAATCATAAGAGCATATCACTTTTGATATAAAAGTAACACTTGAAATATAAGTTATAAGTTCAGTATATTCAAATAGCATTTACATAGCACAAAATGAATTGAAATCATTCTCAAGGGTACATTCATGACGATAATAATTATGACAGTAGGGGCCTACATTCATGGTGATAACAAAGACAACGACGATGATAATCGATGATGACGACTATAAGTCATGCAAGGTCGGCCGTTGTTAAAACAAGTCAGGGGAGACTCGTTTACAGAGAATCTTTCATTAGATGGATTTTTGTAAAGATAAAGCCTAGAGGTATACACTGTACAACTCTTTCTCTCTTTTTGGGGGTGGATTAAGGGACTCGGGCCCCGGGGAGACGGGTACTGCTGGGCATGCAAAGTCAGTTCTCTCTTTCTTAATTGCATAATGTGATTGTCCATCCAGTTTTCAAAGAACTCGATACCGTCTCAAGACTTAACTGAAAAAAAAAATAATAGTAGGCCTAGGCAAAAACCTGATAAAAAAGAAATATCAGTTTAATCACATGACATGATGGCTATCAAAGTGTGAAAATTCATGATGCACCAACTTTTTTGACTGAAGTGTTTGACTCAATGGCCTGGTGAGTTTGTATAGGTTGAATTCAATGAACGTTTTTGTTTTTGTCTTAAATTGCAATAGAACTGAATGTATGTGGAAATTACATATCTACACATACATACTATCTTTCTACGCCTATAGAGAAGGATAGGAGAGAGAGAGAGGGAGAGAGAGAATTCATTTTTAATATCATGCCCATTCAAAGTACATTCAAACCATTCTTCAAAAATTCAGAGACAATATCACCCTACATTACATAGGAGCTTACATTCTACTTTTTGACTTTATGCCCGATGATGATCTGTCAATTAGCAACCCTGTGTGAATAACATAACGCGATCTGCAACATTTTGCTAAATTTGCTAAAAATGTTATATTCTCGGGCCTACCCTATTTGCGCTCTTCAAGCAGCAAAGGTTGTGGCGATTTTCTGTACGAATTGGGCGTGTGATGCTAATATGATTTCCGCGTGTAGTAACGGCTCGCGAGAGCGGTTGGTGTGTTTTGAGTGGTAAATGGGCTGTTTCTCATTGCTCACTAATTGACAGGTTTGATGCGTCAATCCGGGCGGCGAGCAGAGCGGAGGCCCTTCGTCCGATCCGTTTAATGTCAAATCGTCATTGAATTACATCGAAAAAATGGGTGCTCGAACAATGGAAGAGGTCTGTGACGATTACTTTTCGTCAATTAATCCAATGGCATACAAAATCATTGAAGAGAAGCGGAAATGCATGGAAAAGAACAAGCGGAACTGGGAACGATTAACCCAGGATGAGAAGGACTCGCTGTTGGATGAATGGTTTATTGACCCTGACTTGAAAATTCGGTATGAAATACGATTACATGGCAAGCTTCCCGATAACGACAATAAGATTCCTGATACTTTTCCTCGACTGAAGGTACAAGGAGGAACAAGAACAGTCCAGTTTACAGAACATGAAGATGGTGGACAGGGCAAAGAAACCGTGAGTAATTTTACTTCTGAGTGTAAATCTCGATCTTCTTGGGCGCTACGCAAGCAAAGGGCGTTGTGCTGTAGCTAGCGACTCGCACACAAACGGCCGAAGCCTGCATGCCTCAAGCTGCGGCCGACATTGCGACCCGTATTATGCACGGGTTGCTGTAGTCTAGCTTCTGGACTCTTTTTACTCGTAGCCGTGATTGTACGCGACAAGCCGTATGAGGGCGTGACACCCGAGGATTGCGATACCCGAGAAAAAAGAGTCCAGTAAAATACTTTCGCCGGGTCGAGCAGGGTCAAGAGTTCACGCTAAAGTAGTCATGAATATTCATGACTCGCAGTCAATCAGACAGTTTTACTAGTTAATGAGAATACCAGCTGATCGCACTCCCGCTGGTAGTGTGTGGTAGTGCTGCCCACCTCCACGACACCATGGAGCTACTAGCTCCATGACTATACACTACAGCACTGTCCACCAAAATAGGGGGTTTTGTTCTGAAGTTGAGCCCACTACTTCGACCGCCAGCTCATCATACTGCACTATGTAGGCCTACGTGCTTTCTTTATGCATGATGAGAGACAAGCTGCCCATTCCATGATTTCACGAAGTCATCATATATACAAAGTCTTTACATAAAATCAAGGAAATTCCAAAGACTCTCACAATAATATGTAGCTATTTATGTATTAAAGAGAAGTAAAGTCTGTGTGTCTTATGAGAGAGAAGTCTTTTCATGAAACGTAGCCTCCATCCAAATAGGGGAGGTGTATTAAGTGTATATACCACGATTTATAATACAATGAAAAAAAAAAATGTTTCATTGGACATTATACTACCATAGGCTTATTGCAGATTACAGACTTTATTTTAGATTGATTCCTCCGAGAATAACAGAATGACATCGGTAAAAGGGTCAATCCCACTATATCCGCTAAAATATGTGATCTTCATGATGACTTCTGATCCCGTGTCACAGAAGTCATATTTTTGGTAAAGCTACTCTAGCAAAGATATTAAAAACCAGACCCCCCCCCCTCAAAAAAAAATTATTATTATTATTATCATTACAAAATATCAAATGTAGGAACCAGATTCAAATAGTCGATCGTGCCCAAATAATTTTTTGTCTTTAAAAGCCTGATTGTAGATAGGAATTAAAAAAATGTCATGGTCAACAAAGGCAAGTGAAATTCATTGGATTGCGCCTGCGGGTAGGATAACGAAGAGGTTCGTGTTTTTGTTATTGTTTTTTATATATATATAGATAGATCGAGTCATATACAGACGGATTTCACTGACGAATTCCATAAGGTATTTTAAGATTCAACGACTGTGACATAATACCCTGCCATGAGATTTCTCCTCAAGGATTATGGCAGCCTTAGAGCTCAATTGCAAGGAACTCCTCCCATATCTCACTATAGAACACATTAAAGTAACTTTATTATCTCATTTCCATGGAAAAGTGCAGGTGAGAAACGTATACGTTACGAAAACTCACTCCCTGGCCAACATAACTCGCAGGAGTCATCCAATTATAAACTCAAACGCTCAAGGGAATTCATTCAACAACTTTCATATATAGTCAAACTACTTCATCTAAACGTAAAAGCAACATTATTCCTTTCGTCCTTTTACCAAAACACTTGTGGCTTGCCTTTAAAACAGATTATGCTGATAGTGCAGCTATATATTCGTGGGAAATATGGTGCTGGTTAAAATGGTGCGTTCTTCCACAGGTTCTTTATTCAGAAAGCTATGTCTGTTATTCGGAAGTTTCGCTTATTCGAAAATAAACTATTGCTCACTATTTTTTTTTTCTGATAATGAAACAATGTTCATTAGACAAAACTTAAAAGAAGGGTTTGTAGTTATGTACTTGTAATTAATAGCACACTTAACCATCACAACAATACCCGTCGTTATTATCACACGGCATGTGCTGATACGTGGCGATAACAATATGCCAATTCTTGCAATTTTATCAACTGAATGGATTTAGAAGTAACAGGAGGGTTACAAACATCTATTTCCATAAAAAGGTGTTAGTGCTAACCCAGAGCAGTAAAGAAAAACAAAGCAAAAGGAACTAACCTTGATCGAAGGATGATAATACAGCATGACATTGTAATGATGAGAAGCAGAATGCTTCACAGACGCAGGTACACAGTGACTTAAATTGTCTTATGACTTTGAAAGCGAACATTTTTTTAAGGGTTCTCACCAATGTGAATGCAGGAGGGAATACAGGTCATTCTCATTGATAGTTGATACACACACACAAAAAAAACAAATGGGGGCAAAATTGAATAAGATACGACTATAGCAATTTATCTCCCGCAAAACCATACTGTTGAAAAGACATGATTGATTTTACTTCTCTTTTTTAATGGGAGTGGACTTTCTCTTGTCTGTGTGGTTGAAGATCACCTATTGGAAATCAATACCCAGAAGTAAATGGTTTAGCAAATATTTACACATCACAGATGATATAACTTTCGAGCCCAGCTATTAGTAAAATTGCATTTATATGCATTGAACATCTGTAGTATAAAAATTGATGGAGCGCAGTGTGGGGCACGACATATTGCAATTTGTCTTAACGGTAACGTATACTATTATGTTTCATTGGAAATACCAGATATTTCTCCTTTTAATCATGCTGTTAATGAACATCTTTAATCATCGTCCAACAATGAAGGATTAAAAATCTAGGGCAGCTAGATAAACTTTATAGGAGTCCATACCATGTTGTTATCATGTAAATACGTATTGTTCTGAGGGGTGAACCCCGGAGACTGTGGTATCATAAAGTTTAAATGAATAATCAATAAATTTATTTTGCACTTCGATATATTCATAAGCAAGTGTCGATCTATGCCCTTCAGCATGGTGTTGTGGAGTTTGCCTGTTTATCAAGGAGGCTCTCTCGCCTTCTCGATGATTATAGTTTACCTCCTGATGGCTACATGGCATCATCATAATGCATGGTGAATATCAGAATTGTATAAAATCCGCTGGGATTGTTAAATGCTGAATAATTCTGGAGTCAGAAATGTCTTATTTCTGTTTACAGTTTGTTTTTCAGGAGGTTCATTTTCAGGGTTTATTGTTACGATGGTTCGGTAATCCAAAACGAAATAAGGTTCGCTTAAAATACTAAAGGATTGGTCTTCCGAATCTTTGTTTGTATAGCCCCTAAAAGAAAAATTAAGAAAAAAAGTTTGCAATCCCGTAGGTTCGTTAATTTAGAACGATATTGGTTAGTAATTCCGAATGTTTGTTATAAGACAAAGTATGCAATTTTTCCACTTGTGGATTTACGAACCTTGTTTCATTTGTTTGTTTGTTTGTTTGATGTTTGCTTGTTTGTTCGTTTGTTTGTTTGTTTTTGGGGGGCTATCAAACCTTCAAAATGATAAAGTTTCTCTTATTTTCAGATCAACGAACCTTCGGAAAAACAATGCCTATTCAATTTTTGGATAAATAGCGTGTAGGTTTAATAATTGCCCCGTGAATTCTCCATCAAACATGTGATATCTTTATCTTCTTTTGGTAAATTAGGTCTGAAGAAAATACCAGCTTACTTGTTTTTTTAATCAAAACTGATAAAATACTATTCCTTGTGAAGCTCAACGCGGTAAACCTTTTATGCTCGCGTAATCAAAGAGTGTTTTTGTATTCTAACCTGTTATATTTTATAACACATAAAGCTTTGATGGCTACATATTTCATCAATGAAATCACTTATTACTAGTATATTCATCGTCAGAGCCACACTCAGAAAGATTTGTGGATGTTTTTATTTGAAATTGCGTGGTATTTAGGCCTGTGCTGATAGTATTGTGGTTCATGTGTTGTGAATTATTGTTCTCCAGACATAGAAATTCAATTGTAAACCTACTTTATACGTTTAGACCTATACTTGGCTAAAAAAAAGGGGGATTCCAGAAGTTCAAGGCATCATCTTATAGGATTGTCCCACAAGTACAACATACAGTCGACTGCAGTCGTAGTATACCCAGTCAATTTGCATATAATATCATGAACAATTTGATATTTAGACTCAGTGCCTCGATCTTCAGAGTGTTTATGGATTCACTCGGACACAGTGCAGCCAACTGAAATACCTCTCTCTTACCAAATCCTGCTGCACAAACAAGATCGCAAAATCAAGAACATTTAATTATGATACGAACAGTCATGGCTACTGTTGGGCCCTATTTTTTTTTTTTTTGTACAAAGTTGAAAAAAAAAACATTAGAGAGAAACCACTGGATTCTGTACTAGAGATAAACGATCGTAGATCGCCATTCGTTTTTAGCTCCATGGCCAAATCATGGAGCTACAACTAAACATTTATATTGGGTAAGTTACATAATTATGCAATGCATGCATGCAGTACTCCATCCGCCCTGTGTGAGAAGATCTGCAGGGTGTTGGGAAAAAGCAGGGAGGTGAGAGGCCTCCCTGGAGACAGGTACTGAACTGTGTAATACCTATAACAGTCGGTGACTAGTGTAATCCAAATTCAGCAGTAAATTCGGTATCATGTATTCGTATTAGGCCTACTGTGAAGAAAAAGGTACTGTATCTTTTCTGCAGAAGAATTGAATACTCTGAAACCAATTTGTGACCTATATGAATCTACATGTCATTAATATAGATCACATACGAAATCAGATTTACTTACGAATTTACGAATTCCATTTACTGAGACTGGCTCAACAGACTACTACCATTCTCGGTGGGCGGGACCACAGAACTCTAGAGTTCTGTGGGCGGGACCTGTCAGAGCGAATGATTTATCGCGTTCAGTCAAAATCCGATCGGAAAGTCGTAAAACTGAAACTTTCTTCCCGGACCCTTTTTCGACCACAGTCTCTCGATTATCGCAATCAGAAAATTTGCGCCCTCTCTTGGTCGCACCAAGGAAAAGGGGACGGAGCCCAGACTAGGGTTGCTGCGGCTGGCTGTCTAGGAACTTCGTTCACGTTCAACGGTGTCCGTAAAAAGCCATAGCGACTTCCGGGTGCATGCCATGGACAAAACAAAGGGTTCTTCTAGTATTATCTAACTTCCTAAGTGTTATTGTTTTACTGTGAGTGTTAGGCATGAAAAAGGCAGTCTACAAATCAAAGTAGAGTCTAGGATTTCTGGCCGGATTTCTATATTGTGTGCAAGTGATGGTGGAAAACAAATTCAAATAGATGTTTGTAGAAAAATTAAAGATGTGTCTTTAAGAATCTACCGCTAGTACTGACTGATGAAAGATAATGATATCTTACAGACGCTAGGTCACTGATTATCTTTACCTTGATCTTCATTTTAGACCATTCCGATAGCGGTCTAGATTTCTATCCCTTAATAGGCCTATCAATTGAACCGGAACTTATCAGGCATCAGCATTTGTTGTCATGTATCCATCTCCAAAAAATTATTGGCCTAAATTTCACAAATTTTGCAGTACTTGGCTATGTGATCAGAAATGTTAACATGTAAAACAAAATTCATTATACGTGCCACAGCATCAGCAGAATCCAGTCTTGCTTGGTAGACACAGTATCTTGCTGTATATGGTCTTTTGATGGCATAGTCTTCAAACAGCTTGAAATAGTGTGATATGTCTTGCTGAAACAAAAGTAGAAGCTTACCGGTACATTCTGTACACATTTTGTAACTTATTTTCACTGATCAGCACCCAAGCTACTGTACCTACCCACATAAGATTTTCTTTGTGATAGGCTCGCATAGCCCTTTGATGATTAATGAAGAAGAAGAAGTAATTGTTACATTTTGAGCCTAATTACCAGAATAGAAGATGTAAAAGTTTAGCTATTTAGCCTTGTAAAGAGTAGTTAATGTATATTTGAATCTGCAAGCAATACAAACATTTATTTATTATGTATGAAACTATGATCTGATGAGGATTCTGTGGATACAACAGTATTCTGACAAAATGTAGATCTCACAAGCTGTAAGCAAGTGACACTAGACTGCAGTATTATTTGGCGTGAATCTCAGTGCTAGATACAACTGCATGTATTCATCATCATTGTTGATTTGTGTAGATTGATAATCTCATGAATGATGACATTTAATATCATTACCACTTAAAATTCATGTTGATTGTAGGAACAATTTTCTGCTTTAATTAATGTTATTGATAGCCCTGAACAGCAGGTAAATTGTTTTACAAAAAATCTGGTATTCATCATTAGAATAAAGTAGTGGTGATAGTACAAATATTTAAGTTCATAGCAGCAGCAGTGCAATTGATCAGTAGTAGTAGAGTAGTAGTAGTAGTTAGTAGTAGTAGTAGTAGTAGTGTAGTAGTAGTAGTAGTAGTACTACTACTACTACTACTACTACTAGTAGATAGTAATAGTACTACTGTAGTAGAGTACATAGTGGTCATAAGAAGGGGACTATTAGTTTAGTGGAGGAGTACATTTGTATCAATAGTCCTGAAAGATTTAATTCAAGTATGTAGATGTAGTATATTTAGAATTTGTGTAGACAGTGAAGTTTCAGCTGCATCTAGTGCATAAATTGAAATATCCTGTATTAATCCATGATGTCATTACAATTGTCTTAATATTATTGTCTACTCAACTGTGAAACTACTAAAAGGATACAGGATAAAACAGTATCTCAAAGTGCAGCCAATTCAGGAAAGCTTTAGATGCATTGTAAATGTAACCATCAACATTATTGTACATTGTACATGAATGATGCATACGGTATATTAGCTGTTACATGCATGTTGTGTGTTATATGTATATGTTTATCATCCATTTTATGTGTACACCATTCAATTTAGATGATCCTAATATGCATTACACTCATTGTATTTCATTTCTCAAGCTGTGCAATTTTGTATTCACATACATGTACATGTACCATACATTCTTGTATATTGTTTTCACTGGTGCAGAACCTCATTTTAGCTTCTATATTACTGTGCCATGCGCTTGAATGAACCAGAGAAATATCACAATGCTGTACTTAGCAATCAATGCACTTGCACTTGAATGGGCAGTTTGCATGTCAATCTGATCCATGAGGTAGCTGAACTATATATCACAATATATATCCCGTGTATCTATTCTTATTTAATTCTTGTTGCATGTTTGATGAACCTTGAAATTGTTCACAGAGGCACAATATTGTGAAAGTATGTAATAGTCTTTACACAAAATATTGATTATTTCTATAAAAAAGTTATTTACCCATCTTTAATAGTATTATCATCATTTGGTTTCTGCACCCAATCACAAACTGTAACCCATTTCATCCATTGCAATTCTCTGTCACAACAAAAACAACAACTCTGTATCTTCCTGATTATTGGTAATTAATATTTAGTGATGTCTGTCTCTTCTGTACTAATTGGTTATTATGTAGCAGCTTGTTCAATTCTTTCCTCTATTTCTCTCAGACCATCACTTGGAGGGATGAATTTTCAGGCCCATTCTCCTGGGAAACCAAGGTTTGTTGTCTTGTGTGGTCGCACGATGAAAAAAACGGGGGAAAAAAGACCCAGGTTGTACAGTATGATGTACAATATCCACCTTGTAGCATTTTGTGCCTTAGAATTAAAGTAGACGCATGCCAGCACCTACTAACAAAAAGCCTTGTTCCACATTCTCTGCAATGCTTTGCTGACAAAAGGTTTGCATATTTGTTTGTTTGCTGCATTGTTTATTTTTCTGTGACATGTATGCTTCTGAATGCACAGATCTGGTTTGTGTGCATAATCTGTCGTGGGATTTTCTTTCTTTTCTTTTGTTTGCCCATCCCTTCTGCATTCCGTTAACCCAGTTATGTAAATCTACATTGTAACTTCTCTTTCACAGAGAAAAATAATCACCTCTCCCTTTTGAATGGGGCAAAAGCTGAGATATGCAGTCATTACACTGCCAAAGTGGATGATTAGAATGTCAATTTTTAATGTAGACTGACTTTTATGAGATAAATCCACCTGAAAACTGAAGTCAGTGCTCAAACTGCAAATTTTCACTTGCGTAATTGTACCCATGTCTCTAATTATCCTTGGCAGGCCCCCATGTTCACAAAGGAAAATGCCAAGTGCTCTATGTCCATACAATTTGACTGGAATAAAAAAATATTGAATCAAATAAGACAATTATAATGAAGTGGCAAAGTGTCACATGTTTGCTCATTTAGTCATAACTATTTTTGGTCATAACCATATTTACAGAGTACATGAATGAGGCAACGATGTTATTGCCTTGCAACTTGCCCATTGGTTTGTACATGAAAATTTTTGAAAAGGAGGAAAAAATTCTTATTTTGAACAACTACCAGGGTAAACAAATCCTCTAACTCCTCTCCCTTAAAGTCATCCTTACCTACATTGTAGTTATTACAACTATACATACATTTAGTGTTAAGGACTTGACTTATCTGATTTCACTTTAAAAAAAAGAAAAGAAAAAGAGGAAAGTACATAATTATGTAGGGTATGTTTACTTTGTGTGTGCATGCCAGCTAGAGAGACTTGCGTGATGATGATTTTGTAACCTTTTTGATTTGCGATTTTAGTTTTACTGCCTTATAAAAGAAGACAACAATGTCTGAAACCAAAAGATGAAAGGAAGTGTAACCATTTAAATTGTCAGTGTTTTTAATGAAGCTTGCCAAACCACTCTCTATATTTGTTTTTGCTCTGTTTGCTGTATTATACAAGGTTGTACATGGTAGATCATCGATCAGTTAGAGCATGGATTTGTAACTGATTAGAACATGGATTTCACATTATCAATTACTTCTCATACACTAGGATTGAAGTTCACATGTACATTATAAACATGGCCAGTGTTGAGTTTTGCGCTGGATTTGTGACATACTTGCAGATCCTCTTCCCCCACTCCCCCCCCCCCCCCCCCCCCCCACCTTCCCCATCCCATCCCAACACACTGCTGTGGATCCCCTAACTGCACCTCTGGTAGCACATGATATGATATTCAATGGAGATGTAGAGTGTTTGCCCTCTCATCATAGACCATTGTGATTTTTTTTTTTTTTTGTCTCCTTGATATTGTATATAAATACCATATAGATGTTAAATGTATTTAGCGAGTCTAGTTTTTCACTAATTGGAATTTCCCAACAATTTTGTCAGGAGTATAGCACTGGACTGAGAAATGCATGCTTGTGCATAGTATTATATTTTTCAGGTGTTCAAAAATTTGTGAAGAACACTCGACTCGCCAAATTTACGAAAATTTATAAAAAAACCTACAAAATATATGGCATATACTACAGTACAATATTATACACTTCTATTCAAATGTACATGTCATTCCCATACTTTTTACACAATGTTTTGCACAGAGTGAATTTATATAGGCCAGTTCATAATTAGCGCATGTGCACATTTGTACAAAATAAATGACCTTTCTTTCATCATATTTGGTTAGGCACTCCATTTGTATTTGTAATAAATTTTCAGATTATATTTAAATATATACAGATTCCTCACATGCAACTTTTATTTTTGTTTTTCATTAGGTATAGTGTGTATTATGGAGAACACTGTAGAGTTCCAGCAGGAAGTCACCAATTTAGTATTTAGCATGTGGTGTCCATTCTTTGTGCGTTAATCACGCATGTAGTTGAGTTACATTGTCATTGATTTGGCTGTCTGTTTGTTTTTGAAGGAGTCTTCAAAGGACTCATCCTGGTGAAGTATAGGTGTTTTAGATGAATTTATTGATTTGTAGGTAGCTGACAATGATTGGAATTTCTTTGTGTAAATATACTCAATTACACATAATATGGTATGTCAAACACATTCCACAATTCCACCACCTGAGTCGTAAAGTATCTTTGAAAATACTGTTAGCAAGTCTTTGGCGAGGATTAACACACAGATAGCACGGCCACACACATTTATGTCACAGGCCAGCGAACAAGATGAGCATACAAGTTGTACTGTAGTAGAAACATCGCATGGCTTCAACACACCATACCGGCTTACAGCTTTTCAAACAAACATTCTTTTAAAGTTGATTTGCATGTTACTTTACAGATTTTTGTTGCTGAAAAGCTTGCATATATTGTATCACCATGCATGTTTGAATCCATTTAAGACTAGTCCCGAGTACATACTCGACCAAGTGTCTGTGGGAAATACATGCTATAGCAAAATCAGCTCGTCCTCAGTTGGAAAATAAGCACACTGTCACAGCACCTACCTGTATAGCAATTGTGTATATGACTTGAGGCTGTGAATATCGTGTAAGAGTGATGTTCATGACAGACAGGGACCTTTGGACTTACTGTAAATGTTACAGGGGTGGGATGGGGAGCTTCAACAACAACAACAACAACAACAACAACAACAACAACAACAACAACAACAACAACAACAACAACAACAACAACAACAACAACAACAACAACAACAACAACAACAAGAAGAAGAAGAACAACAACAACAACAGGAAAAATTAATTGAAGAATTATTAAGATATCACAACAAAACCAATTACTCTCTGAAGTTCCCATCCCACCCCATCATCCCACAGCCCACCCCCCCCCCCCCCCCCCCCCAACACACACCAGGGTTCGAAATTGGCGATGGTCCGCTGGCCATTGGCCACCCAAAATCACGTCGGACTAGCCAAAAATCATAAAATTCTGAAGTTACTAGTCCATCTGGCTAGCCAAAATATTGCTTCAGTGTCAAAATTGATTCTAAGTAGTCCGCCTGGCTAGTTCCAAAAAAAGTTAAGTGCGACCCCTGCACACACACAGGTGCTCAGTGGCCGGGCCCCTGTCAGGGTATGGGCTTCTAGGTCATTCTGTATTAAGGTGCAAGGGCTGTCATACGGATGAAACTCTTTCATTGGTAGGACTGATGTACAGGCTGTATGAACAAAGCCTTACTTTTGAAAGGCACCTGGGAATATTCAAGCTAAACTGATTTTAATCATGCTTAGAGATACAACAGTATGAAGAGCATTGTGTGGACCTGTGATATAAGGCATGAAAAGAAAGCATCCATCCAATTTGCAAATTGCCAACTGCCAAATGGTAATTTCCAAAATGCCATTGGCCACTTTGCCCAGAGTAATACGACAGTTGTAGCCTTTAGAGTTTGTGTGTCCCTTTTGCAACCGTGATATTGGATTCCTTTCATGAGCTGTTACATATTGCAGAGATAGACCTTTCCTCAGAATAATACAACTGGAAACTTCTTTATGATGGAGAGCATACAATACCATAGATTTCCAGTGAATTTATTCGGACCCAGAACAAATTCCCACCATTATTCTCTTTTGAAAAGGGGAATATATTCTTGAGTAACATGGGATTAATTTTTCTTTTCTCTTTCATTTTCATTGAGGTGTATTACCATGATTTTATACACAGTGTTGGGAGACATTATTCTTCAACCTTTAGTGACATTTGCAAAAGGCACATGCAATCTTTAAGTAAGTGAGGAGAATTTCAACTAAACAGCAACATCCTGTGCTATCACCCTGTAGTGTAGAATGACCCTTCAATACCACCATTTTCCCCCAGTGAGTGTCATTTGTGCATAAATACACAGCATCTGAAATTACAGTAAATGTTAAACTTGATACAAATGTTGCAAATGAGAATTTATGCATAAGCATATCATATAACTCTGTTGCTTCCTAACTTTTGGTAAGTATTGGCTGTCGTGTTGCTTTTTTATTTTGTTTTCTTTTGTTTGATGTATTGATAATGTGACTATCCAAGGTTCCCCAAGCCAGCTCAACTGAGGTGCATCAATCCTGATTTCCCATTGCAGTGCAGTTTGTCCTTGCCTAAAACAACCCCTCCCTGGTGACTGAGTTCCCCTTCAACACTCATGGCAGATCCCTCTTCCTCTGCATTCATTCTATTTTTTCTCCCTAAACTAATATGGCTTGCTACAGTTGGGCAGTGCTGTAAATTACAGTATGTAACAAAGTATTCTTATTGTGTTAACAGTAATTAACCATTAGGATACGTGTATCGTGTTGATCTTGATCTTCATGCCGTGTATTTCATACAGTAGACATCCAACGTTCATACTTCATAAAGTCTCATGTTTGAAATTCTGTTTTGCCGTGACATCATTCCATTATCAGTCTGTCATCAAAGTGATTGTTTAATGTGAAATTTCTCTTCCTTGATGTCCTTCCCATCTTCTGTTTGCGAATTCCTTAAAATCTGTAAGTTAGTGTATTTTTAGAATAAGAAAACCATCTTTTCAAGCAGAGTGTAAACCGATAGTGTTAATCCTATAAAGAGTAAGGACAGCAATACTCTTTTGTGTGAACAAGGGTTTTCTAATAACTAGGCAACATTGGAGTCTATACTAGGATTGTACTCCATGAAGTGGTGCACTAAAGTGCTGACTACTCAGTATTCTCAATGTGATAACTTGCCTTAATTCCTCTGACAGCAGCTTCTGTTCTACTATTTACAGTGCCAGCAAGATTTACCCATGATGTCCCCAGCATCCATCACAGCTGCCACCACCAGACACACTGACAACGATGTAGAATACCCCGAAAACAGGTTCTCGATGGGTCTGGACTCCACGGAGGAGAGCCGTCTCATCGTGAATGGAGGCAAGCACAAAAGCAAGGACAGCAGGAGAGCCACGGACAACTCTGAGAAGCAGGACAAGACCAGGCTCAGCCGCAAGGACTCGAAAAAAGAGGAGAAGGCGCGAGAGAGGGAGCGGGCCAGGGAGAAGGAGAACCAGAGGGAGCTTGAAAAGCGTAAGGAGCCAGAGGCAGCAGCGCCAGTGGTCAGCCAGCAGCCCAAAGCTGCCCAGTCGCCTATGGCCGACATGAGTCTGGCCATGACCGACAGGAATGGGCGGGCCCCTCCCAAGAAGGAGAAAGCCAAGTCACCCAAACCCCAGAGGAGCCGCACCTCGGGGAGGACCTCGCCGAAGCGAGACGGCAGGCAGAAGGACCGGGAGATTGATATGGAGGACCTCCTTCCAACCTCCAGTCTTGGGGAGGACGTAGCGCCGGGAGGGATCAACTTCAGCATGGCCGACTTTGGGTCGTCCGAAGTGGATGGAATGCTGTCATCGTTCCAATCCTCAACACCACCGCCACCTTCATCGGAAAGTCTCGGAGAATCGCAGGTATTTTGCACTGGACCTCACTCACCTTCTTGTAGCTTTCCCTGACTGTGTATGGTGCACAGCTAGTTCCTAGAGTCGTGAGAGTGTGTCAGGATGTGTTTGATTTTTAGATAACTTACATTGTACATGCGTGTTCCTCTAGAGCACTTGTTGGCAGCTGATGTAGAGCGAGTCATAGTTGTGACCGAACTTACAAACTTGTAGGTGATTAGACCCCGTTATAGACACATATGAACACTGCACTAAGAAACCTACCATGGAGGTAAACCATGGGGCATGTTAGTGTCTGGAAATAATGCCCCCCCCCCCCCCCACACACACACAGACCTGTACAGATACATGCATGGGTGGAATGCGTGTATGACTACCCCTGCAGTGTGACATACTGTAAAACGTGATATATTCGTGGCATGAAATTTTCCCAAATTGCAGCTGACGGCCTTTTTTGTGGCATGGAATTTTCGCGAATTGTTACTGGCGTGCAATGCATACAGTGTAGAGAAGAACTTTTGCGTGCATTTTATTTTCGCGAATCTTGGCGCTCACGAAATTCGCGAAATTAAAATGCACGCGAACATTCCTCGTTTTACAGTATACACAACCTTAAAGGGACTCATGCTCTCACAAGTAGTCAACTGCATCTGGACCCGTTTGGATGTCTTCGTGATCAACTTTTATTTTTCTCCATAAGCATTCACTGTAAAGAGCACTGCATGAACACACTGTTCGCAGCCAGTGTAACATTTTATCCCCTTGGTTTGGCTAGGGCAAGTAGTTATATGCATTTTATGCTCATATTTTTGCATTGTTAGAGAAAGCTTACTAGAATGTATCACCCCTTAGTTTTTATTTTGCACTAAAAATTGGATCGATGGTATTATTTGAAAAGATGCATCTACCAAAAATTCTTTGAAAGAAAAACCTATCAGAAGGAAATTTACCAGAGTAAGCAGCCTAGTATATATATATAGCAAAAAAGAAAAGAATAGAAAAAGAAATCCCAATTTTTGAATGTTTTTGTTCTTATTGTATCCTGTGCAGTAAATTCTTTCCACCTATGGTTCATGTAAATGAAAGTTAGTTGTTTGTTTGTTGTTTTTTTTTCATGTAAAAGTCAGTTTTGTCTGCAATATATCTGTAGAATTGAATTCCTTTCTATGAATAGCCCTTGTGAAAAGCCTGTCTGGTATATAAAGTTCTGTCGTTTAAGAAAAACTTGTATTCTGTATATAAAGTTCTGTCGTTTAAGAAAAACTTGTATTCTGTATGCCTGCTGCTTTTTCAGGGGTCGACTTCGGCACCGGGCGGCGATGCTGATAGCTTTGACTTCCTGTTACAGTGGTAGATCATCTTGAAGCCGTAACCGTGGACAACATCGATGCCGCAAGACAATGCCCACAGACATATTTCCAGTGCTGTCTGCTTTGATGTCCAGATGAGATCGTCCAAAGGAGATTCTTCCTCAGCAAAACGCAACTAATATGGGTTTTTTGCAATAGCGTGTTGACAGCAATCTGGTTTGTTGTTCTATCTACATGAGTAGATAAAGGGTCAATTGCACATTTGAGTACAATGTTACATTTTTATTGTACAAAGTTCAGATCTTGCAATGTCACAAAAGGGATAACAATGCATGCAAATAGGGGAATATACAAGTTGTACCTCCACATTTTTTTTTTCTAAATGCAATGATTAGGACCAATTCACTGTCAAGGTATCAGGAGTTCTATGGCATGACATGTGCTAAGAATGAGCTGGCTAAGAATGTTTTTTTGCTGGAAGAAGCAGAGCCTTGAGATCAGGGTTGCATTCTGTGGGAAAGAAGTCTGATCGGTAGTTAGAGATTTCGGCGTCATGACATGCGTTAAGAAGTCTGAAGAGACAGTTTATGCTCATCCCTTTCTATGGGTCAGACCCCTGTTCACAAGATCCCCCCCCCCCCAAATGCCTTTACCTTTCAAAGTTTCTTCGTTTCCCCAAATTCCTTCAGTTTTCAAAGGTGCTTTGATTCTGGCATCAGACCTGCTGCTCTTCTAAGTTTCTAACTCCTGTGGAAAAAAGAATAAATTAGCAAATTTTTTGTGTGCAATTCTCACAAATTTACAACCCAGAGAAATATGGGACTAAAAAGATCATATTGAAACCCATAACTTGTTTATTTGTTTGTTTGTTTCAATAAAAGGCAGGGTGTGAAAAAAGGCAAATTTGCTCAAGACATGTGAGAATATGGTCCTTTCTTTAAATGAAAACAAAACATAGAAGACATTGAATATTATTTCATAGTTCTTCAGAAATCATTCATTCTGAGAAAGAGAAGTGAATGGCATTTGCAAGAAAGAGAATATGGTATATTGCAAAACAAGGATTATTTTGATATTTTTGTTGTATTGATGAATGATGGCCTTTTATATGCCTAAATGACCTTGGTTGTTAGTTTGTGAACATGTCTACCTTTCCGTCAAAATTATGCAGAACCCTGAAAAAAAAAATAGGCAAAATTCTCATTGATGGGAAGTTAATGTCATTTAGGAGCTACCATCTGACTGAACAAACTAAGAATCAGGCATGTCTTATCCGTGTTCATGAATGTTCTTTTACATACAAATTCAGCCAGCCATAGTTTTTCTCTTTCTCGTTCTTTTTTTTTTTGTGACAAGGTTCTGCATTAACATCAAGTGCAATCAGAAAAAATACCTCATCTTCGCTGGAATGTTTCGTCTGATGGTGTTTTTTGTAGATCCAATGATCCAGGGAGGGAGGGATGTAAGATTTAATTTTGTCAAATTGACTCTTATTCGCAGTAGTATGTGATAATTAATCATACCTCAAAATAAGGCCCTTTTACCTAAGAATGCGCATTTGAGACATTGCCATTATCTTGGATTTTGGTTAAGTATGGATCAAGATATGTAGAACCTTTAACCCATTGAGGACGGACTGATTTTGCTATAACATGCATTTCCCATGTAAACACACCTGCCCGAGTATACTCGGGACTCATCCTCAGCGGGTTTAAGTCACCTGTGTGTGAAATTGCAATCTGTGTTTTGATTTTTTTTTTTTACGTTGCAAAGATGGCCACATCACTGGGTACTGTGTGATCTCATGTCTGAAAAACAATACAGTCAGTAAATCTACATGTGCTGTGCAGGCTCTTTCAGAAATGAAGCTGATGATTCATGAGGGTTGGTTGCTTTTCATCAGCCAGAATTCTTGCTTCACGTTCTAATGCAGCACTTCTCATTTTGGTAGTGATTTTAGTCACTTAGCAATACTTTCATTTGGCAAAAGAAAATGATTTAATGTCTATTCACACATTCTCATTGTATCTTTGTCCACCCCCCCCCATTCCATATAGTGTAGGTATTCATTTATGTATTCATAACATAATGCCACAAAAACCTGAACTGATTATATATTTGTGGAAATCAAGTTTAAACGTTTGTTTCTGTACTCATTTGAGTCTCCCACTTGGTGTTTGTATTCTCTTTTGATGATGAGTTCAGTGATTCAAGTAGTTTATCTGCAATAGTGTGCTTTCTGATGTCACCGCCATAATTATTCATTGTATTTGTGGAGCCACAGTCGACCGAATTTTCGTGAGTAAGATGAGGCATTTGTGGCATCTTTTTACATCTGCTTCTATATCTTTATATTTTGTTTTGTACAATAACATTCAAGTAGTTAGCATTATCCTGATATTATTAGATTCAGCTATACATGTAGGACATACCTAAACAGGACTTCTTTACTTCATTGCAAAGTATTCTGGTGTCCGAAGGTATTCTATTTAGTATTCAATACGCTCCAGTGTGCCAAATCTATTTATTTCTTTGTATTACTGTTCAGCTCATATTTCTGTATCATTTGCTGCATTAATTTTTGTATCTAGAGGTGTCTGTTGCCAATGTCTATGCACTATTTTCTTTTGCAGTTTATCTAGCTTGACTGCTAGAAAAATATGGTACATTTTGTCTCTGTTGCATCGCTGAAAATGTCAAATTCCACCCCATTCTCTTGTAATGAAAATGATTGGGGAAAAAATGCCGGAAAGAAATTGTTGGCAAGGGAAGATGAAATTTTTCCAAGATGAACAAGCCCACCTGATGTCACATCTGTCATAAATATTTTAAATTCCTGTAACATGTATTTTTGTTTTACAACTGAGGGAGACTGTCAATTTGTATATAGTTTACAAAGAAGAATACCCCGGTATCCATATGACATATTGTATTGCTGATATTGTGGTGCTGTCATGAAAATGTGGAAGATTTATACCAGCCCTCCCAAACTTGGCTGTGAAGATTGTTTAATTTTTTGATCCCTAATCATACTGGTATCATGAGCCAGAAATACTCCTTGTCTGGAACATGAATAATATCTATTATTGTGTTAAACAAAGATATTCTCTTTATACATGTTTTTCCTATTTTTTCAGTATTTTTTTTCCAATTAGTTTGTATTCCCACTGTATTAGTAATACTTTTATAAAATTTAATTTATTGTAACTTTTAGTATGATATATCACTGAAATATATTTGACCATCTCATTTGTGTGTTGGTTTTGTGAGCATATCAGTAGGACATTCCCCTTGTGTGGATGTGTGCGAAGAAGACATGCATGTTTGGGGAGAGATATTAAAAACCTGCTCCTGTGTGTGTCTAGAATGAACTGAGAAATGTTATTCTGATGCACACAAAAAAAGGACAATCACTAAAAGTTTTGTTTATGCAATTATTCTCAGTTGTTCAAGGTCTTTGTATCTGTATGGAATTTATTAGCTTACCTAGCCAAGAGCTCAAGTAAGCTATTGCGATCATTCATTGTCTGTCGTAAGTTGTGCATACACTTTTTACATTTCCAGCTTGTTCTTGGATACCCCAGGGAGGTGGATCCACCTCGCTGGATACCCCATGATGGATTTTCATCAAACTTGTCATGCAGCACCCCTGGGATAAAAAGAATTCAATATGTTCAAATGGGCACCATGCCTCCCCTAGGGGCCCCACATGGGGGGGCCAAAAGCCACCAAATTTAGGAATATGTAAAAATCTTCAAAAATAGTTGTCTCTATAACCAGAAGTGATGGAGCTAAACTACCCCTATGGGTGAGCGCATTGGTAACTGCAGTTTCAAGTTTGTTCTTGGTGGATCCAATAGTGCCCCACCCCCATCTCTGGGGCCAGGAGGCAAATTTGGGCCTTGTTTTCACATTTTCAGCTTCTTCCTCAAAAACCCTGTGATGAATTTTCACCAAACTTGGCAGGTAACATCCCCAGGGTGAGGGGATCATACGTTGTTCAAATGGACCTCATGCCCCCCCCCCCAAAAAAAAAGAAGAAAAAAGCTGAAAGGACTACTAAAGGTAGTTGTGAGAATAGGGTAGTGAGGTATTCTGCAAAAATGCATGCACACATGTATATATTATGTATATTCTTTATGTGCAATTAAGGAGATTGCATACTCCTGTCTTTTATTCATGGTAGTGATATTGTTTTGCTCTGCCGCTTGTAAAGCTTGTCAACACGAGTGCATGTACCTGCATATAGCCGTATGATACCGATATGAAGAAAGCAATTGTCAGCCACATGTCCCGAACTAAATCCACCAGATATTTTTCATGCTTTCATGGTCGCATTTGCGACTGTATGTACCATATATTTAGCAAGTCTCATTTTTTGCGAATCAGGACTCACCGACAATTTTGCAAATGGTAAAATTCGCGATTGTGGAGTACATTACTGATGTCGGGAGCGGAGTTAATATTTTTCGCATGTTTTTAAATTCGCGAATTGCACCCGACTCAGGAAATTTCCAAAATTCAAAACTTCGTGAAATATTTGGCATATACAGTATTGTTGTATTCCCATGGCTGTGTATTGATGTTATTGCCTCACCAGTTAGGCAGATGAGTAGTATCTGACACTCAAAGAGAGAGAGAGAGATATATATTTAGAGAGTGAGAGAGAGAGAGAGAGCACAAGAATAACAATTGTAGTGAACTCAATAGTCTGCCAAGCTCTCTGGCTCTGTGGCCACCCAAGTTTTATGCTGATGGTGATGTATTGCAAGCTTGGATTGCATTCCATTTCTAGACCCTGACTAGAGTCCATTAATGCATGTAGCAGTCATATTTGATATTATGGGAGCTTTTGATTTACATGGCTGTGTTATATCGTTAAGACATAGATGGTGACCCATGCTGCATTTCTGAGCAATATTTTTAAAGAGTCCTAAGTCACCGAAATGCAGTGGAAGGATCCGAGTGCCACTGTGATTGTCAGCCTGACGCATGTACGAGGAAGGTCTCGTCACCCATTTCATTTCGTGTGTTGCATCAGACATGCAAATCAAAATCCCACAAATACATGTATGATCGTGTACTGTTACCCCTTGTTCATATTCATCCAATAAGTGTACATGTCAATGCATGCTCTTACTTTGTACTTGTGCGATATTTATCTGTGTAAGCTATTGCCATCCTATTCTAAAGCATCTTTGTGCATGCTAGCAAGCAATGTAGTCGTATTATGTACGTATGTATTTGCATGATGATGTACGGTCCTAATAAATAGTATGATCTTCAAAACGACATGATATGCTGAAGTCTTGTCTTGGAAGAAAGGAAGAGAGAGGTGAGCTACACATAAGAGAAATCCTGCACAAGTATATGAATAGGTAACTAATGATGGGACTCAAATATATGTAATATTTATAAAGGGAAGTGGCTGTAGTGCAGTAGTGTACAACAACTTATTGGTTTCACCAACTTTTCAATGTCCTCTTTAAGGTTATGACAACCATGAAGAAGATGTGTGGATTACAATACTCATGTTTACAGTGAAACACACATACACACACACACACACACACACACACACACACACACATATATATATATGTATATATATTACGTTGTATATATATTACCTTGATGAGGATAATAGTGTTTTTCACTACGTTAATAACTGTTGGATAATTATGTGGTCGGCAGCACACAGTTTTACAATTGGACGTATTACAAATACAGTGGAAGAACAGTCTTATTTTGTAAATATGACTGAACGGGCAATCCCCCGTTTCTTCTGTACGTATTATATATGCAATGTATATGCAACTTGTAATGTGTGTATTTTTTATGTGAAGACGGAAATAAATACACAAACAAAACCAACTGGAGAACCTCAATACCATTTAACAATCACCTTGTCTTAACAGATTTCTCACTGAATCCTGATATACAAACAAAGATATGTAGAGTTCAACCCATTAAGAGGGTTTTGTTAAATCCAAACTCTTTATAGCGAGGTTCAACTGCGTTATCTTATGTGATTATGTTAATTCAAGCAGAGGCCCGCCTAGCATAATAGACTGCCCGCATAAAGTTGGAATAAAGCTAATTTGGAAAACCACAATCTTTCTTTAGCACACTTCCAAAGTGATTAAATGACTGGGAATAATAGAAATGCATCTCCCTCAGATTAGGGGAAGATCCTATTGCTGCATTCCACAAACATAATCCTCTTTAAGGTCACCTTTTTTTTTAATAGAACTCCTACGTCACCCCACTGCTGCTCACTTATACGTGACGCAACGATCGGATTATAACTCGATTAAAATGTCCTTTTCAAGCAGTCTTATCTAGACATTTTCAGTTACTAGTAATACAGCTCAGGGCATGGTCAAAATGTCTACAAAAGACAACATAGTGTAGCTGTCTGTGTGGATGAGGCGTGAAACTTATATGAATCAGCTACTTTGCAGAGACTCCAACTCTCCCGTTTTCGACGGGAGATCTCCCGCCGAAAACCCATTTTTGCAAAATCTCCCGTTCTCCCGTTTGAGATTTAATTTCTCCCGCCCTGGCTCTGTGTCTCCCGTTTTAAAGGATTTCTTACTTATTGCTATTGTATTTGAAAAAAATAAGCCGTAGATAGCACCAGAGAGCATCTAGAACCCTAGGAACTTCGCGCTTCGCACACATCAACTTGGAGTCTCCCGTTTGCTAGGGGTTTCAGGCGGGAGAATCTCCAGATCAGAAGGTGCTTTGGGTTGGAGTCTCTGACTTTGTACTAAGCACGGGCGTTATTATTTCTCTGGCTAGATCATAGTTCTTTGAAGAGCTCTGGGGAAAATCAGTGCCGCCGTATATTACTACGTGTATATGGCACTCCTGGGAAAAAATCAATGAAAGCGCGCCATCTTTCGTTCACTAGTATACAGTGAGTTATCCCAGGGAGGTGGAAAGAGTTTGCACCTCCCTGATTATCCCATAAATGCCTCTATGCAGCAAAACGCATACATCAGGGGCGGATCCAGGGAGGACTGCAACCGGCGCATGCCCCCCCCCCCCCTTTATTTTATTTTATTTTTTGTTGAAACAAAAGAAATATAAAAAAAAGGGGAGGGGTGCGTGCGCCCCCCCCCCTTTAATTTTGTAAACGCGCCCCCTCTTTACAGAATTCCTGGATCCGCCCCTGTACATGTATGTACAAATAAAACACAGACCTATAGGTTTACGCCGCACAAGGATTAGTGTGGGTTGCAGCCTAATCATGATTAGAAAATGAATCCATCAAATGCTGCATGTTATGAATTGGGTGTAGTCCGCGATCAAATCGCAGTATGGATGAGAATAATTCTATTGCCATAAGGCATTGACGGAAATGTCTCCACTTTCTCATTTCTTGACTGTCCATTACCAAGCTGGTAAGTTACATATGCAACCGAAGAACAACAATTGTTGTCTTTGAACTTTCAACTACATATTACACTGCTATGCTACGATTTCGGAAGTTTTCCTTTCTAGGGCCTGGCCAGGTGTTTGTGTGTGTGTGGGGGGGGGGGGGGGGGGGGGGGGGAAGGGGGGCATATACATTTCATGTACACGCTGGTCATATAAAAGGCAATCAACTGAATGAATTTTCTGATATAGCGACATTTGGGACGGACGTAAGGAACCCCAAATTCCCAAATTATAATGCCTCTGGTACTTGCTTCGGGGGACGGTCGAAGCAGAGAAGAGAACAAATCATAATCGTACACAGTCATACTCTTTCTTTCAACGTCTCAAGTAATGTGCCGCTCAAATGCTAATGGAGGTTTGAATTGTGGACGTCGTGTATTATTTTTATTTATAACTAAATTGCCGTTTGCCTTGTTCAGATAGAAGTGATTGCATAAGAATTGTCGTTCCTTTAAACCCTGAATTGTCACCGGCATGTCTAGGAATTATTGATTACGATTGACTGACACCAACTTTCCAGTTATACTCTGGTTCTCGACTCAGAGGTTTTGTTTCTTCACCAGATTTTATCATTCGACCAAAGTTATTGCATCTTCCCAGCTCGCGATATGGCCAAGCGCTTTCATTACAAGTTTCAACCCATCGCTACTCTCTAATAATGTGACGACCCAAAATTACAAAGCGTTATTCGCAGACCAGTGCTTTGACCCTTTCGCTTCAAAAGACATCTTCAACAGTGATTCGGCAACTTTTTACTGTAGTAAGTGGCTAATTAAGTGCGTGTGTAAATAATTGCGCTAAACGAAGATCGAATGTGTGCAGTGGCAAGCGCAGTGGAAAATTACTCTCAGCATATTAATTAGGGGACGTTGCAGGCACACTATTATTACTTTTACTACAAGGCTCTGACTTATACTGAATTACTTGCTGATATCTGCCGACGGAGATGTTTACGAAACCAGTATTTATATTCGAACGGGACTAAACAAGAGAAAAAAAATAGAAGACATTTATCATTAGCAAAAGCAAGACATCTATGACCAACCTCTGTCGTCCGCGTAGAAAGTGCCATTAATTGATTCTGGGTCAAGGTCTCTTCGTCACTGCTATTAAAAAGAATAGGGCACAAGGCACTCAATATTTTCTGATCTTTTTACTAATGATGAACGCAGCCTAGTCATAAATAATAAGCATGATATAAAAATGACACAGAGACTGGAAACGAGATACTTATATACTATACTCCATGCTCACAATGAGACTTATTTGATTGGGTTAAGTTGCACGAAATCATGCTGCATTATATATCTAGACCACTTCACGATCTGTTTTTGAGAATCCTTGAAAGAAGAAAAAAAAAGATTCTCTCTTGCTATAGGGATATTAAGCCATTTGTTTTGATTCATTTATTCCTCTTTCTCCCATATCAATTGTTCTGATCATGTCTTTATTTGAAGTGTTTGTTCGCAAAAACCGATAAGTCAATTTTTGAAGATTTTGAAGTACGGTCTCTGTCATAAAGTACAAAATAATACCTTTTAAATGATATATTGGTCACTACATATGAAGGTACATTTTTGAAGTTATGGTCAAAAGAAGCAAACATTTTCTTTTTATTCTCTATATTTTTCTTGACCTTTAATCGCAAATATCTCCATTTGACAAATATGGACTTATCGATTTTTGCGAACAAACTCTTCATTTGTTTCTTCAATCGATTTTTTTTCCTCTCTATCAAAATTATATTGATCTATTTTGGCATTTCATGCAGATACTAGGTTATTCCGGCTGCAATTGCAACATCCATTTCAAGCAGTAAGCCCCAGCACTCTCGGACCATCTACTTACTACTGACTCAGAAAAGTCGGTGATAATTATAAATAGACGTTAATGAGGATATCCACCCAAAAAATAAATAAACTTCAAAAGAAAGAAAAAAATATTCCCTACAGAATGATAACAAAATGACAAAAATCGGGTAAGAATTAAGGAAGATATGACATTTTGAAATTTCACATTTTTTTCGGAAAACATTTCTTGACCAGCCCTTATGAATATTCAAGTTAGCAAGTTGACGATGTCATGCTTTCACAATCTCTTATTCATTTCATGTAAATCTCATATTTCAGCTATACAAATATAAAACTTTCATGCCTTAAAACCACCCAAAATAAGAAGAACTAAATAATGCTAACTCTGATACATCTTGGTATGTTTTCCGAAAAAATGCGAAATTTCAAAATGTTATGTCTTCCTTATTTCTTATCCGATTTTTTTTTTCATTTTTGTATCATTCTGTAGGGAATATTTTTCTCGTTCTTTTGAAGTTTATTCATTTTTACGGTGGATTTCTTCTTTAAAGAAATGCTGTGCACGTGTGTGTGGCTCTGTCAAAGGCATGATATAGTTTTATATCTGTTCTGATGAATACTGACACGTGGGATTGCATGCGCCGAGACTTGGTAGAAATGAAGGGGGGGGGGGGGGTTCAATGTGCATTATTTGTGAGCTATGACTACTGAAAAGAGAATGATCACATACAGACGGAGCATTCAGATTTGTCATATTTTATTCAAAGATTCCTCTTTTTTATCGACATAAGTTATATATCTGTTGCATTCACATCTTTTAGAGATTCCTGTACAATTTCAGTAAAAACACGTCTCAATGTTATGACTATTTACAATTTATGCACGGTATACATCAATATCATTATCATGCACAACTTGCAACCAGTCGGAGTTTTGGGACAATAACTTCCAGAACAATCAAGGTTTCATAGAAAATGCCGGACGGCCATCACGTTGTAGCAACAACTGAAAGACAGTATACACTCGGCACTTTACAATTGTCCCCTGGATCACAACAAAAGTATGTTTCAAGATGAAGTGGAAAGAACAAACTCTACAACACATGCATTCGATTTAATTTTCATATGGATTGCTTTGTAAATGCACGTGTACATCATCTCAGTTCAGAGAGCTAGTGTACTTATTTCTATGTGTGATTGTTTTTGTCGAAATTAGCTTGTCTCATTTTTCTCAGTGAACACTGGTATGACTTAATGACCATCAGAGGTTACGAGGAGATGCACATGGAAAACAATTGACACCATGGCTGTCCCTATAGCATGGATCTTTACCGTTGCGTTCATTAAATCAAACACTTATTGGTTGTCATACTTAGAGCGACGTCTGAGAACGTGGCATGATTGCTTATGTGACAGGACAGTAAGTTATCATCGGTTGTCAAGTAATGACCAAATGGCCAATTGGCCAATGATATTTCTGAGAAAGCTTGCTGTAGTTCTCTTCCACGCTGACTTATTATTTTTAGCTCGCTTAACCGTAAATCAAATCTCCATAATAAAAGTTCGTTTGTCTACCGGGCATAATAATGGCGAAGCTGCGCTGTAACAGCAAAGGACAGTCTGTCCCTTATCACTGAACAGGTTTCCATTACAAACGAGTTGAGTGGCAACTATAAAGGCTTTTGAAATTTCGTATATCAAGTACGATTAGTAACAGTGTGACCTAGAGAAGTGGTTAATGTTGAATGGATTACAAAGAAAAAAAGTGATCGCATCACATATAGGCAGGATTATCAACAATACTGGCATATTTGAATAACAAGAAATATCAAGGTGATAATGAAATACCATTATAACAGGAAAGTGAGAAAACACTAACATCGGTTATTTGAAGATGCGCAAATATTTCAACATTACGTACGATGATTCCTTTTTTTCGAAAACACACACGAAAAAGTAACTGCTAGAGAAGACGTCAAACGGTAGCTGCCTCTAAAGTTCCTGTATAATTTTGCACTATATTATCACACACTCTCACACAAGTGCGAATAGATATACATGTATGAAAGACAAAAGTTCACTCATGCCTGTGTGTATAAGATCATTGAAAGCTACTCATAAGCTTAGAGACATCTTAAAGGAGTATCAAACGGATCCAAAGGTAGACAAAGAATTCAATTAGATATTTCTGGTGAAACGATCGGATCAAAGAGTGTCAAAATATATTCCATAAACACTCTTCCTCGCTTCAAAGAACTATGATGGTTCACAGACAAGTCATCACCACTGGGTTTACATTCTACTGTCGCTATCGGGCATAGCCATTGTCAAAATTTTCAAGTTCAAGCCTGCAATTATCAGTCCATCGACATCAACTAAGCCTCAACTCGTCGTCAGTCGGATAAAGTCGAAGGGCAAGAACCAGTGCAAGGGCAGGCTATCAATAACTGTCAAAGAATCAACGGGCTCTGCCTGAAACACGTTTCAATCGTTTATTTGCTTTCGACGACCACCATAGCTTTGTCAGGTGCTCCGGGCGGCGAGTTCCGAGCGTCGTCTGCTTTCGCTTCCTCGTCCGTGTCGTCCTCGGGGGCGACCTCGTTGTTCCCGCAGAGGATCATCATGCGGTAGCCCTGTAGGAGGATGACCAGGACGTTCTTGCAGGTGAAGAACACCATCATGATGTTGAACACGTTGAATTGGATCATGAGGTAGAGCCGCATGGCGAGGAACGGAATGTCCTGCATAAGCAGCGTGATGATCATCGACCACATCTCATTTTGGCAGCACATACAGCAGCTGCAGCACTCCTCGGAGCAGCTCCGGCTGCCGTCCTGCAACACCACCCTCCGCCGCTTACCGGCCACCGACGTCAGCACAAGCGTGAACTGCGTGAGACTCCAGCTCCAGATGATGAGGACGATGACGATGAGGGTGAGGTCGCAGAAGACCGTCGGCTCCTTGAGGCTCTCCAGACTGAACTCGAGGATGTCGGCCGCCATGCCGACGTAGACGAGGAGAAGTTGGGAGAGCTGGTCGCGAGTGAGCGCCCCCTTCGGCAGCAGCCAGCGACCCAAGATGAGCAGAAAGAGGATGGTGAGTTCGAAGACCAGCACCCATTTATCACTGGACAGCGACACCGGGATGGTAACCTGCAACGGGGAAGAACAAGGAAGGAAAATCGACACTCACCATTGGAAACATGAATTTTGTTGTACTCTAGGAATTACAGGATTTCATTTCGTCAAAGAAAAACCGAAAAAAAAAACACCGAGAGTTAGCAGGTTTGCTGCAGAAAGTATGAATGCTATTTTGTTGGACATCTTGACGACAAGACAGCAAAATGAATATTCTGTTGTAGATGTTGTTGTTAGTAGCCCATATGGAATCATGGATAATGTAAAAAAAATGTACACGTTTAAATAAGCGAACGTATAATCTGTCAATATAGTTCACAATACAGAATAATGAAAGAAAAAAGATGAATTTGAAAGTAGTTTTCCTTCAGTTATCTAACTCATCAAAATAATGTAAATAATTTGGTGTCCAGTGTCTATGCTGATCTTATAACATTATTCTTTGTAAATAGACCTCGGGAGTGATGCTTTATTTGCACTATTTTGAAATATTGATATATGATGTATCTTTTGATGTGCACTGATTGCTGATTTAATCAGGGAGGTGACGTTACCTCTCTGATTTAATTGAGTGCATGATCATTTACTAGTACAATCACTTAAACGAACGCACACACACACACACACACACACACTTGTAAGTGCACACACTCCTGTCGTAACTATGATATTTGCGTTGGCTGTATCCACGTTGTCATTTAGTCATTACTACGCCATATGATTTTTTTACGATACCATGCTTATACATCGAGTTACGACACATTAATTCATTATGGTGTTTCGAAGAATTCAATAGACTCGGGCAGTGGGAAGAGAGAGAGGGGAGAGGAGGGGGTTAATAGTTTGAATTGGAGCTGAGGCAATTAATCTCAAAACAACCTGCTCTCCCGCGTCTTCTCACTTGTAACACGTCGAGGCGCCTTTTTCTTGATTACCCCACACGAATGCGAAATACAATGAACGGAGTAGACTACACAGGCGCGACCGATACAAACACAGCGTGAGATTATATGACAACGCGTTGCGTGATTACACACATTCAAAAGGCGGCTTAAATCAAGTTAATTCTTCTCCCGTGCTAGAGTTATTGACGTTGTTATGCCTTTTCTGATCATCCATCGACCATCAATGTCTTTACTATCCATCTGACATGAGCATTGTATCCATGATAATGACGGAGGAAAAACAATTAGTGAAGTATGAAATTCGGCACTCACCCCCTGCACGGCTTCCAGCGTGGATTCGTTGTAGGAGGTTTCGGCCACGCACGAATCGAGGTCGTTCTCATCTCTGTACTCGATGCGGTCACTGTAGAGGTCGAGCTGAAGCAGCCACATACAGGGCACCACGCTCAGAAGGTAGAGGAGTACCGACGGACACATCCTAGATGTGAATGATAAAAAAGTGGCATTATTAATATTTGTACATGTTTTCTCCTAGCACAAATCAATGCACTAATCCTGATGGAACGGGGCCATCCCACGAGATCGACACCTACACGAGTCTCACTCCCCACGAACTAGACACTGATGAGTTGAAAAAGATCCACGAGTCATTACTCCCACGAGTCATACAGCCCACGAGCTAGACAAGTCAAAGAGGTCCACCAGCTGGACACTAAGTAAAACGGACCCATGAGCTATAGACACTAGGTATCCAGGCAAAAGCATAATAAGGCCCATGAGCTCGACACTTGGCAAAAAGGTCCACGAGTTCCACACTTCCAATGTCGAGTTTTTTAGGCCTTTTTTGCTCAGTGTCGAGTTCGTGCCTTGTTCGCCTAGTGTCACACTAGGGCCCAGTCTCTATGTAGCTTGTGGGCTGTATGGCTCGTGAGCTTTATAACTCGTGAGCTGTGTGACTCGAGAACCTTTAACCATTTTGGCGTGCACAATTGGAAGGAACTTTCTCAACAAAGCACACCAATCGGGTGCGCACCCATATATGGATGTATAGTCATGATAGTGCACTATTGCATTGGCAAAAAAAAAAAGGCAACTCAGAAGAGTGCTTTTACTTCTCACACGGTCGATACTATAAAACTGAGTCTTTGCTAAAACACCTATGTCTGAGACGCATATTCTCCAGTTGGTGTGGTGACACCCGGCGATTATAGTGTAATTCCATATGGCGTGTCATCTAACAACTTAAAATCTGCGTGTGTTCACGATATATCTACACAAAATAGTCACTGTGTGGTCCTAGCAATGAAATAATGCTAGAGGGTCCTAGTACATACATGTATATTGATGGGACTGCAATGTCTATGATAAAAACTAAACTGGTCTTGGACTGACTGTCTCAATACATCTTCCTCCTTTATTTTTTTTCCGTAACTATTACAATGCTGACTCACAAACACAAGCCCAAGTCCAACAATATATATATATATATATATATATATATATATAAACCAAATTTTCGACCCTTGCACGGATCTTCCTCAGGGTAACAGGAAGATCCGTGCAAGGGTCGAAAATTTGGTTTACAAATAAATGAAGTTGGATTCTAATGCATTATGTCAACTTGTTTGTCTTCATGCTCTTATTCCAACACGCGGATAATAATACCATTATATATATATATATATATATATATATATATATATATATAAACAACTTTGAAATTCAATTCTCGCCACGATTGATTTAAACGGATAGTCACTCACAACTTTTTGGAAGAAAACGAAGAAACTTTCTAGAATGTGTTTGTTTTACGAGAACCCACCACACATTGCCACAACAGTAATAAGCGCACTTCGCAAGTTGTGATTTCATCAAACCAGTGAGCCTTCAGAGCATGTTATGCAACAAATACAATTCTGATAAAACTACAGTATACTAACGCACCCCCACCCATTTGAAACCTTGTAGCCTTGTTAAACCTAACTCCCATTACATCATCGCTTTGTCATTGCAGTTATGCAGCTGCATTTGAAGACATCGTTAAATAATTAATAAAAATGAAGCCAAAGAGAAAAGAATGCCGCGATGGAGACAATAAAGGTAGGGTGATTGATGTACTTTACCCTCCCAAGCCCGCGTTCTGAGCCCTATACCAATCGATATTCCCATCCGAGCAACTGGGACGCAAACAAGTTTACTCTCAATACACCCGCCGGCCTTCATCGTGCGAACTATATTTCATCCTTGATGGCAATCTGATAAAGCTCGTTGAATTGTATTCGGTAATGATAAAATGATATTCATGTTTACTAGATGGGGCTAATTCATTTCGGTAGTTATGAATTTAATACACAAAAGTTGACTATCGCATTTCATATAATATCTCAGACACAAAGCGAACACTTCCAATGCAAGAGAAGAATTAAAAACACTGTTCTCACGAAAACGTACGTTATCTTCCTCTCCCTTGACATTACGTAAAAAGTCTGTATACAACTAATTATCTGCACGTGTTGTATTACAGTAAAAGAATGTAAATAATCACAGCAACTTATATTACATTGTATTAAAGCACAGCGGTTTTAGAATTGCCTTAGTAGGAAAAAAATTATCGTCGTCGTCATCGTCGTCGGCGTCGTCGTCGCCATCATCATGTGTATGGGAGTGAAGGACAGTCCTGTACATTTCCCAGGTAGAATCTGCTATGCTGAAGACTTTCCACAAACTATCACTGCCATGAATGCGTTGAATGTCAGACGTTATTTAAGACAAATTCTGCCTCCGGAATGTTTAATCTTTATAGTCTTTTTTTAGTCCTCCGTTCCATTTGGTTGTAGTATATAGATAATTTGAATATATCTAAATATTTCATATGTAAATCATATTCAAGCAGAAATTTGCTGAGGGCGAGTTGCCTTCAGAATAAATCAGAGCACTACCAGACTTCATCGACTTCAGTTCGTCTTATTTGCGTCATCTCAGTTCTCTCTTAATCAAGTTATCTCCCCTCTTGCAAATATATTTCTGCTACAGAATCGAGCACATCTTTTAATTATTTACACAACATTTATTTTGCCGCGCTACAAAATCGATAAATGCAAGGACTAAGTGACTTTATCTTTATTCACGAAGGTTTTAAGAGTTATTTTTAGCTAAATTTCGATAACTCATAATTAATCGCCATATTACACTGTCATATACAAACAATATTTTACCTTGATTTACCTTGATGTCGGGCATAAAGTATACTGGAATTTTTGCCCCTCTACATCCTCCTGCATGATACTTTCTGCAAGTATTATTTGCACTACTATCGAAGAATCGAAGTTATCTTAAATATGCTATAAAAGAACATGCATACGCGGTTGTAAGTCATAGTACATGTATTAAAGAACATTAAAGTATTCAAAGAAACCGAATTAGAACGCTTCAAGATGGTTCTACAGGACGCTGGTATACACGGACATCACACAAAGTAGATGCTTGAATGAATGATAAGAGCAAAAGAGGAAATACATTTCTGAAACAGAGGTTTATAAACATTAAACATTATTCTAGTAGAGCAGATAAGCCGAAGAATTGTGCAAAATTTGACTAAAGCATGAAACTTTCACCATTGTTAGTACATGCTATAAGATTAATTTTAAGATCGGGAGGTAAGTCTGAATTGACCTCTGATGACCTCTAGAGGTCAATGACCTCAAAATCTAAGAAAATTGATATTTTGCGTCATTGGTTAATGATAAACACAGTAATGATGTACTAAAACTTAATTTTTGTCACAGTGAAATTGTCTTTATGTTCCACAGAGCCCTGACAGGTTTCTACCTGTGACCTCTGATGACCTCCAGAGGTCAATGACCTCAAAATGTCAGAAAATTTATATTTTGCATCATTGGTTAATGATAAAACACAGTAATGATGTACTAAAACTTAATTTTTGTCACAGTGAAATTGTCTTTATATTCCACAGAGCCCTGACAGGTTTCTATCTTTGACCTCTGATGACCTCCAGAGGTCAATGACCTCAAAATGTCAGAAAATTGATATTTTAACGCGTCACTCATAACTGAAACACGATAATTATGTACTCAAAACTAATTTTTGTAAGAGGAATTGCCTCAATGTTCCACTGAGCCTTTCGAGTCAGATTTCTACCTTTGACCTCTGATGACCTCAGATGACCTATGATGAGGCCAATGACCTCAAAATGTCAGAACATTGATATTTGGTGCAATTGGTTGATGACAAACATGATTTAGATGTTACATTCATTTGTATTACAATTGAATTGTTTTCCTATTCCACAGAGCAAGAGAAATTACTCACGTGTCTCTACCTTTGACCTCTGAGGAAGGTGACAGGTCAATGACCTCAAAATATCAGAATATTGATATTCTATCGATAGTCAATGGTCAACTTTGTAATACCCGATGTACAATCATTTATGCTATAATAGAAGAATCTTGTCATTCCATGGAACATTGGTCATTAGCCTGTGCATTATATCCAACTTTGACCTCTCAGGACAATGAGAGGTCACTAAGGTCACATGTGTAGGCTTACCTGTATTGATGTTTGGCTTCATTGGTGTAATCGTAAATGCTTAATAATGTACAAATCACGCATTGACGTTTTGATCAAAGTATGTATGCATATTCCACAGAGCATTGGTTTATAGTAACAGGTCTCTGAAATGTGAGAGGTCAATTACTTCAGAAATAAAGCTTAAGTTTCTTGAGTGATGGCAGTGACCTCAAATATAACTGTTATGTTTGGGTTAGTTATGAAGACTAGCAAATATAGGCAAATATGGCCATTATCTCGACACTCGAGGAAAACAAGGCCCACGAGACTGATATACAGAGTGTTTAATCTATTCAGTGTAAGTCTCATAGATTTTTTCCCCCATTTGTTGGACTCAATATGGGACTGGTTTGCCTAAGTGTCAAGCTCATGGGCAATATTTGCATAGTTTCCAGCTGGTGGGCCTGTATTGGCCAGTGTAAAGCTGGTGGGTTGTTACAGTATGACTGCGATGAATGACTCATGGTCCTGGAGTATACAGTCCACAGCTGCGACATCATGGACCATCTTGAAAACTTCGACATACTGTGAGGCCCAACATTCATTCCACATGAAGCAATCCTGTGTATTGCAACTAGCTATTGCCATCCGAGACCTACCCAGGGAATAGATAAGCCTTCATGGCAAACCATGGAGAAAGCGGATTGTGCAAAATATTTTGGAGTTCCAATAGGAGGCTCAGCTGGAATCAAATCGCCACAGCAGCTTAAAAAGGTTATACTTCAACCAAAGACTCTCTCCAGACGAAGATACGAGTATCATAAAGTTCAGGTGTTTTGCTACTCCATGCCGCTCAGGACTGTCCTGGAATATGCATGCATCATCTGGGATCCATTCACCCAGGTGAAACATCATGAAGTTTGGAATGATCCAGAGAAGATACGCACTCTTTAGCTGCAATGACCATCATATGCAAAACAAGCAGTGTTACAGCCACACTTGAAAAACAAAACAAAACAAAACAAAACTACAATGGCAATCCCTGTAAGAACGTACAGCACAGGCAAATTCAGCGATGATGTTCTGCATCAAGAACCCCACAATATCCACTCCGCAGGAAGTTGTGGCTCTCTTGCTGCATTCTTCAAAAAGGGCAAATGACCAAAAATGTCAGGCATCATTTGCAAGAACACAAAGTAGGCCTACTCCGAAAAAAGGTGGCGGCTACTCTCGGCCACTGTCTCTTGTATCTCTTTGAAACACTTCAGGAGATAGATACTCAATATTCAGCTCTGTTATTAAAGATACATATGTCTCTCTTTTTGTTTTTGCATTTGTTTGTTGTTTTTTGCTTCATATAGCTCTTTGGATACCTTCTTTAACCAATTAAGAAAAGGCTGCATGGCAGAATATCACAAGATTACACAGTATAATGAAGAAGAAGAAGAAGAAGAAGAAGAAGAAGAAGAAGAAGAAGAAGAAGGAGAATAGGAAACGAGATCTGCTGTCAATGATGCAGAGCCAATACCAATCAGTTCCATGGCAGATCTTAGTCGGCACTGCAAAGGTTTGGATGTCTCTCTCTGTTGACAAAGGATATTCTAAAGCTCCAAGTAAGTCCATGGGGTGGTTTACATTGTCTGGGCATATAGGGTTGGGTTGGGTATATGAGGATATGATGCTTTGTTATAACAATTAGGTCTGAGATATTTGTTTTTTATGTTTGTTTTGACCATCCCGCATGGATCTCCAATGAAAAGGAATGATAATGTGTTAGACCCAGCCGCCACCGTGTTTTTTCAATAGATTTTGATATTACAGTGTAGTTGAGAAAATAGTAACCGCTCATTGTCCTAGATGGAAGTCAAAATTGAACTGTGTGTGGAATACTCTGCATACAATTTTGGACACACACACACACACACACACACACAAAATGCATTTTTTAAAATATAATTATTATTTCATAAGCAGCTGGCCATTACAAACCAATGAGACCAGACATCAATATTCTTACATTTTGATGCATATCTTTCAATATCCTCCAGAGGTCAGAGGATCATCGCTAATGTTCATGTGAAATGAGTACACGCCTTTTGAATTGCTCACTTTTATTGCTGTAGAAATACACAATATGTGCATCATGTCAATCATTAGATATTGTATCAGTTTCATTTTCAGTCTTGGATTATTTTTTCTATGTACAAATAAAATCTTGGCAAAGTAAACAACTTTCACATCAAAATATAAACGAGAATACTAAAAAAGAAATAGATGTAATAACGTGCAAGGCAAATACCAGGCCTACATCATCTTAAGGTATACAGGTGAAGGAAATCACCTTATTGATAAACAATTTACTTGACTGGGATAGCGACCACTGAACAATATTGTTTCTTAAAACTCTCTCTTCTTTTCAACAAGTGGAATAAAACACATGCACATACCGGGGCATCAGTTTGGAGGAGGGGTGGGGTGGTGGCAGGGATAGTTGACCCCCACCCCATTAAATTATGAGATAATGATCTATGTTTTGTTGTTGTTAGTTTTTGTTGTTGTTTTTTGCTTTTTGCTTTTTAGACAGAAAACTGCCCAAGTTTTTCACTTTAAGTGTGCATCGGATTGTTAAAATTTAATTCTGAAATGCAAAATCTCCCTTCTGTGAGAGGGGATATCTCCTTTCGATAGACTCCTTCCCCCTGCTTGGTTCCTTCCACAGATATAACATACTTTGGGGAATGATAATTTCCCTTATTCTATGAAAAATGTTTTTAAGAGATATTTTTATTTGAATTCCAAAGATGAAAAGGCTTCCCTATATATGCACGATTGTTCATTTTGGAGGGCAAGAGGCATTTGCCCCGCCTCCCTAGAAAATATGGGAGGGGGAATGGTGGGGACATAAAACTTTGCCTCCAAGTATTTCCTGAGATGGAGTTTTTTTTTCTTCACTTTTTTTGACAGAAAATGAATTGTCACTGAACATTTCAGCTATAGTATGCACCAGATTAAAAGGCAGAATCTCCTTTGCATTTATACCCCCTCCCCCACACTATCTTTCGTTATGTCCCCTTCCATATACGCTCAGTGCTTTTGTCCCATTTTTGTTCTATATCATCACAAAGTATGAACTAGATCTTTAATTTCAGTTCCGACATATCAAAGAAAATCCCTCTTGTTGGAGGGGGTAGTGTATCTTTCAATTAACAATCCCTCCTCGGTTTCTACCCTTAGATTTGGTACACTCCTTTTACTGATAATTTCCCAAATATTCCATCATAAATGAGTATACTAATTTTTTTTTTTACATTTCTATTCTTACTGCAAAGGCTCCCTCGCATGGGAAGGATTGGGGGATAGCCCCTTTCATACCCTCCTCTCGCTGTATCAACCTCTCCTCCATGCATTGATTATGGCTACACATTTGGGTATGGACTTTTTTTTTCAAAATGGTAGTTCAACACCAAGAGTGGCACGAGATCATTGAATTGCAAACAAAAGAATGCAAAAGCTCCATAATGTGGGAGGGGGATACCTCCACCCACATCCTTCTGTCGATTGGTCTCCCTCCATAGATGGCTGATTTACTACACCTTTTTGATACAAATTTCGAGGTATTCCTTCAAAAGTGCCTGTGTGCCAGGTCGTTGAATCTCATTTCTCAAAATACAAGAGCTCTCTCGAATGGGAGTGGAATACCCTACCCTCGCCAACACTGCGCTTGCTGGGTTCCCATCCATATAGACTTGGTACACCTTGGTGATCCATAATTTTCTAAATATTCCCCAAAACGTATGCATCGGATTCTTTAAAAGAAAAAAAAAAAAAACTTCGTCTTTGGGAGGAGGGTAGGTGAGATGCGCCCACACCCCATCAACTTCCGTATAAGTGATGACGCACACATTAAACAAGAGCTACACTGAATCACTGATTTCAGGTCTAAACCTGCAAAAATCCAATCCCCCACCCACATCCTCCCCTCCCCCTCCGCTTCATTCCTTTGCACCATGAACTTATGCTTTTACATATTTTCCAAGTCCCCCCCCCCCCCACGTGAAAACAGATCGACACCCCTTGCTCTGTGCACATACCTGACTTAGATAATTACCTGAAAAGTTCTGCGGAATGAGTAGCCACTTTTTTGGTAACAGAAATGCATGGTTTGTAAAGCCCTACATTATAAACAATTATTAACTATTAACTATCGCAATATCAATATTAACATCCTCACATTTCATTCGAGGTATTTGACCTTGTGTGATTTTCATAGGTGAACGGTAATGGCTCGTTAATACGCAGGGCCTACGAGTGCTCTCTAGAACATCATCATGTTTACCATTGATGATGCCAAACTATTCTCATATTTTGAGGTCATTGACCTCTCGAGATCATCAGAGGTCAAAGGCAGAAACTTGTCAGTGTGCCTTGGAATATGAAGACGATGTCATTGTACACAGATATGCTTGTTTTGTACATCTTTACCATGTTTGACACCAATGATGTCATACTTCAGTATTCTGATATTCTGAGGTCATTGACCTCTCAAGGTCATCAGAGGTCAAAGGTAGAAACCTGTCAATGCTCTGTGGAATCAGAAAATGGTTTCCCTGAAGTATAGATGCATGTTTAGTGAATCATAACCACATATATCATTCACAAATGTCTAAAAACATCGATATTTTGATATTTAAAGTTCATTGACCTCTGGAGGTCATCAGAGGTCAAAGGTAAAAACCTGTCAGTGCTCTGTTGAATCTGGAAATGATTTCTCTGTGGTATAAATGCATGTTTAGTGCAACATAACCACATATATCATTCGCAAATGTCTAAAAACATCGATTTTCTGATATCTAAAGTACATTGACCTCTGGAGGTCATCAGAGGTCAAATCAGACTTACCTCCCGATCTTAAAATAAATCTTATGGTATGTACTAACACTGGTGAAAGTTTCATGCTTTAGTCAAATTTTGCACAATTCATGTGATTTTGAGGGCTTATCTGCTCTACTATTCCGCATCTACCTCAAGCACCCATAAATACACAATATTGTGTGAGAGAGTGTACATTGTACGTGTGAAAGTGCTTGTATATAATTGTGTGTGGGTGATATGTTTCTTTTCCTAAGATAAAGTTTTCAAGATCAGAAGTCAGAATTATGACGATGATGAATTTTATCTATTCGAATCGGTATATGCAACAAATTGGAAAGAGACAACGTGACAATTGTACTATTCAGTTTTATTTGTCAGTGATAATGATAAGAGAAAGAAGAAGAACAACAACTAAATGTCACGTGCCATTTAGTTGTTGTTGTTCTTCTTCTTCTTCTTCTTCTATGATTTCGGGTGAACTTACCACTTCCATTCCCCCGTGTCAGTACATTTGAGAGTAACTCCCATCTCAGCAATCAGTAAGACGAGTGGTGCCAGCAGGGCGTAGAAGTAGTAAGAGTCGTAGATCGTGGTCACCCTCCATATCACTATCACGCCATGGACTCCGAAGAACAGCCGGGCTATCAGAGCTTTCACGAGCGAGATGACCCCCATGGCGCCCCGCGTGCCTAACCTCGCCGACACCAGAACTAGAAACTACACTTACAAAGAGAAAACAGACCCAAGATCCTCCACACAGCTGTGTCCGCCAAGGCTGGTAAATGTGCTATATTTGCAGACAATTTCTTGATGCTGACGGAAATTGAGGAAGTTCGAGTGAAAACGCATTAAAAGTAGTTCAAGAATGATCCTCAGAAGATCTAAGAGAGGTGCGTGCTTTGCCTTCTATGCCGGCGACTTTCCAGAGTGCTACCAATTAAGGCAGGTGTATTGGGTCATCTATTGATCACGCATTTCGAGGAGGAAAAAAAAACTTTGTGCAGCATTCCTAACAAGCTACATTGTTCAACATTTTGCGGTTCGTGGCGCAGCTTTCGAGGTGGGGGTGGGAAGGTGATCGATCCCCCAAATCGGAGGCATTCATCGCCCTTTATTGTCAAAACGTCGGCAACGTGAAAAGCTCCTGCAGCTTTGAATGGGCATTAGGAGCTTATTTGGGAGCGTAACTCTGGCAACTGTTGTACGCCTAGGTCGGCCGAGAAAACGACAGGGCCGTCATTATGGTCACACCGCCCCGCGATCGTCCCGCGTATAATCCTGCCGCGACGTACGTGGGTTTTTTTTTGTGTGCGCGCATGTCCTGTCACTTTTTGTCATGTTTACTATTTCCATGGAGCTACAATTCTATTTCCAAGCAACTGCCAGGTGCCGTGTTGTAATTCAAGTATTAATAATGCATTCAAAGTAAAGGACTCTTAATATTTTTTTTTCACTTGCACTGTGGATGTGACGTAGATCATAAAAAAGGATTAAATATTAAAATGCACCAGGAAGTACAATGTATCAATGCATACTGTACATCAGGACAATGATGATGTTGGATCCGGAGACATAACATCCCAAGTCACTTTTGCGCTATTTTCATCGACTTCATTTACTGCTTTTCTAATCTATCAAGTTTTATCATTGCTTTTAAGGACATTTCATTCTCACATGGAAAGAAGAAAATGAATTGCTGAAAATAGGGCATGTCAGTAACTTTACATATTGAAACGGGACAATTTTGATAGTATGAATTAGATATCATAACGCAAACTTACACACAAACATCATTACACAAAACATACTTTAATACAAATGATAACATTTGTATTCAGTCTATGGGTTTGTTTTTACTTGCCTAACATTTTTCATAATTGTTTCACTTTTTAAAGTTTTTTTTAACAATAACTATTCTGACGAACTGAAAGAATCAAAATATTGATTCACCTGGTATATGAAAGAAATATATATACACATTATACACATATATACAGATAGGTATATATATATATATATATATGTATATAAAGGGTAGGTAGATAGATAAATAGATTGATTGATTGATTGATTGTTAGATAGATAGATAGATAGGTAGGTAGCCGATAGATAGATAGATAGATAGGTAGCCGATAGATGAATAGATAGATAGATAGATAGATAGATAGATAAGTAGATATAATAGGTAGATATAGATAGATAGATAGATAGATAGGTAAATAGGTATATAGATATATAGGTACATAGAGAGAGAGAGAGAGAGAGAGAGAGAGAGAGAGAGAGAGAGAGAGAGAGAGAGAGAGAGAAAGAGAGAGAGAGATGTCAACACTAGCAAAATTAGAACAGTGGCTTTCTCAGGATCTGGATTTAATCCTAAACAATAATTTCACCAGCTAATGTATATGTAGCGTATAAGTCTGGGTCTACTTTCTTGAGATTTTATTGGACATGCTCTATCTGATGATGTGAAAGGCCTGACCAGTTGGTGAGAAATATGAATCCATGAGGCCGGCGCTTCGATTCATGCACCGCACCTCTATCGCTCTAACTCCGAGGTCGTAATCGCCGAGCACATCTTCTGTAGACCGGATCAACCATGTCAACAGTTTAATGAAAGCAGTGGGAATTTACAGTTCCCACAAGTTAGTTCTGCATAATTCATACATTATAATGTGGTGCATGTGTCTGGTGTCGATATCGCAACAAGTGGGGAAGAGAAAGTTAAACAGAAATGAATACGAAATCAACATTTCCCCGTCCCTATACCCCTCCCCCCCCCCCCAAAAAAAAAAAGATGAAGAAGAAGAAGAAACAGACTTAAGAAACGTCTTACAAAAGGGAAAAACGTGGGAAGACATAGGGCGAGTTCAATGGCGGAACCAACACAATGGAAATTCCTGGTCAGTGTCCTTTTGTATGAATTGATTTACTATAGAACAACGTCATCACTTCCAGTCATCTGCATCGACCCTTTCCAAGTACCTGTTTCTCGCATCAAGTGTCAGACGCTTTCTCATCAATCTAATCGCGAAGTCTCGAAAAGACTTGTAAACGCTTGGATGAACATAACAAAATAATCCTGTAATTACTGCCTAGTATATCTATATCCGTCGCCGCCTCTTGGTTTGATTACTTATTTGTTTGTTTGTTTGTTTGTTGATGTCAGGTGGATATGTAGGCATGGGTTTCCAGTGATTTTCCGTTGCTTTGTGGGGGCGCTGTGGCTTAGTGGACGAGACTCCCGACTCCCAATCGGAGGACCCGAGTTCGATTCCCGCCCAGTGCTTTACGTCCTTGGACATGTTGTCACCCACCATGTCCCTCTCGACCCAGGCGTATATAGATTATAATGGGTACCTGGCAACGCTTGGGTAATGATAATGGCAGGGCCCTCTGGTAGAGGAGTGGCAACACTGAAGAGGCTACCCTGGATTGATAAGACTTTATTAATGATTCATTGTATAATAATGATGATAATAATAAGAATAATAATAATGGTAATAATTATAATAATAATAATAATAATAATAATAATGATAGTAATAATAATAGCAATAATAATGATAACAATAATGACAATTATAATAATATCATTATTATTATTGTTATTGTTATTATCATTATTATTATTACTACTATTATTACTATTATCATTATCATAATCATTATCAGCATCATCATCACTTTCATCATCATCATCATCATCATCATCAATAATATCATATTCCGTTATCGTGGCTGTTATTAGCTCATCAGCAGAATACCAACATCGTTCAATACAGAATATTCGAGAAGACGACCTCCCATCATAAAAGAAGAATCAAATCAAGCGAGACGCGATTGTCTCACAAATAAAAATCATCGTGAGGTTCGAGATGAAACCAAACGGCATTTTCTAGAACTGGAATTAAAGGAGACAATTCATTAAGAGGGGGAAAAAAGGAAATGAAAATGCTTTGACATTATTTTGGTATCATCGTAGTATTGGGTTATCATAATACGGTGAACAAGCACCTTCATCACTGTGTTCATGAGCATGAATCATGGGAAAGTGCCACTTGTCGGAGCACATTATATCAATATTGCTTCAAATCGTTCTGATTCTCCCCCCCCCCCCCATCCCGCAAAAAAAAAGGAAAAAAAGAAAGAAAAAAGAAGGTAGAATAAAGCACTATCATATACGCAAATCGACGAGGTCGAGTTTATTCGGGCCATTATCTTGGCAACCATAGTGTTCAAGCAGTCTGTAAACCCTCTACGTGCTATACATAATACCAGTCCATTAGAATTTGTGCGCATTGGCACAGAAAAGACTGTATTGCGTCGTTCATTGAAGGTCTTTTTTTTTGGGGGGGGGGGGTGTCGAAATATGTGACTATATCTCTACGGATATGACGCAGATAATGTAGCGACATCACAACAAAAGACGTTGCGGAGATCATGTATGATGGATTATCTACACAGGCATTTTGAAAATTGATACTTTGTCTCTCAGGAAGGTGGAAACAGAACACCTTCATGGGGCATTTCATTACGCGTTTTGTCAGATATTTTCTCTAACAAACTCTTATGAATCCCTTGCATCTGATTGGCTGGGAGCAAAGTTGTTAGAAAAAAAAATATGTGACTAAACACTTGATGAAATGCCCCCTGGGCACTGTTTCATGAAATATTTTAGCCCTTACAAGATTTCAGTCTCTAACAATTTCAGTAAAATCCTTGGTTTTGATCGGCTGAGAAGCTCTGGTGTCTGACTGTTACTATAATGATTGTCAGAGCCTGACAACTTTCATGAAACGGTGCCCTGGTCTCTAGTGTTCTTTTGCGAACAGTTTAAGAGATTTCAGTTACTGATGATTTCAATTGATGACGTTTTTGACTCACGTGGTTCAATAATCTGCCATGTGCCTATGCTGAGTCCTTGAGATGGACACCGGGGGTGGACAATGGTCTTTAACTCTACTGCCCACTTTTCATTGTTATTTTCTACGAAGTGATTGTGGACTGGTCTTCGCCGCTTTTAAGACGATCAATGATCAAGATGAGCTCAATGATCTTTTATGTTCTGTAGATTTTAATGATATGAATTACTTGTGGTGAGAAATGACGTGCTCAGGTCTAAATGTCTGCATGACATCTACAGCAAAACCCTAGGTGTGGCATTTTTGTATTTTTCGTTTTCATTTTTTTTTTCTGTGACGACCTACCGGCTCATAATAAGAATGACTACTTCATAAGGCACTGCACCGTTTCATGAAAGTTGTCAGCCCAGACAAGCTGTCGGTCTCTGCCAAATTTAGTAAAATCCTTGATTTTGATTAGCTAAGAAGCTCTAATCACTGACTGACTGTTTCTATGGTAACTGTCAGAGAATGACATCTTATCAGGTCTGACAACTTTCATGAAATGCCCCAAGGTTTATCTTTTCTTCTTCCTTTTTAAACAAAGCGCACAAGAATACAATGGAAATGTGAAAGTAGAAAAAATAATGTCAATAAGAGGCTACGTGGGAACAGTTGATGGCCGACTGGAGAGAAAAGCAAAGCCCCGTTGCTGTTGGCAGAGGAACGTATAAGATTTTTTTTTCCGGTGAAACCTCGAATTTCTCTTTCAATATAACCTTTGAGAAAGAAATGCTGGGAAATGTTTGCTTGGTCTGCAGTTATTCAAGTTAACCTCTTCCCCAGGTCCCATCTAACTAAGGGTTTGAATTATAGAACAAGTGCATGCACCTTGCAACGATAAAGAATATTAGGTTGCATATGAGTATCACCTGGGCATGCACCATGTAGCCCAGAGTTGTTACTGTGGTAACTGTAATAATTGTATCTCGCGAACCGTCCATTATAAAAAAATATGCAATTCATTTTTCTATTACACTGTTCGATCGACGATCTGGATGAAAACAAAGAAAATCAAGAACACAGAAAATAATCACGTACCACACTGGGTTGAGGTAATGCAAGCAAAGATGCCCTACCACAAACCTCTCAATTTCCCGAACTTTTCGTGATTTCTTCTTGCGTGTGTGTATGATGTTAATGTTGTTGTGTTGTTCTTGCTGCTGCTGCTGCTGCTGCTGCTGCTGCTGCTGCTGTTTTTGTTGTTTCTGTTTAATACATACGGAGCGTCCAAAATTGACAACAAATAACATTTCTCTATACGACTATAAAACTCATCAAACACCATAGGAATGATTTTAAAGAGATTATCATCGCTGAAGTCTTGACAGCAAGTATCTTCAGCTCGTGCATAGATTGATATAGTGTGTACTTGACGCATGCATTCTCCTAGACTCGGCTATATTCAGCATCGGGCGCCGTTTTGCTCGGCCGACAGGAGATAATCTTACAGAAGTCGTTGGCGGTTGTGAAAAGGTTTGCAGATATTCTTCTATACACACATGTCGGGTTTCGCTATGGAATGTGATGAAAAGCGGTTTCTAGTCACAGACTGTATGAGGCTTCTTCAACTATACCTTAACAAACGCATTTCAAAAATCCATGGTCTTAGTTTCAGCGTGTTGGTATGGAGGTGTTCTCTATCGACCAACCAAGAATTTCCTTTCTGTGCTTTGCTGCAGCTGACTTCAGTTTATGTATTAACTGGTGTTGCTTGGTCGAGCAATTTATTTATAACACTCAAGATGATAGAAACACACATACAACGCATATACATGAGTGTTATATATACATATACTGCACTACTCTCCGTAAATTAAATCTTACATTGTTTCTCTTAATGTTATCATATCTGTCTTTCTGGTTGATGTGTGCATACGTTTGATACACGGGATCTTCTTATGATATGCAGGTCTTGCATATCATACTTAAAATAAGTCCAACACGGTCGGCCTCAGGAGTCGGCCTTGCTACGGGGGCCTATATAACTTGAATTTACTCTAACATAAAATAACATTTTTTTTTCGGATTCATTGAACGCAGACATGATAATCAGTAAGCTGTTTAGTTTGAGGAAAATCGGACAATCTGTTCAAAAGGTTTAAACTTTTAAGTTTTGGTTGAACCAATGTGCGGTCATTGCAGGATTTAGGAAAACTATATACAACATTATACGTATATGTCACAGAACGACAACGACATTAAAGAAAAATAGATAGCATTCCATATTTTATTTTATATAACTTCACTGACGTGTAGGCCTACTACATGTAGTCCTACTAATATAGATTCATAGATCTTTAATTAATATTCTTGTATATTTGAGGTAATTCCCCGTTAATACAAATTGCCCTACAGGCCTACATTGTGATTCACATAGAATTCGTCAGAATTTGTAGGTCTATGAGCGAATCACAGTTGTGCAAAGGTCTCCCTCACAACCTGTTGTGGCTGGAGGCATGGCTACACCTATCTCCTGATGAGGTCCTTGGTTCAAGTGGCATGGTGCCACTGTGACAAGCGTGAAAATTGGGATTGTGCTTGAGGCGGCCTGAAATTATGCTAAATTGCCATGAAATTATGTTATATCATATCAACAGATATTGTGGTGCTCAATCAGCAGAAAAGCAATAAAAAAAGACCCCCCCCCAAAAAAAAAAACAACAACAACAACAACAACAATTAAACCTAAATGATCATCACATTTGCTTTTTTTTTTGCTTGTTGTTGTTTCTTTGTTTCTTTGTTTGTTTATGTTTTTGTTTTTGTTTTTGCTCGAATTGTGGTGTCCAATCGGCTGACAAGCAAAAAGTAAGGTCCTTAATTTTTATCGTTTTTGTTTTTGGCTCTCAAAAGAAGGGTCCTCTAATTCTATGCTTCTAATAAAGTTATTGTCAATCGGCTGACAAGCAAGTAAGCAAGCAAGCAAAAAAACAAACAAAAAAAACAAACAAAAACAAACAAAAACAAAGAAAAAAAACGAAGCAAAAACAAACAGGTCTTCACAACTTTTTACTGCCACTTTCAACAAATCAGCTGACAAACTAGCAAACAAAAAACGTACCACAGTAGGCCTACACAAAACGCACAGTTAATTCTTTTTTTTTGTAACAATATGCTAAAATTATGCTAAAAGGCATAATATACCAATTTACCAGATGAAACAAAAACCCAGCATTAGTACTTCAAAATAGTTCCAAAATGTGGGTTTGGGATAGAAACAACCATTGTAAAAATTTGAATCCGTATAATCAATGTTATTGTACTGTTAAATAGACAAAATATGAACAATAGATATAATAAAAATGTTGCCAGACTAAACCGTCCATTATGATTTGATAAGCAAAATACTGATATCTCCTGATATTTTAGCCTTTATTACAAAAATGTTATATATTAGGATGTTTTGTGATACAACTGACCTACACAAATGCATCAAATGTGACATCTTGAAAATGTTTTAAATCATTGTTCCCAAAGGTAAATTATCATGTCTAGCATAATGCTCCATGCCGAGTCAAAAATATGAATTAATTATGCCAACTCTGGCAACCTTGCATGGTGCCAAGGATCTAGGAGGACAGTGAGGGCGCCTTTTCCTTATTTCCTAAACTAGCAGTAGTCTACCGGAGTGTGCTACTTGACGTGCTTGTCGGCCAAAGTGCGATGCCACCTCATCTTTCTCTCACAATGACTCACATACAGAAATACAACAACAACAACATCATATTTTGGTCAGTAATGTAGTAACTACATATGACTACCCTTCCACTCCTGAAATGAAAAGATTAAAAAATCACTCAGCTCATAAGAGTACTTAATACTGATTATCCCCAAACAATGAGACAAGATACATCACATTTCAGATTGATTTTAAAATTTATTTCATTTGGATATTGAGCGAGTACCTTGAATACTCTGTAGACACACAAACACACACAAAGAAGAAAAAGAAGACATGAGAGTCACAGTCAAGATGTACAAATCATCACACGACGAAGAAAACAAATTGCAGAACACATTGCATGAATTGCTTCCACACGCCATGTACACAATGCCGGGGACCTCGATAAAAGGAGGACCTCAAAACCATGACAATTACCTTCGTTATATCAGGTTTCCCACTACATTAGGGTACAAAAACAAGGATATAAAAAGAAACGGGACATGCAATTTTATGAAAGGATTTTCTTTTGAATACCCATTTGTGTCTGGCACTAAAAAAGTTTTCATATATATATATATATATATATATATATATATATATATATATATATATATATATATATAAAATTATATATATACATACATAGAAAGATGCTGTTCTTGAGAGAAACATTTCAGGTGAAGTACATGGATGGGGTGATTTCAGACATTGGATTGGAAGATCCAAGTTTGACTCAAGGACATCCTGCCAAGACAAGATGAACCCATCATCTCCTTTCAGATCATGAACTAGAAATGGTCGCCCGGCGGTGCTTAAGTTTTTCATAAGAATAACAATACCCTCTGGAAGATGCAATGCTCACTCTGAAATGCCTTGAACGAAGACTATAGGTCAAATTCAAGATGCATAAGTGAGGGGATCAGTGCAATAAAGTGCTAACCCACACACTAGTCATTTTGAGATAATCACTGTTGAATGTTTTGAAAGTCCATACATTGTACATTAATAAAACATGAATGCATGCATTTTTACCATCTTATTGGTTGAATTCGAATATGATATTTTCACGGAGGTTAGAGTGAAGGATAAGGATTTTGAAAATGCATGTAACTAAATTTTGACAAAAGTGTGGGTTAGCACTATATTGCACCGACCCCCTCAAATATTCACAACTAATTGACATATGACTTGAAAAATGAAAATGACATCATACTTTATTGAAACAGACAAATGACTTATTTAAACTTCTTTTCCCTTTGCATCGTATGTACTTCTGCCGGCATTAAAAAAAAATAATAACAACAAATGATATTTATTCAGATGACAGTTAACTAAATAAAACACATGTTATACATAGGGTAATCCATGAGAAAAGAAAAGTCTTATTGTTTACAATGGGATGTCTGTATAAAGAGATCTCATGTAATGGAAAGCCTGGACATTTCATTGCAAGCTCTTTCCTTGCATCCTAATTTAGAAAGATATTCCTGTATTTCATACTGCTCTGGATAGAGAGAGAGAGAGAGAGAGAAAGAAAAAAAAAGAAGAAGAAGGAAGAAATGCCCCGAAAGACGAACAAAATTCCAATGGCCACTTCACAGCAAGTTTATGGGGTACACAGATGTTAAGTGATTCTTTCTAAAGGTCCTTTCTTGCACGGGTTTATCACAATCTGCTGAAGATGCAGCATCCAAAACATCGTTATGATCTACACATCACATTTTCTGGTCCTCTGCATGACTTGTAATTACAGAACTCCACCGCAAACTTGCTACTATTTCATACGCAAGAATACAATGGTGGTACATGTAATACCAAACACGAGGTAAGACACTCAGAAAGTTTCTTGCTAAATGATGATGCTATTTCACTGAAGAAAAAAAATCCAGCATTCAATAAACTAAAATGATGGTATATGTTTCATTGATCTTTGACTAGTATATCTGGGGGGTGTTTCATAAAGCTGCTCGTAAAGTTACGAACGACTTACGAGTGACTGGTGATCAGTTCTTGTGCTGAATTATGGAAATTCTGATAAGTATAGCACATCAAAACTGATCACCAGGCGCTCGTAAGTTGTTCGTAACTTTACGAACAGCTTTATAAAACAGGGCCCAGCCCTGCTATCTGCAACAGATTTAAGAAAACAAAAAGTTCTAAAGAATGCATTCAGAACCATTCTGATTCTTATATCCTGAAGATTCTCCTTAAAATCTGATACAGATAGATTTTTTTTTTAAAATCTATAAATCCAATTCGATAGAATGGGAAAATGTAATGCATGATGTATGTGACTAAATTAAAATATGGTATACTTATTTTTCTTTTCAAATATAATTTTTTCATAAATGGTATACACTGTCCCAAGAGGAAATTTGCATATCAAGCCATTCTGTTCCTGTGAACAGATGAAGTGCATGAGGCAGAGGTAGATAGTCTCAGGTAAAAAGTATTCTTGTGGGGGAATCTACCCTCTAACAAACATGTCAATTCTACTAATGCAGAAAGGTGGGAATCTGCAGTTCAAGAGTTGTGAAGTTTCAAGTTTTGGTTGAATTCATGTGCTATCTCCATCGGACGAGCGGCTACAGTAATACAGTTTGTGATATCTCAGCAATACAAGAAAATGCACGGAGAATACCTAAAAATTACATTAAAAAAACTAACTAAAAGTTCTCATCCCCTTCGCTTGTGATTAACATATAAAATTGTATGTTCAGGGGAATACTCAGTATTCTCTTTGCCCTTCAAAGAAGGCAAGTGCTCCTTCACTACACCACAGAAAAATTAAAATATGCTGAATTCTCTTCACATTTTCTTCACATTGTTATTGTGTCCTGCTAACACAGACTACTGTAGCTTTTCCATCCTGTAATGACAGCACATGGATTCAAACAAAAACTTCAAACATTCACAGCTATTGAACAGATGGTCTAATTTCCCCAAAACTTCATACATGTATATGTATTTAATTAGTATTTCTACCATCCCTGAATTTACATATGTGTTTAGGGTCAATTCTCGTCACTCTTTCTCTCTCTCTCTCTCTCTCTCCCTCTCTCTCTTAAAAAACAACAACAAACAAACAAACAAAAGAGGTGATCTCCACGTTTCTAACTTCCCAACATTCACTATGATTCAGCACAGCATTCAAGATGCTGCTTTGGACATCTTATCTGCAGTGCCAATGGACTCTCATTCTTTAGCATTTGTTACAAACTTTTAAGCATACTTGAAATCACAAGGGAATATACATCAAGGAAGACATTCCTGTTTGACAGATGTACTTTCATATTTGTGCATGCATTCAAATACATGTACACAATGAAACAAAAACAAAACTTTGAAAGCTACATATTTGGCCAATTCTGCTTTCTCCTTACTGACAGGGTTTACCGTCAGAAGCAGGTAGTGGGATTGTAAGAGCATAAATGAAAGTGTCATACTGAATCATTGAGTAAATCTACTCATTTCTGTCGGGCCACTTCATTTTCACGTGCAAACACAAAATCACTTTGCAAGTTGGATATGCAAGCAGGTAAGTTTAGTTTTAGGAGAGGCAGACACATCTCAATACTCATACGGACACAATATGAAAAGATTGATTGATCAATTCACAGTATTTTGTACATCAGATGCTAAAACATTTTTTTTTTTTACATGCTCCAATGGGAACGAGGATCGAAATTGTATTTGCTAAAAATGGAGAAAAATTGATTGCCCCGAAGAACAGTAGACTAAGAATTATCTCTGTTCACTACCTACATTATACTTTCACAGATATGTAATCTTCTTGCATCATCAATATTTCAGATGCCTAAAAATTATGATGTGATAATGAATGGATGTTTGACCCATCTCCCAAGATTTATCCAGGCGAGTGCAGCGTTTCATTGGGTATGCAGTCATAGCCAGCAGCTGGGCAGGTGTCTGTATATAATATTGTCCGAAAGTGAGTCTAGGTTGCCCTGGGAAAATGGACAGGTGTATTTTCAGGACCATGGAACACTCAAGTAAGCTGAGCCACAGTTTGAATTAGTCCTCTACAGACAATAATAGACATTCTGTGTGTAGGTTCTGCATGGCACCACATCAAAAGAATGCTTTTATCAGCACCGTCTGAAAAGGCATAACTTTCAAGTAAAGCTACCAAACTTTTCTGCATCAACTGATAAGTTTATTTAAGTAAAATAAAGTTATGTATTACCCTGAGGTTCCGACGCATTATACAAGTGGTAAATTTTGGAGGATTTTGCTATTCTTGTGAATTTCACAAGTCCACTAATATCTTCGTGAAATTCGCAACTCGCAAAAAAGGAAAACAATGTAACCTGTGACACAAATGGTGCATCGCTTCTTGCAGATGGGAAATTACTCAAGGATAATACTCATTTTTCATTCTCTGAATATGGTTTTCGATCATGAATTCAACCATGCGCAAAACCGTCTTACTAGTCCCAACTGGCAAGATATGATACTTGCAAAACATACGGTTTGCCAGGATACTAAGTAAGAGCTCGACCTAATCAGGTGCATGAGGATCCATGATCCTGTATTAATCTAGATAGACACCGCTACAGTACTTGAGTACACATGGCCACAGACAGTGTGTATTTCTGTCCCATATCGGTGCCAGCGTGTACATTATGCTCTGTCCAATATCTCACACGGTGCAGTCGAATGTCACAATCTGACAACAGATAAAAATGTCTCATTTCTTAAGAGGGAAATAAAAGATGTAACAAATACTGAAATTTTCTTAATGCGGATAACAATGTAACATTCCACAGCAAATCATCAAACCCTGTACCACCACATCACTGCCATATCATTGCTCTTTGAATACATAGGGAGGGTTACATTTTGTCATAAATGATGCATTCTCAATTACTGCTTTAAAAGGTGGATTGTATCAATGCTCCACTTAACCCTAACTTACCTGGGGGGGGGGGGGGGGGGGCATAATGGCCCACCCCCCTCGACAAATTCCGCGACCATTCCGGCGCACAAATTTTTTTGACCGCGTTGCTCGCTAACTTTTTACTTTCAAGTCTCGCGCAACTTTTGAGACCAAACTTGTCGCGCCCGGGCATACCGTTCCAAAGCCACGCCCCTTCAAAAAATTTTCGTCAACCCCAAAATTGCTCAAAAACGTGATTTTGTGTACAAAGTCAATACAAATTGTGTTTTTTCAATTAATTCATATAAAGATTCATATTTTTAACTTTAATAGCTGAAATCAATTTATTTTAGTATAATTATGCTTCAAAAAAGGTGTATGACAAATTCTGTTGAAAAAAACAACAAAAACAAAAGTTCGAAAAAACAAAGAAATACATAAAAAATTGATAAAACAACAAAAAACATAAGAAATTAATTTTGATACTGAATTTTTTTTCACACACAAATGTTTGGAATGTCACTAGGAATATTTACACCAAAAATCAGCATTCCATAAGCTTTTATAAGCCAATTACAGACGAAAATGAGGTTTTTTGCATATATTTGCGTAATTAATTGATTTAAAATAGAAAATGCAAATTTTTTGAAAATTTAACTTAGCAGTCTTGTAGATTACATCCGGCTTTATGTTCATGCAAAATTTTGCGGCGATCGCGCCATCAACGACCGAGATCTGAAGGGGGGGCCATAATGGCCCCCCCCCCCCCCCCCCCAGGAATTCAAGCTCGCTAAATAGCCCAGGTAAGTTAGGGTTAACACAGGCACTGACAGAAATGATGATATTGGAGGACGGTAAAATCAGTATTAACATTTTAATGCCTCTGTACAGTGCAGCAACAAATATATTTTTCAGGCTGTTCTTCCCTTAGTCTGTCAAATTTTATTCACTGTTCCACTTCCGTCTCACCCGTCTCTTCCCATGTACCCACACCACCAAACAATTCTATTTCAGTGGATCATTTTATTTACCTGTTTATGTATTGCTGTGCACACTAGTATTGCACTACATCCTGGCATTTATGTTAGATACGTTGTCATTGGTGTCACATTGTAGTGTGGCAAAGAATGAATGAATAAAATGAAATGTAATAGATCCCACACTAGGTGCTCACTAGGTCCCATGTCGCAGGGACAGTCATGAGAGACCTTATCTTTATTACGACTGACCGGCCACACTACTTTCCCCGACTGTCCCAAAGCTGTGGAGGCAATTGGGATTACCCCTGCCATTTGACGCCATGATTTGTATTTGATGAATACAGCTGGGTGCTATCAATTATGTCACAAGGTCACTCAGACCCGACAAGCTTAGCAAGGACAACGAGAGCAGTCCCAGTAAGCGTCCACACAATGCTGTTTTTGGTGGATTTTTTTTATGGGGGGGGGGGGGGGGGGGGGGGGGGGGGGAGTAGATGCGGAACACTGTGTGAAAAGGTGAAAATGGGGAAAGTATACACAATAATTGACTCCCAGTGCATCGAGTGACTCTAGTATACACCTGGACGTGACAGAGCCACCTGTAGGGCACTGCATTTGACAGTCATTTATCTTGAACTTTAAAATTTCACAACAAATAGTGCCATGCATCCTGATAATTTTTTAAGTCAGCTTGCCGTGTCCATAGAGATGAAATTGCAAGCATTTTCATTGCCACTTCGTCACCCTCCCTGAGTAGAATTATCATGCATTCACATGCTTTCAAAATATGATATTAAAGAAAATTAGAACTATTTTCAAGAGAAAATGCTACTCACCGTAAGAAATCAAGTGTAGAAAACGATTATCCATAATTTATCAATATCCTTCAAAACAAAACTAAACAGAACTGATGAACAAAATTTCATCAACACCATGGCACCCAGTTCAGAGAGAGTGCAAGAATGTCAAATGTCTGAGTTTAGAAACTGTTTCTGTTTGACTGCTTTTGGCAATAGCATAGGCACCAATACGACTGACAGTTATATCCTCTTTGTAAATGAGAATGTTGTCCACAGTCCCGGGTCCATGTGATTGAAGCAAAGTCTCTGTTCGATCAAACAGCAGCTCTCCCATTTGAATTCAGGTGTTATTTGAGATGGCTGGCAAGATCTTCAACCTAGCCTGGAGGGAGACGTGATCGGAGGAACACGTGGCATTGGGCAGTCCCCCGAGGGAGTCCACTTCCACGCCGGTGAAGAGAGCCCGACGATTCACGGAGACCAACCGACTGGTGTGCTTTGGACTGTCTGCGTCGGGTGAGGCCCGCCCATGTCGCGAGCCATTGCACCTCAGCCCTCCGTAGGTGTAGAAGATGTAGTCCACTGTACAGTTTGTCTTTGAGTGGTTGGTGGTGATCTCTCCATTGTCAGGGTGATGATCGTAGATGGAGGAGAAGGCAAACGAGTGTAAGAGTCTCCCTCGCAGATGGTCTGCTGAATGCGATGCTGATGACGGCTCATGGTCAATTCCAGCACCACCTGCAGACCCTTCAACAGTAGAAGTAATAATTAGGAGTTGCTTTTATCATCTCATCTGTTATCAATACATACATTAGAGAAATAGCAGTATTGCATTGGAACAAAATTTGAAGTGAAATACGCCTCATGTGGCATATGCACTTTATACTGACATATGTTGCCAATGATTATATCAGTGATCCGGAATATTTATTTGATAATCTGAGACATCAATGAAGCCGAGTGACACAGCTTCTTTCTAGTAATCAATTCACGACCAATCTAATGTTAATGAAGGTTATGTAAACTAGTTTCAGTGGTCCACCATGGACTATTCTGATGTCCCATACTGTTTGCATTGTGCATATCTGCTTGTTGGATACTGGTAGGTCGCTGGAGAAATGTTCAATGGACGTAACTGTGCAACAGATGCATAAGGCACAAATCAAACAGCTGCCAACATCTCACACATGTACCTATCAGGGAGCCTCCAAAGATCAATCCAAGACAGACTTATGCACAACGTCAATCTCAAAGACAATATTACCTCCTCAATCAGGGAGGCTTTTAAAATACTGTACAGCATGTCCCCAAAAGAATTACAACGGGGCCCTCCGCAATGATATCTTTAAAAATAGTGAATCAATTTAAATACAAATTCAGGGTATGAAACTATAACTCATTGCCCACATCTTACAGAAAACCCCATTCGACTTGCTTCAGTGGTCAAAGAGAAATGAGGAATTTTGTAGAGGATGTCGGGAATCTCTTCTGTCCAAATTCTGTCTATTATTCACACACAACAGCATTGAATTGCTAAAATTGGAAGAATCAGACTCATGACATGCTTTACAACAATCCACATTTCTGTGTGACTGCTTAACCAAATTGAATGGGATTTTCTGCAAAATAGAGCTAAGATGTTATATTTTAAGACCCTGAAGTAGCACTTAGACAGGTTGATCATATTGGGTGTTATCAATTCGAAAAGCTGATTATAATTTCTTGGGCGACTTACTGCAGTATGTCCCAAAAAAAATTACAATCAGATTTTCGCATTGATAACGCCCAATATGATTAAATTTTTAAATGCTACTTCAGGGTCTTAAAATATAACATTTTAGCTCTATTTTGCAGCATTCCCATTCAATTTGGTAAAGCGGTCACAGAGAAATGTGGATTGTTGTAAAGCATGTCATGAATCGGATTCTTACGAGTTTAGCATTTCGATGATCTTGTGTGTGAATAATAGACAGAACTAGGACAGAAGAGATACCCGACATCCTCTACAAAATTCCGTATTTCTCTTTGACCACTGTAGCAAATCGAATGGGGTTTTCTGTAAGATGTGGGCAATGAGTTATAGTTTCATACCCTGAATTTATATTTAGATTGATTCACTATTTTTAAAGATAGCATTGTGAAGGGCCCCGTTGTAATTTTTGGGGGGACATACTGTATGTGCCATATATTTTGCAGGCTTTCCATTTTCAGGAACTTTGAGAGTCGAGTGCTAACCGCAAATTTTACAGCACATGAAATATTGATTCTGGGGGGCATTTCATGAAGGAACTTGTCGGATAAAATGTCTGACAAGTCAATCATATCTGACAAGTTCAGAGAAATTAGCCAATCAGACTAAAGAATTTCTCAAAACTTGTCAGATATAATTGACTTGTCAGATATTTTATCTGACAAGTTCCTTCATGAAACACCCCCCTGATCACAACATTAAATGCCACGTGCATGCTTACATTTCCGCGCTCATTACTGTACTTCACAATAGCTAAATCAGGCACTCACAAACTTGATGTGAAGTTTCAATTTACAAAAAAATTAGACTTGCTGTAAGGTGCATATAATATTTCTTTAACAGCACATGAACATATATGTATACAACTAAGTGTTCTGGAAGGCTCATGCAGAATCAGGGATTTTTAGCAGTTCTGAAATTATGTGCTGCTTAAACTTGCATATACTGTGTATTTTTGCCTCCACAAATTTGATGGGAATTGTAAAAGAAAATATACACTCTAATGGCCATAGCATGGCAACAGGTTACTTAGTAATCACATAAGTCTGACCTGTAGCAAGATTCCTTGTGACAGTGTCCCTGCTGGTGTACAGACACCTATGTGTGACCCCCAGCTTGCCGGGCAGCAGGGGGCTCATCATGGCCTTTGGCTTCTTGACCTCCTCCTGACCAGACACTTCGGCCGCCTCCATGCCTGCGTAGGCCACGTGACCCTCCCGGACAAACCTGTAGAGGGGGCAGTTCGGCAGGCTGTTGAAGTCGCCGCACAGAACGATGGGATGGTACAGGTTGCTGTTGCTGGAGTTGGCAACGTGGCTCATGCGCTCTATCTCCGCGAAAAGCAGTCCTGCAATATGGGCAAATGTGAGGAGACAATGGCTGCTAAGTTGATTATACTGTAAAAGTAGATATTTTCGCGCGACTAATTTTTCGCACTAATTTTTCGGCCAGAGAGGAAGAGTTTCACAGGTGTTTATTTTGTGGAATCAAAACATCAACTGCTGTAACATATGGCAAGCAAAAATATTTCTGTGCTTTTATTTTCGAGCTAGTTTCTGGTTGCGCAAAATGCGCAAAAATGTAAACACTGCGAAAAATTCTACTTTTACAGTACATGACAAGCTGGTTTAGGTATTTAAATTTTACTCATTTTAACTTTTTTTTTTTTTGATGATGATGAACACTAATCCCATACACTCCATACATAGATTTCAAGTGTCTAGTTCTATCTTAGGTTTACGTCAAGTTGCCTGTTAACTGTGAAGTAGAGAAAGTTTTAGGGATCTGCGTCAAAGTAAACTATTGGAATGAAAACATGGTCACATTGGTGGGTTGAAAACTAACAAAGTATTTTTTAGAATTCCACAGAGAAATTCTGTTTACCCGACACACATTTATGGGCAAAACAAAACAGAGATAAATCTGTCAGTACATGAAATAGCCATAGATCTTAAGATTGAATCTGTAAATACACTTTTGAAAAGTTGAATATAAGTGATTGACATTGCAAAATCAGTGCATTTGTCTTGAAACAATCCAGAGTCTTTAACCACTCACCTGACAACACCAGATGGAGTGAATAGATTGAAACAAAATGAAACAAAAAAGAAACTGAATGTGACTGATTGATGATGGAAAACAACCATGTTAGAGATGATTCACTATGGAACGCACTTAATAGGCCAATAGCATGATGAGCAAAAAACCTTCAGAGTATCACATGTAACCTGCCTACATACTGAGAAAAAGGTGACTACTTACATACTGAGAAAAGGAATGATAAAACTAGATGTACCACACCCGAGAACTAATTTCAAGAAACGTAGTGTAACATATCGAGGGGCTACACTATGGAATAATTTATCAAATGATGTAAAGCAAAGAGCATCCCTTTCTATATTTGAAAATAAGGTAGATAAATTATATATGTAGTAATTGTTTGCATTGAATTGTAACACTGTGCATCAATCATTTTCTTTTGTTTTTTTTTTTTCAGTATCTTAATTCCCATTTTCTTTATGTAATATGCATGATTTTGTATGTTTTGCTTTTGGGTGTTTGTTTGTTTGTTGTTTGTTTTTTTTTTTTTAATGTTTCCTATACTATGTATAAAATGTTGTATTTTGTAATTGTATGGTTTTCACTTCACGGACTCACAGAAGAACAGCTATTGGCTGAAGTGAGTGACCCGTGGTGAAATAAAATAAACTCAATCTCAAACTCAAACCTGCAGACTTTGGAAACCAACCAGTGACAAAGAACTTTTGTCAAGACCATGTTCACATGCCACATCTCGTGTTCTTGAATAATAATACAGTAACTCAAGCCACTTCACTGAAACATTAAATGTCTCATTCTTACAACACAGCACGTGGCACTCCACGATCTAAGTCCAGAGTGCAGTGTCCAGTCAAAAATACATAATACTTGAGAGGATGGGCGATATCTCTACCTAGCTGCGCCAGTTTGATGTCCCCACGCCTGGGATTCCACAGCAGGTGGGTGTTGGCTACGCAGAGCTGGCGCGACGAGGGCAAGCCCCTGGGCTGCAGCATGACGATGACCGCCACATTGTCCCTGTCCAGACAACCTACATTCCGCCTGTACTCCAGCAGGGACTGACTGACCAACTGGAGCTGACCGGTCTTGTAGAAGGTCGCGCAGCCGTCCAGCTTGTCTCCAGTCCTCTGCTTGTAGACCGACGCATAACCTGCAAGGAGCACAGGACCACTGCCATGACAACTTCTCCAACAAAGCATGAGGAATATAGGAACTGTCTGTATTTTTGTCTGTCTTTTTGTTTGTCTGTCTTTCCCTCTTTACCCAGGTACATAATATAAATGAGCACCTGGCAATGGCAGGGGAAGGGCCCTACGGAAAACAACACTTACAATTGAGAGGCTACTCTCAGTAGTAAGGAGACATTACTGAAAAAACAGAAATTTTTGTATTCATAAGTAAGTTTTTTGCGCTCAGCTGGGTAAAATGAATGTTGCATGGTTTAATCCCGTGGGATCAAAGAGATAAACTTGTATAACAAATTGCAATGCAAGAATATTAACATGCTTTTATTTTTAGGGTTATTTCATATTGCTTGAAATGCACACACAAACACACAATTCCATATGATGGAAATTTCCACTTTTACAGTATCAGGGATTGCATATTGAATTCTATAACTTATAAGAGGAGCAGCAATAAAAAACATGTCACTCGTCATCACTACCATTTCTGTTCACATTTGGCACACACAACATGGGCTTACTCGTCCAATCTAGCAATACTAACTTGTAGAGAAGCAAATAACATGCACTCATCTTCATAGGTGTCATGTGAGGAAATGAGTCATCTCTCTCCTAAATACAAAATGTATAAACTTGCATAACATCAATCCACTAGTGATCTCACAGCAAAAACAGTTTATCACTGAAAAAGTATCCAGAAAGTACTATGAACGTGGAATATATTTCAAAATGTGGAAATCTTCACAAAATGTTGCACTTTACTATTACAAGTACAACCTCCTAAACTATAAGCACATATATAGGTGAAGATATAAGATTTAATACTGAAATAAAAGTTAGAAATGAGTGAAATATACTGAAATTTACCCAGTGCACTAAAAACCCCAACAAAAACAGCTGACAAATTTGTGCAAATTCAGACTTCTACACAAGCAGAGGCCCAAGATTTGCTTGGATGAAATTGCACACATTTGCCACTTACACTATATAGGATGAGATACAACAGAATAAAAACCAAATCTTACCCATCTGCTCTAATTGCGGCTTGAAGAAGTCTTCATAGTGAGAGTGTTGGACTTCTTGTAAACATATTATCTGAACAGAAACGGAAAACAAACAACATGGACAAGATATGGGTAACAGATCACTTCAACTCTCATTAAACAGAATACCCTAAATTATTTGGTGTTAACATGGGCAACATAGCCCACTGTTACGTCACACAAACACAGGCGTTTTTCTTGACTTTGCTTGTGAAAATGATTGTGTCATCTCTTCCTCGGTTCATTACACTTTCTGCTCCTATTAGCAAAACACTTGCTAAAACATAATAAAACTAGAAATGTCGCTATGGCGACTGGTATGCCTCCGCCATAATGCATGATTCTCCTAATAGGTCTAGATAGTACATGTGGACAATGTGTGATTACATTTTCACAAAATTGGCAAAATATTAATATGACAAGTTTGTCACAAATGTGTTGAATGTTCACCTTCCTTGACGTAGGTTTAATCGGATGAATAGGAGAGCATGTATTTGGGATTTAAGGACTTTAACTTGACTTTGACCCATTCATATGTTTATGCATTGAGCAATTTTCTAGGTATGGAGAAAAAGTGCAATTTCTGTATTGAATAGTAGATTGTTACCATTTTCACCTGGCCTTTGACCCTAAAATTCATAAGATAATCACTGTCAGGCAGAACATGCATAAATATGTAGTACGTTTCAAGATAACTTGAGCCACTTCCGAGATATGGAGGAAAAAATTAGTTCAGCACTTTCACTTGATCTTTGACCTTTTGACCTTTGAGGCAAAAACAAAAGAAAAAAAAATTTCTAAAGAATCTCTATTTGGTTATACATGCATACACCAAGTGTAAAAAAAAAATAATCCTGCTGGCATTGCATAAACATGAGGGAAATAGTAAAATTTTGAAGTGTTGCCATTGACCTTTGACCCCTGACCTTTGACCCCATGAACCCTAAATTCTCTAGATAATCACTGCCAGTCAGTACATGTATATATACTATGTTCCATGAAGATATCTTGAACAATTTCCAAGGTACAGAGAAAAAAGGTAAAGTTTTAATATTTTCACTTGACCTTTTGACCTTTGACCTCACGACCCAAACTTTCACCAGAGAATCTCAATTGGATAATACATGTATAAACTAAGTTTCAAGAAAATATCTTCAGGCATTGCGTTGATATGGTGGAAATAGTAAGATTTTATGTATTTGACCTTGACCTTTTGACCTTTGACCTTGAGCATGTGCACCCAAAAGTTGATAGGCACAACTTCACCCCCTAATACACATACATGCCAAGTTTCATTAGGATACCTCAAAAGGTTTTGATAGTTACCCTGTCCACAAAATTCATTACGGACGGACGGAAGGACGGACGGACGGACGGACGGACGGACGGACAACCCGAAAACATAATGCCTCCGGCACCACTTCGTGGCGGAGGCATAAATACATAATACTGAGGTCTGTGTCAAATGTTGATAAATCCTCGATAAATAGATCTAGATAATCTCTACAAATCAAAACTGGTGTTTAACCAAAGATCATCCTAAGATGACAGTTTGATGTGGAAGACCCCTGTTTATGACGTGGAGCAATTGAATGTTCCAGTGTACCTGTCACATAATTTGTCATATTGATCAGTAATCTCTAGCCAGTGCTACAAATCTGGACAGCACACGCACCTCAGCATTGGCCTCCTTGAGCTCTCGTAAGATATTGTCCCGCCGATATTCCCAGACCAAATATTTCTGTGGGCAGTGCCTGTATAAATGTCTGTGGGAGTCGAGCAGACACTGGGCCAGAACGTTATAGGACACAATGCTGAAGTCCACACCACCTCTCTGGTTGTCTGTACCGCTACCGTGCTCCTGCGCTCGTGATTGGACGCGCTGACGCTTGAAGTATGATTGTCTGGAACCTGCAGATCACACAGAGATGAGCACCACGTAAATTAAGCGAAGAAAGAAACAAGCCCCATAAACAATCTTATGTAGACAGAGAACAACACAATCCATGGCTCCATGTTGCAAGTGAAGTTCAATCACTGATGATCACTCTCTTAACATTTAGATTTGCCGATAAAGTGCAGATTTGAATCAAATTTCAACTGAGCCCAAATCCAATAAAAACTACTAGCGTTTGCTGTTAATATTGGAAAAGTGTGTACAACTAGCCGGTCTTGAGGCACACTGCTAAAAAGCTTGTAATGTAGTCAGTAGAAATCAATTCATAAAAGATATTGTTACTAAGAATTTTTGTTGACCACAATTTCCTGGACAGCAATGATTGTAACGAACAATAAACAGACAGTATTCCCAATAATGCACCTAGAAAACATTGCTTAAAGGGGATGGCTAGTAACTGATCGGTGGGAATCTTACCATCGATGCATCATTGTAACTGTATTTTGTGGTTTCTTTCAATATCAACACTGCCCAATGAGCAGAAGTTTGCAATCACTCTGACCTTGACCGGTGGCTGCCATCTGAGGGGTGGTGCGGTGGGGGTGCAGATTCTGCTCTGGCTGTGACAGGTTCACCTGCATCGGATTACGCCAGTTGATACAATCACTTCGACTGGCATTACCTGCCCCGGTAGGTCCCTGAGCTCCTCTTGAGTTATACGATTTGGCAGTGCTTTTTTTGACTGCTGGCTGATGAGATCTGTACTGCTGCTGCTGCTGCTCTTTTGCATGAATCCTTCCCTCATCTCTGTCTCTTTCACTTTTCTGGGATTCCGGCTGTGCCTGGTACACTTTTGCCTCCCGCCTCCACTGGCACTCCGCCGAGGTCTTGGGCCAGTCGCTTTGAGTAAATCCTCCTCGAGCTGAGGAAGACACCGATCGCGACGGCGGCTGCCTCTCGTGCTCCCTACGACGACACCACACGGCCCCCATGTTCTCTCCTCTGCCCCTGCCAACGGGTGGGTGCCCCTTTGTGGTGTCCTCTGTTGTGGAGGATGAACGCTGCCGCTTCTGACGCGTGGTCCTGGAGCTGCTCATCTTCCAGGGACCTTCCAGGACAGTTGATTGGCTGGGAATGGTACTGCCAATTCCTGTTCTCACATTGTGTACGTTGCGTGCCAAGATTAATAGCTGGGTGAACTGGGGAGGGTACTGGAGAGCTCTGTGATGTCCTACTTGTTGTAAGGTACATTGGACGCTATCATGCTGCACACCAAGTTCAAAAGGAGTACAACTTGAGGAAAAGTCTAGGATGTCATAAGGGACAGTGCAGCGAAGAGGAAGAACGTGAGATTGGCAGACCAGTTGACTGGTCAGTCGAGGACACCATGAGATGAGAGACCTCTGGAACATCGCAAACTGTAGGGTAGGCCCTACTGTTCCACATCCACTAAACCATCTAGCATAAGTTTCATCGACACTGTTGACATCTTGGTGATGAACGGAATAGCGAAAGGTATTAAGTACCTGTATGAAAGAAAAAACAGCGATGTTAGGCACTGATGAATGTACACATCATTTCAATGTACAATACTATAAAAGTGGAAATTTTTGCGCCTTTGGTGCAACCAGAAACAAGCACAAAAATGAAAGCATGGAATTGTTTTTGTTTTCTATATGTTCCAGTAGTTCATGTCTTGATTCCACAAAATAAAAAACACACAAAACTCATCTAATCCAGGGGAGCGCAAATTACAAAAATATCCACTTTTACAGTATGCCATATCATAATTTGCTCCTTTACTTGCTATTTTCCCTGAATTCTGCAATTAAAATGTGCATGGATGTCAAATGTACATATACAGTATATGCAGAAACAGTTGAACTGAATATCATGGCATACTGTGCTTCACAACCAATTACAACATGTAGTTTGGTATAACCTTTTACAGAACAATTTAGTGAATGGCAAGTGCAATTTAAACAAATAACTACCTCTTCCTACTGACTCCTTACCTTTTCTCACATTTAGGCCTCCTAAGAATTTGCAATGTCAGCACTGCTACAAGTGTAGTACATTTATGCATATATAGGCTTCTTTTTTTTTTCTTCTTCTTTTTTGTAACTTACAAAAAAAAGACAACTTTTACAACAAAAAAAAAACAAACTTTTTTTTTGTTAGTGTACACACATGTAGGCCTCCATAACGAATGCCACTTTCCGAACATTATCAATGATAAACAAAATCAAACATGATTAACGTTTGTAAATATGAGGTATTTATCACACACAAAAACAGGAACACACTGGAAGGAGTACAGGTACTATGAGGTCTTAGAGTAGACTGAAGTGAGGATTCATCAGTTTCGAACTTGTTTTCCTGTTTCTCACAGTCACACTCTGCTTCTTGCAACAAGGGCAAGGTAAGGTCATGGACAAAGCTGACAATGCACAGTCAAAAGTTAGGCACATACGTCAAAACATGCGAACCAAGGCTTTCAATTTCTGCTTGGACCACTTGGATATTGGGTATTCTGTCTGCTGATACTCACAGTATTTGAAGTGATGATATTATTATACATTTACAGTACAGGAAAAGTGAAAAGCATTCCAGCGTAGTCATGGTACTCAATACAATACAATGGTAGTGTATAATGATAAACTAAACAAATACTTTCCAGGACTTAGGATTCAGGCCGAGATGTACACTCGGTTTTGCTCCAACACAGTTCAATTGTCAACACACTGAACTATTTCTTTGGTTGCAAGAACAAGTGTATTCAGTGCGGCACTGCCACTACTGTGGGGCAAAACAGGTTCACAATTTTCTTAATGAAGGCCATCGCCGCCTTCTTCTTCGTATGTACTGTCCAACACCCCTTAGCTAGGGGCCAACCGGACAGGACGTGCGCTGGTGTTAAATTGTGTGGAGAGAGAAGTGTGGGGTCTAGTTGCTTTGCTCCTGGATGTATTGTAGGGTAGGGTTGGTGCTTTAAAAGAATCCTTGTTAGTGAATGTGATGTTAGAAACTGCTGTTGATGATCACTACTCAGGTCTCGGCCCATTATTAGCATTGAATATTCATGTGTTGTTAAATACCCTAATAAAAAGGTCAAGTAGGTCCTACTGCTTATGCCCTTCTAACATTAGACCGTACTAATTGAGTGTTAGTTCTTACCGTTTCTTCAGTAAAAAGACGAGCTCCCGTGTCGTCATGATAACGTGGACCCACCTACGTATTATCGTGTGTTGTTCTCTGGATCTAGTATGTCGCTCAGGTCGGGTTTATCAAATAAAATTACGAGTTTTAAATACCAAAGCCTGTCCATATCAACACCGTTATCATTCAGTAGTGTCCTGGAAATTACAACAGCATTGAAGTCTACTGCTTTGTGAAACTAAAAGTCTAGGAATATTTCGTAAAAGTGACTTACTACAGATGAGGCACTGACTAATTCTCAGGCAGCATTCACCGCAGGCACCGGTCTTTGCAAAGATCGTGTGATACTGATACAATCTTTATTGTACGATTATTGCATCAGTTCGTTCGTTCGTGCCCAATTATCAAGAGATGGCGCTGTTACCGAAGGCTTCGAGGCTTCATTGATCATCACAAGTACCGTAGTACCGTACCGTCTCACAACGTCCTCACATAATAATGACATACTAATCAAAGAGTATAGAAGCTTTTGGAACGAGCAAACCGTACAGTAATCGAGAATTTTCCAACTCCGGCCCAAGGAAACAGACTATAATTGGTCTGAGTTTGGGTGACGATAAATAGAATTGTGATTTTATAACGGATTATGTAACAATGCAGACCTAACATTTTTCCGTACTTTTTTCAGCAACACTACACTGATGTAAGCATTATTTATACCATGAAATATGTAAGATATCCCATAATAATGATTTTTTTAAAAAGATGTTGGCTAATAGTTTGCAGCTTACTTCCTATTTGAAAGTATAATTTGCCGATGCAAAACATCGTCAGTCAAGCAATCCAGCAAACAGATGATAATAGGCATACAATGACGAGGTTTTGTAATGCATTCAAATTTTAGTCACAACCTGAAAACGAAAGATATTCCATGGCAACCAGAGGGCTGGTTGTACCTTACTAAAATAATAATTCTACGTTTTTGTCATACCAATTAACAAATGAATGCAAAATATTCGATCAGACACAAGTAATATCGACAAAAACCCACTAGAGGGTAGTAAACAGATTTAGAAATTCCTGATTACTCGCATCACCTGAAAAGAAGAAAACTCCTTTTTATTGCAACAAGACCACAAAACTGTCAGGAAACAACAATAGATCATTAAAATTGTTTGTAAATGCATCATAATCGAGTTTTTGTAACTCGCAACATAACATCAGAAAAATAAACCAAGGCATTATCACATGATTAATGATCATATCCCATGATACATTTCTCCCTCCTTCTCCCTCTCTTTCTTTCTTTCTACCCCCCCCCCCCCACCTCTTCCCCCACCTCTTCCCCCCCCCCCTCTCCCTCTCGAGCTCCTCTCTGAAAGAAAAGCTTAACGTGACGTACATTGCGTTTTCTCTTGTTACGCAACAACAAGCCAGGTATACGTCACTGCGCGCGCGTGGCTCCTCCAGACAACCAAGATGAAACAGCAGCATGTAGCAAAAGCAGCATAACATCAACATGAACTTGTAACTAAACACACGAACATCATGCAACAATAGGTAACAAGTACCACCATACCGCATGTCCTCCCCTTAAAAACAAATGAAACAAACATAATACAAAACAAGACAAGACAAAACACAACTTTGCGTCAATGATGTATGCAAATGCCATTTGGAGATACATTTTCACTTGAAGAATAAGACCGATCGACATCTCCATGGCACATAAACTTCTTTTACCGCGAGGGGTTCGTTGGCTTGCCGGTCATCGGTTTGCGACTTCACCTTTCGCCCAGCAAACTCAGGTCTCGTCTGACCTTCTGACACAAAGGTCACCCCTCATCGGCACCGCCCAGCAGGATCCGGGGCGCCGGAGGTCGATATGGACAGACTGCAAGCCTCGGTTGTCGGTGAACCCCAAAGTCTCGCTTGTCGACGAGGACCTGGTGATCGAGGCGTCGGGCTTGGATGCCGACCACCCGGTGACGATCCAGGCAGAGGCAGAGTCCGCATGTGGCAGCGTCCGATTCGTGTCAAAAGGGTGTTACGTCTCTGACAAAGAAGGAACTATCTCAAGTGAGTGAACAAAACAACAACAACAACAACAACAACAACAACAACAACAGCAGCAGCAGCAGCAGCAGCAGCAACAACAACAACAACAAGCGATAACACTAATGAAATCATTCAAAATAAATGAAAAAAACTTATCAACCCTTCAACTTGCAATGATTATCACTACACATTTTGATAATCAAGCAAGACAAACTTTAAACTATTAGACAAAATAGTGGCATTAAAACTTGAAGGAAAACATTATAACTTTCAAATTGATTGTCCGATTTTTTTCCTTAAACTTCACTGATGTGTTCTATCTATATTGTTTCATTCACCGAATCCACATAATTGATATTTTTGATAAATTTTCCTTTGACTTTTTTCCATACGACTGCGTTCGGTTTGTTTAACCTCCAGCATCCCGTGACCCATGTCTCCGGGGCACGTATCGAGGTGTCGACCACATGGGTCCCGTATGGAGCATGACTGCCGCGATGACGCCGGACGTCGGTGAGCCGTTACCCTCCGCCCGAATCAAACCCCGCGACCCGAGTCGGCCCGTCACCATCAAGTTCTCGCTGCTCAACGGTCACGTCGGTCATCGGGAAACGCGCTTCGACGTTCTGGTGGACGACTGCGAGGTCGAAAGGCGATTCATGACCGGAAATATCAGTCGAATGACCATAAAGATTGGATCTGTGGACTCGACACTCTATGTACCCACTGACAGAGGTGAGGAATACATGAATCTCCAGAAAGTTTCATCATACAGTAACACTTTTTTGAGGTGCCTACATCCCACCACATCTTGTCTTTTATTGATGACTGCATAATAGATTGTGGAAAATCACGGCGAATCTCATATTTCAGCCGTATTGTCAACAGATTTTTAACGAAACCTACAACGTTAACAGTGAGTTAACACTATTTGTCTTATGTATTTATCATTTTAACTTGTGTTGTTCTTCTATTGTTGAAATGTACAAATACTAAACAATGAAGATTTGACCCTCCCTTGAATAAGCCAGGATTCCGATAGTTCCAATAATTCTTAGACGTCCAATATTTCAATTTTGCCAAAGTTTCCCATATGAGAACTTTCTCCATAACCCATCAAGGGTGAATTCTCAATGTGAAAGTATAAATCGAGGTTTCGCATGACAACGTGCACCCGGTATACGAGATATTTGGGGTTTTTTTCTGTGTGGGTTCTACCATAATGCTCAGGAACACTATTCTAAGTCCTTCTCCTCCCACGTTCCTTCTTATCCCCCTGGTTTTCAATTCACGTCATCATGGTATTCCCATGATCCATTCAATCCTGGAGAATTTCGGCAACAGATTTTTTTTTTTGCCTTGCCATCCTCACTAAAATTGGCACCTTTTCATTTCATTATACGTATCTTACATTGAAGGCAAAATGCATCAAATTTTAACAAAATAAGAAAAAGTACAAACAATAAAGATTGCTAAAATGCCATGAGTTGAAGACAGGCATTTCAAGTTTTCTTAAATGCTTTGCCAATTCGAAGATCCGCAATTTAGAGGTTATTCACAATAATTCATATTCTGAAACCAAAATGAACAATCATATAGAACGTTATGACCAACCAAGCTAGGACTCAAATCAAGTGAAAGATTCTTTCTTCTTCTTCTTCTTCTTTACGCTAGGTTATGAATCCCAAACAATCAGAAGAAAGTGTGTATACAACACCAAACTACGAACATGTCATTTCTAGCATTTGATGGGTTAAAGTCATGATGTTATTATGAACTCGATTGTCGATTTTGCAGGATCCCAGCCACTTCCAGCAATACTTGACTTCCGAGCTGAGGAGCATGATGAACATCTTCCAGCGCTGCTCGCCTCTCATGGTTTCGTTGCCATGACAACGAAATTCTCTGTTGCCAACCAGACGGGAAGCAACGATAATATCGGCGTAGAATGTCTGGAGGTGATAAACATGAATAACATGTCATGCAAGTCACGAGGAGAGGACATTAACTTCTGTCCTAGATATGTTAACTTTGTCAGGCTATCTTAACTTCCATCAGAATGGTATAAAACATACAGAAATGTATATCATTGGCGATCAGACTGTTTTATCTTTTCCAATCTAGAAAGCTTTTCCGTCCCTTTAATCAAGGTCATAGTTATAGAGAGACAAATCATAGTGAGTACAAGAAATTATCGATACGGTTGTACGACACATTGATGAAAAAACATTAACAAGTTTCTTGCTTGTTATGTATGATCATGCATACTTGGAAAAATTGTTATAATCCTTATGTGTGATTCTTCAAATCAGGGATTATATGGAGCATTAGCTTCCAACCGCATGGTTGACGGCGAGCGGATTGGGGTCCTGGGGCGAGGCGATGGTGTCTCTATGGCTCTGGGCTTATCGGCGCACTTTCCCCACCTTCCCATCAGGTGTCTTGCTGGCATCAACGGTGTAACCTTCAACACGCGTTTCGGTTGGGTCCTACCTGACAGGTCGCGAGCGGAGTACTACCCGTGAGTTCTGCGTCAGTGTCATTCATCCTCGTTGGCAATCTGTTTGAGCACACAGAAAGCATTGTACGGTGGTAACCCTATAAAAGGGATGTATATAGGCCTATTTCAAGACCCACTCCACTTGAAGCACTATTTATCATTTGCAAATGAAAAAAAAACAACAACAACAACAAAACGTGAACAATAGTTTTATTAAAGTCGTTTCTAGAACAAACCGTCTATATAATGTGATTCATTCTTGAAACGACTTTGATAAAACTAATGTCCACGTTTTGTTGTTGTTTTTTATAGCTATGGTTAATTAAGAAAATAAGTGATATCATCTTATACAATGTGTATTTGCGGCTTTATTGCCATTTTTTTTTTTGTATCTGGTAAGATGTTTTGTGATACAACTGAACTATACATATGCATGACCCTATTATGTGATAATTCGAACATTTTTTTTTATCACTGCTCCCAGTGGTAAACAGTGGCTTTAAACAGTTTTGCAACATTTAGCGATCTCAATCTGCGGAGCATAATGTTCCCACTTCATTATAATACACAGCCGCACATCTATTTTACACACCTGCCAAGAATTTGAAATCTTTGAATCTTTGAAATAGTTAAGTGCTGGGAACATGAAGGTTATATGGTTTTAAACCTTGCGTATTTCAATGTTCCATCTGAAGTCACATGGTTGTGTAGGGGCACAAAGTCAAATCAAGGAGGTACTAGGCGAGCTAATATAGCTTAGTACCTCCCTGGTCAAATGATAATCATCCACTACATGATCTTCATGTCTTTCAGGTACTACGACAATGTCAACAAACGGAAGGGAGTCAGCACGCCGATACGTCTAGCGGCCCAGTTTGAGCCCTTTGGTGTGGACTCAGTTTTAAGCTCTAAGGAAAACCTCTTTGTACCTGTGAGTATACCGAATGCTAAATAATAACGAAAGACATACAAAAGACGGGCCCCAAAATGGAAAAAAAAATGGCCTTCATTTTCTCGATATAAGCCGGCGTTTCTTTGATCAAAAACGATGAATGAACGATTCAAAATCTTCCTGATAATAACAGTGCCTTATATGTATCACTATCATACTTCAAGGCCCTGCCTGTGTAGGCCCTATAGTCCTGTTTCCGAAGATCCCGTGCTCAAAAAGATAAGCCGGGCCTTAATTTTCTTATTAAGGAAAAACCAACCCGTAATATGCTATCGTTTTAAGATAAATTGGCTTACCATTCTTATCTACAATGAATTGCAAAGTAATAAATACTTTGTACTCTAAGACACTCACGCGTCATATTCTACTCAGGACGACTCAGCAATTTTAACCACCCAGAGATTTGGTTTTCCGTAATAATTATTTATCTTTGCACAGGTCCGTGACACTACAGTTCCTCTGTTAATGTTCGCTGCTTTGGACAACCGATTTCTGCCGTCGCAGTACTGCATGCGGAAGGTATGACCGGTCACACAATTTCGATAAATCGGTTGCATAACAATGGGACATATTAGGCATATTGGGCTTTGCGAAGCGTGTGCAATGGGTTTTCGTTAGAAAATGAACGTAATGCGGCAGAATTATGCAACAAAGTCACACTAACGACAGTGCATCTTTTCTTTGTTTGTTTGTTTTCTATGATAATAATGATAATAATAGTAACAAGGAAGACTTGTTATTGCACAAGAAAAACAACAACAGCAATTTATATAATAGATTTGATTCACTTTTTTTTGCCATTTTTACCTTAAAAAAGAATTGCATGTCAGTATATTTCTCTGATAAAAAAAACCCAAACAAACTTGCAGTGAGATGATAGATTTGAAAGAGATATTCCTAAAGTTATATCGTCAAATAAACTCGGTTGAAAATGTTCCACCATTAAACTCATCTCTATATCTTTCTGCGTCTATACCACACAAAATGTCTACTTATAATCGATAGATTATCCCGCTTTGTCGAGTTAAAACAAAAAGAAAGAAGTATATTATGCAACCGTTGTCGTCATATTGCATTGAACCTACAGCTGCAGCGCCAGTTGAGAGAAGCGGGAAGAGAAAATCAGTTGGAACTGGTTGAATACCACGGGGCAGGACATCTTCTCGACCCGACAAACGTCACACATATACCAGAATCCATCGAATATTTACCAGGTGTCGAAGGTCAGATAGTGACGTTGATATTATTTCCCATCATCTTTTAATAGATCACTTCCAAATCAAGCACTTATCTGTCCGATGTTTACCCAACTGAAAATGAACGAAATTATAATAATTATGTTCATTATCGTAAAGACATAAACAATTGGGTGTGCGCAGTTGAGGCGTCAAAGCTCTCTAACTATTTTGCTTCACAAATTCTCTTTAGTTACATTATCTTAAAAACGCTTAGAATCATTTTTTAAAATTCTGTTTTCATATACGTCACAGATTGCAACGTGGCTATAGAAAGCGAGAGCAGGGAAATCAATACCGATAGGGCCAGGGCCTACTGATGACGCTGTAGTTGTTTAGTAGTGGATTTAGGAATTCAACTTAAGTTGGCGAAAAGTTGCCCAGATGCGTATATTACTTATCATCAAAGTTTCTTTTCTTTTACTTTTTACTTCCTACTATCCTGCTTGTTTTTCATTACGATTTTCACAATTATCATCATTTTTTTTTATATATACCGTAATTATCTCACATTTTATATAACTTTTATTAGCATCATCATCGTCTTCATCATAATTGTTATCATCATTACAGGCAGTGACGTTATCATCATGATGGTAAAGAGTTTAAAAAAAGTACTTCTTTGAAAAAAAAAAAAACACGTTTCGTCTTCTGTTTACAAAGTAGACAGCGAAGAATTGCTAATCCAGACGAGAAAACGTGGATAACAGACTATTCTGTATTCTGCAGTTCATGGAACATCTTTTAACTTGTACAGAATATTATTGTTATATGAAAGTGACTCAATTTTCTTTTCCTTTTTGTTTCACCACCCATGTCATGCAGGAAGGCAACGGTTGCTGTGGGGAGGACGAAGCGATAGACACATGCACGCTCAAGCAGACATGTGGAAAAGGACTCTTCAATTTTACAAATACTATTTGTTAAAGTAGAAGTTAATGCATGGCTATTTACAAGGGAATAGTAAAGTGCCAACTATCTTGTACATAATACTTTGATTGGTTTCTGTCTTGTGTTGAATGTATATATGTCACAAACTTTGCAACGGAATGAAATAAATGAATACTGTCTTTGTAAAAACCTGAAAAGCGTTTGCGAGTAGTTTTTCACTTTGCCTAAGTTTTGACTTTCACAAGGATTGCATAAACACCTGTCTTTGCCCTATAGATTTTTATTTGAATGTGCTTGAATTGCTGAAGAAAATTAGATTACATCACATTGTTATACCATATTAGGCCCTATACAACAGTACAACTGTTTATGAGGTTTGAGAATAATGGGGATCATTTAAGAGGCTATAGGCCTACTTTTTTTCGTATATACCTCAAGAGTCATAGGCTGTATAAAACGAGGAGTGTTCGCATGCATTTTGATTTCGCGAATTTCGCGAGAGCCAAGCTTCGCGAAATAAAAGGGATGGTATAGTTTCGATTGAGGTGAGGATTCAGCTTTTAACTTTTGCGAGATACTTAGAAACCACTTTATGAAACTTTATAGAGCATATATACTTCTAAGAGGAATTCAAAGTTTATTTGATGAGGCGGTTTTGAAATGACTGAGATATCCAAAAACAATGTAACACAAAGCGATCCTAATACATAATGGGTTGGTCCCGCCTCATTTATTAAGATCGCGTTAATATCAGCCATTTCAAAACCAATTTTCACCAAATGAACTTTGACATCCCTTGAGAATGATGAGCTCTTTCATATTTTGGTTCCTTATCTTAAAAAAAATCATCATCAAAAAACGTTGTTAACGTAAAACCCCATCTCAACTGAAACTATCCCTAATGCACGCTAAAGTTATTGTCTACTTTTATATGCATTGAATACCAATGGCAATTCGCGAGAATTTCATGCGGCCGATGTATCATGTTTTACACCAATTTACTAGTACTACAGTGTACATGTATATGCGGCCCATATCACGGAGGTGGGAGGAGACTTCCCACCTAACCTCCCAGCTCAATCTTTCATCTCCAACAAACCTGACTCCACGGTACGTCATTCAGATCTGTATCACATAAAAAATTTCGTCCGACATATATGTATTAAACATCCGTACGCTGCAACTCTATGTGTGTTATTTTGTTGAACGTTTCTGGCGAATTGGAGGGCTTTGCACTGATAATCTCAGCCACTAAATCTTCAAGGAAAATTCCCTGTTCACTGTCTCACCATCTTCTACAATGGGAAACTCGGGTATCAAACAACATATTCAAAATGCGGAGAAAACAGGCGTCTGTCAGTTGTGTAATATGGGACTGACCGAGGTAAGAAAGAGTTCAGTAGAGTAGTTTTTAGTATGTCCCACATACTGCTATCTGTGTTATTGCATAGCATACAATGTATACGTCACTGAGCTGAAGTGATGGGTGGGGTCGCACGGTGGGGTCACAACAAATCACATACTCCTTCAGTGCATTTTGATTGCATAGTGAGAACAGTTTTCGCTTGTGAAGTTGATTGAGTTTAATCTTGAGATTGTGCCTATGTATATATATTAGAATGAGAGGCTTCTGACTCGTCGGAGAACTCCTGTAATTGTAGGCCCTAAACAGATTTGTTTCTGTTTAAATTTATTCTTATTTCTGTAGGACTCTATCTCTAGCTAGATCTAGAATTCTAGTCTATGATAGATTTATCCAAGATTCTATCATATTTTCTAGTCCACTTTATTGTAAATACTTAGAGCTACTTGCAACTGTAACTACATGATACATTTGATTGTTGGAGAAACACCGAATGTCACTGGTTTCTTATCAGTGTCTATGTCTTGTCGCACATTTACAAAACTTGTACTAAGATATCTTGACTTTTTTATTTAAAATCTCTATTGGTACTTAACTGATATTTACCATGTAACTGCAACCTTCGCGTTGGGGCTGCGCATTGTAGGATTTTGGATCTGGAAAGGCCTAGTATCGCAGTTAAATATCACCTTAAATACTACAAAATGTGTCAATTTGAATACTTACCGATCGATGTATTCCAATTATTGACAAGAGGATACGAGGAAGGTAATAGTCCACTAATGGTCCATTTCTGTCCAAATCGATGATTTTAAATGATTCGGTCAGGAGGGATCTACGAGATCGACAGCTGCCCAGATAAACGAGATTTGACACCTCTGCGCTTGCGTGAGTCGGTAGCAGTGCAGTCTTTTTGACCAGGCATTCTTGCTGCGCGACATCATGTGGCGCCTAGCCGATTGCTCTCTGCTGGTGCTGGCGCATTTCACTCGAACCCTTTTGCTCACCATAATACAGTGTGCAGCGAAAGGGCCTTGTTCAAAGGCTAAAATCATCACGACTCTCATGAGTATGAATGCAGATTAAAAAACAGGAAAGAACAAATCCTTATTCATCAAGTCCGTATGGATAATATTGGACTGAATTATGATAAGTGGAAAGTAAATTTGCATGAAACAGGCAACTGCCCCCATTGCCCGGAAAAGGAAAATTTAAGTCATTTTTTATATGATTGTCTGAAATATTTGATAGAGAGAGCCATGTTGATTGCAGACATTGGAGGCAAAGATCAACGGGATATCAGAAAAGTATTATCCACAAAAAATGTTGATCATTTGAGGGCATTAATCTCATATGTGAAGAGAACAAGAAGGTTTTCCAAAAGACTTATATAAGTCTTATAGAGTATACAGATAATTATCTTTTGAGTTTTATTTGATTTAGATTTGCACACTGCACAACCAGATGTTTGCTTATTACATAAGGAAAAAAAAAAGAATTATTTGTAAATTATATGTTTATTTAATGGAAATTATGTATGAAATAATATTATAATTTTGATGTTTATTATATCGCATTCGGGAGTCTGCTTGTGCACCATTTATGCGTTGGGCAGAGGGTCCTGAGTGCGGCAAATGAGGGATCTAGGTCTGTGTGCGCGACCGAGAAGCCTGCTCAATGTAACGAGCCGGGCTGATCAGAGTTTGCCATCAGCATGCACCAGAACTTATTTGCCCCAAGCGTATAACAGCAGACACATAGCGCGCATAAAAATAATTGTAAAAAGTTTTTTTTTAATTTATTAAATATGTAAAATAATTATATTATAAAGATAAAGGCATAAATATTCATAGTTGAATGACGCGCCTCAAATACAAAAACAACAACAACTCATGAGTATTTGTATCGCCAATGTGCAAAGTGCCACGCAACGGTTGCATCAAAAGCCAAAGAATGAACTGGAGGGATGGATATGAACTCGTAGAAAAATGTCTTTTCAAGACTGCATGGGATTAATGTGGAAATTAACAAGTGAACGTATAGTATTGATAAGGTAAGAAACGTATGTATATTATAAAAGTAAGCCTTTTGCTGGTAAAATATGAAACTTATAGTGGCGCAAAAATTTGTGTTTCTTTTACAATATACAGAGATAGCACTCTTTTGACTCAGGGTGCTCCCAGAGTATAACTGTGTACAAGGAGCGCCCCGGGGTTATTTACCATGATGATAGGAACAATGCTTGCTGAAAGAAATCATTGTAGGGCTACAGTATAGACCTTTCTTTTTCTTTTATATGTAGGATGATTAGCCTGGAGTTTATTTCAGGTGTAACTTGGTTGTGTGCATTCCATAGGGGAGAATTGTGCAAGTTTGAGTATTGATAAGTGATTGGCATTAATTTACAATAGTGCCAGATCAAGTTGATTTATGTCAAACCTTCTCTCAAATTGCAACTGAGGAACTCTACAGACAGCACCAAGATGGTAGAGAGTGGAAGATTATTCCACTTTCAGGCAGTGAATGGAAAAAAATACATATTTCAATGAGTTCAGGAGAATGGAACTTGAAGAGTACAGCCTCGGGTAATCTTTCATCATTTAAGCTGCTCTATTTGCAACTGATGGCCAGATGTATGGCATCAGGTCAAAATCAACAAGTTGGTTTTGTGTCTTGTTGGAGAGGGTGACATGTTGCTATTCTCTTCTGGACTGAAGTGATACCCATCCAAGTTGTGCAAGCATGTTGGTAACATTACAGGTGTTATAGCAATTTAGGATATGCTGAGCAGTATCAGTGGAGACAGTCCAGTGGAGACAGTCCAGCCATACTCCAGAAGTGGGTGTGCTAAGGACTGGTAAGCAATTGTCTTAAACAGGGCATGGGTGGATTGGATGCATGTGCTTTTTTTTTCTCATAAAGGCAGTTGTGTTGTTGGCCTTCTAACAGATATGAGAAGAGAAATGTGCTTGTTTGATTTGAGGTTTGTGGTGACAGTTCATGTAGGTATGCCAATGTGCATACTTACCTGATGGTACAGGTTCCAAAGGTTTCCCTCTCAGATGGCAGTGATGCTGGAATCCGTTCTCTTTCTGGTAACTGTAATCACCTCACACTTCTTGACATTTAGCTCCATTACAGAGTGACCTCACCATTGACTAAATCTGTCCAAATCCTGCTGAAGAAGATATATATACCTGTATCAGGCAGAGTGTTGATGGTAGAATACAGGATGACATCATCAGGTAACAATTTTGACGTTTATACACTTGAGATGTTTAGGCTGATCAGTATTTTGTACTGCGCTCAAATTTTCTGGCATTGACATACAGTGTATTCAGTTTGGTGGAGTGTTGTTGTCATACCTTGAGATTTATATGAATTTTGCTGTTGGTTACAGTAATGGAAAATCAGGACTGCTGAATTCACCTCTGTGTTAAAACTAGTACCTCGTAGGCGATCTTGTGATTAAGGGGTTTCTGTTTACAAGGTAGAAAATATTGAATCATACTTTGAATGTAAGAATTGCTCACCAAAAAAAAAGAAGAAAAAATACAGATGAAATTTGTGATGTGCCATTCAAGGAAAGAAGGAAAACTTATGGTATCTGAAACATGCTCCCATTCTAGCCTAGTCCCAAATATCAGGTTATAACCTCATGGATGGGATAGCTGGCATCCATGCGCATTTGAGGTTCGAATCCTAGCCTGGCTGTAGTGCCTTCCACTTTATCCTTGATCCCAAGACTTTCAGAGGAGACTTTAACCCATTGAGGACGAATCCTGAGTATACTCAGGCAGGGGTGTATTGGAAATGCTCGTTGTACGCGTGTAGCAGAATCAGCCCATCCTTGATGGGTTAAAGTCGTTGGTCCCTTGTACGGGAGAGATATACATTTGTACGCTATACAAATTAAAGAACCCACTTCACTTCTCTCATAAGAGATCCTGATGAAGTGGTCTCACACACACACACACACACACACACACACACACACTCACAAACCCAGCTTATATCTGCAAGAATTGTCAGGATTGGAGGTAGATTAACCCCAGAAGAAGAAGAAGAAGTTTACTCAGGAAATTATATTGGGATGGTGGTTGAGGCAAGTACACAAGGTTGTAGGTGCAAAGAGTGGCATAAAATGCAGAAAAGGCATGAAATTAAGACAAAACACTAATCAACAGACAGTACACAGAAAGAATAATTTAGAATTAAAAGTAATTGGTAAGTCTTTATTGTAGTTGACAACTCATATTTCTAGGACATTGAAAGGAAAAAGGAACATTTTTATTTGTATGATTGTTTTTTAACAGGCTCCTGTTACTATGGCAGTACAGTTTCCTACACATTCGAAATACGTGTCCTGTTCCCCTTGATCCAAATAACAGTATGTGTGTGCCAAATTGAATGAGCATTGCTCAAAAAATATTTTGTCCTGATTTATTTTCATGATAAGTGGTTACCATAGCAACTCATTGGAAACACACCGAAAAAATGTCAACACCAATGTGTGTGTGTACCAAGGTTTGTGAGCATTTTGCTTGTAAAATGAGGAAATTCTTTGATCCGCAATATTTCCTGATTTGTTGCTTTTGATGCCGTTTACATACTATTACCATAATATGTTGTTACTATGGCAATGCAGTTTCCAACACATTCAATAGATATGTTGTGTACTTCATCACCCGACACTGATGTGTGTGCCAAGCCTCATGAGTATTTTTCTTGAAAAGTGAGGAATTTTTTGGATCCCTAATATTATCCCTAATGGCCGTAATATGCCATTACCATGGCAATGCAGTTTTTGACGCATTAGAGAACGTGACTTGCACATCTTCACCCAAGGCCAATTAATGTTTGCACCAAATTTCATGATCATTGTTGGAAAAAAAGTACATGTAGCTCGGTCAACTAAACTATCCCCCTGATCTCCTGATCAGCACTGACTGTCAGTGGTCCAGTGGATATGACGCCTGTCTGGTGATCAGAAGATCTCAGGTGTGAATCTTGCCCAACATGCCCATGATCTTTCATCATGGCCACTACTGTAAATCACTGATTAATTTGGCGCATATTTACATCGATGTAGGCCAATTTGTAAGTCAGGTGCAGTTTTGTTATGGAACGGAGGCTTAGCACAATTTTTTTGGGTTTTTTTTTTTTGACGCTTTTTATCGCCTTTATTCAGACAAATCAAATGAAATTGTTACATTGTAATGACACAAAATATAACTATAATACAATGTTTAACGGAAAACAAAAGGTTGTGTGCAAAGTAGTACAGATGAAACATACATAAATTGTACACAGGTGCTTACCTATCCAGGTAGAATAGCGCCCTCTTGTGCCCAGATATCGCTGAGTAATAGACTTAACCTCAAATTCTGCCACAGCCTGCTTTCCCTGTTTTCTCATCCTCCTCTACCTCCTCCTCCATCTCTTCTTCTTCCTCCTCTCCTCCATTTCTTCCACTTCTTCTCCCCCCCTGCCTCTTCCTCTATCTGCTCCTTCCTCATCTGTTTCATCTTCATCTTTCCAGGCTCACCTCTTTCTTTCATCCTTGTCCTCCTACTGATCTTCTTCATTGTCTTTTCTCTTCTGTGTCTTTTGTCTTCCTTGTCCTCCTTTTCTTCCTTCCTTCCTTCCCTGTTCTTCCTCTTTGGCATCTTCCCTGTTCTTCTTCTGACCTTGCACTTCAATCCATTACTGTTTAAGTGGTTTCTCTCGCGTACAGATACTTTTGCGGTTTCCATCGGTGCCGACTTTTTCGCGTGTGTTTAAATTCGCGGTCGGCAAAATCTGTGAATTCACAGTCGGCAAAACTGTTTTATTTTGCACATGAAAACCCAAACCATAATCCAATTATTCTTTTATTTATTAGATAGAAATCAAAGTTAAATGCAGGCTTACCTGAAATTCCGTCCCTCGAGCACTTTATAACATGCTTGTACCTACATTACGCGGTATCGCTGTGTGTATGTTGACCATCAATACACTCAATGCGCGGAATCTTCGTGTGTGCAAGTGTGCAATAGCGTTGTAACAAGCGGCGAGTTCAAAACATTTTCGCGTGATGTTAAATTCGCGGTTCAACCTCAAAGCGCGAAAAGCGTGATAATAAAACCACCGCGAAAGAAACCACTTTCACAGTAATCAGTTTTTCTCTACCAAAATACTGCTAAGAACCACACATTAGAGTGAAAGTGATTGCACAGTCTTTACTTGCTCTAAATGTCATGACAATGACCAGCAGTCTGAATATTTCATGATGAAATAGAATTTTCTGATGTAAAATTGATTAATTTATAATCACCTGTGTTACTTTGACATTATATGGCCATTTAGATTGCTGAAATACTTTTTTTAACCTGTCACATTTGGTAAGTATGCTACAACTTCAAAATATTTTTCTTTAATGTCCCTGTCTGTCTCATGTTATACAGTGTCTGTACTTTTATGGTGCTTTGGTATTGTTTCCCTTCCTAAAAATTTGTGAGATTGCACTGTGATGTCCACGGTAGTATTCAAACTTGTTTATGGAATGCTGACATTTTGGACTTTCTTCACATGCTCAAACTTGCAAATAGTTGCAATCTCACTTCTCAAATCTGTGTTTGGACTATCTTAAAGGTGTGTAATGATTTACTTCGGTATTCTTTTCCTTTTTTTTTTTTTTTTTGGTCCTTGTAGCTTTTGCCTTTTTTGATTTAGGAGCAAGGTAAACTGTACCTCAATGTCACTGTCACAAAATCTGTGCATCAACTAAGCCATGTTTCATTCTTTCATAGAAGGGAACTTCAGGTCATCGAAAATATTCATCCCAAATTAGTAACCTCTTATTGACCTATCACCAGATTTCACACATGCTAATGAAACTTTGTATCGGCACATTGTCATAGATTTGAAAACCGCAAACAACCCCAAAGTGAGAACGAGATAATGATCCATCAGATAATTTTAGAAAGAGCTGTCATATATTCTGGTATTGGTGTAGGCCATCTTGATAAACACATGTACTCACACACATTATGGGAACCGTGTTATCTTTTCTGTGGCTATGTTAAAAAAAAAATACCTAGGTTGGTGGGGGGGGGGGGGGAGGGAAGTGATGAATGATGCCTCTTTTATTCCACTGGCCAGCCAGCAAGTTATAGAGACTGAACGTGTTAATGATTGAGCCGTAGCTACAAATAGGTCAATCCTCGGCGTGACCTCATTGCCAACACTCCGTATAGAACATTATCTGGAGATTGTTGACACTGAATCCCGGCTGCTGTTAAACCTCTCAGCACCGCTTCGACTGGAATCTGATTTACGCTTGATACAGTATGGCTGTCTGTGGTAGTCATAGAGTTAAGTCCCAAGTTTCCTTTTTGCTCAAGGTATCTCCAAATTTCACACGTGTGGACCAAATGCTTTAGCATGCGTAATATGCTTTTTGCATGCATTCTTTCAGTGCCGACATATGGTCAGTCTCGGAATCCAATAAGTGAGGGTAATACTGGTAGGAATGTCTCAGAGGGGTTGCCCATCCGCCAAGCCGGAGCTCTGGTCTCCCTGTAATGTTGCAGTCCGCCCCTGCCCCCTGAGGGGTGAAATGAGTTCATTCATTAGTCCGACTGGTCAAACAAGTTCACTGACATTATGCTGCAGCACTGTTTAGCCAAGTGCAGCCACCATTCGCACACAGTGAAGCTGCATATGGCATTCAAGTTCTGAAACTTCTGCTTATCAACCATTTATCTTGAGAGAGCAATATGTGGCTATTATGTTATCTGAATCATTGTGTAGGTAAAATAAAGTAGTTTGTTTTCCCACAGAGTGAAATGTCTGTGGAATTTGTCTCCATAGCTTGTGAGCTGATTTTGGTCATCTTTTTCTTCTTCTGTTTTTTTCAGAAGTGTGGTTGTATGTTACTGTGTTTCAGTCAAGGTACATGCACTCTCTGTCTCTTATTTTTTTTTCCAATTCGGCATTCATGTAGGTAATCAGATAATGTGTCTATGCCTCCAGGGTTCCATGGAGAGTACAGCAAAAAGACAATGCATCTTCGAGTCTACCACATACGGAGTTGTGCCGAATTGTTATGCCATAAATTCAAGAATGTGTACCATCTGCATGTTGTGTAAATTGGTGCGCTAATTCCATGGTTAATACGCTGTCATATCATTGCACTTTATCAAATTGTTGTTGTTTTTTGAATCTCAAATATTTTTGCTACCAGATTGCTATCCCTGCTAAGAATGTTTACAAAATGATAACAACACTCTTTCCTTTGTTTTCTGATACAATGTATCTATCTGAATACAGACTGATCCATAGAATTGAAGTGAGGGGAACTATTGAAGAAGGTGTACACAGTGACTGTGGTGGACTGAGCGTTACAAAGGATGTTGTGGATGCCTTTTTTCACCCATTTTGGGATTTTGAATTCTGAGTGATCCATCACCTGTGTCTGGACCATCATTAGTTTGTTTCAAAGTTTGTTTGTTTGTTTGTTTGTTTTTGCTCCAATACCTTATGAGTATGCATAGAGGCGGATAGATACTGATATTGATTGCAACTTTAGTATTTCATCAATCTGTCTGTATTCATTTATTCTTTCTTCTTCTTCTTCTTCTTCTTCTTCTTCTTTTTTTTTTTTTTTTTTTGGGGGGGGGGACACCTTCGTATTACAATGTTAGGTTATCGTTGTTTTCATCTTCTATGTTTTTCATATCCTAGTAAGATGGAAGATCCCTGAAGTCCCTTTTGATGTTACTCAGAAAATTGGTTACCACAAGTATTTCATTTCAAGTCTACATAAGACATGCCCACCATCTAATGAAGAAAGTAAAGGCCTGGTCCTAGTGGCATTTAGGAAGATTTGCGTGTGAATTGTGCACAAAGTTGGTTTATATTCGCTAAACATCTGCAATATTATTGAAACATGCTTGTGTGGTTCGGGCGACATCCATACACATCCGCAATTGTCAGCAGAGACACGTTTTTCCATTGCCAGGATTTTTTAGCTGCACACAATTTTGGTTGCGGATATTAGTGCATATAAACCAATTTTGTGCACAACTCATACGCAAATCTTCCTAAATGCCAGTGGCATTGGGCCTTAAGCAAAGTAAAGTTAAAAGGGTGTGTTCTTTTTACCAAGTGACAGTGGCTTCTGCGGAGGATGTGAAATGTTTGTATGATCATGTCACATATCTGCATCAGATATGAAATTTTCTCTCTCTTCTTGTGAACAAAAATTTTTAGCAATAGTTTTCTTACATTTTTCATGTGAAGTCTTAGGAAGACCACAAACCATTAAGTAAAGTGTTTGATTGGACCCTGCAAAAGTAGAAGGTGCATTCCAATTTGTTTTTTATTTTGTTTTTGTTTTGTTGTTGTTGAGATTTTTTTTTTGTTAATCACTTTAGTATTTGAGCAGTGATTGGCAGATGATATCACTGATAGAATCTTGGTTTGGAAGGTTTTTTTTTTTGTGTGTGTTGATGTATCCAAGTAATCTGAAGAAATGTAGTAGTGAATCAAAACATACGGCACATATTCAGATATTCATTTTGCCACATGTGAGGGTATGATGTTGAGATATTGAAGATATCAGAAATGAACACAAGTCAGCATGCATATTTGCATTGCATAGTTAAGTAAAGTTCAGAAATGACCTATCATCTACCCAGTTTGTACACAAAATGTCAGATATCAACAATAAACGAAAAAGCATATCAAATAAAGAAAAGAGATTATACGTGCAGAGGGGTAAAGGTGTGCTGTAACAGGTTTTATCTTAAATGTCTCCCTCTGTTTATAGAGAAAACTCATGTTCTTTAACTAGTGAGGGTTGTCCATGTAGACAGCAAGATGACACAGAAATCAATTTTTTGTTGATTAGTGATGGAGTAAAACTGTGATGTCACATTCACAAGAGACAAAAAAAAGAACCACCAAAAAAAAAAAATGGTCACAGAATATCCACTTTGCCAAGTTTGTGTGCGTATCATACAAAATACAAATTTTGTGTACGGAGGTTTATATGTTGAGGTACAATAGTGAAGTTTTGTGTGTCTTTTGGTTTCGTTGATATATTCTAAATTGCTCAAACTTCCCCTTGTTGTTTCCTCGGTGTACTTCACAAGCAAAATGTGGCAAAAGCCATGAAGTTCCTTTGGCACGATAAGTGACCGTTTTTATAGCTCAGTCTGCAAAAACTCTGATTCCTTTTTCTGACTTTATGTGCCAGGCACTTTGGTTTTCGTGGGACAGGATGGGCGGTGTCATGTTCTCTTGAGGGCAGCATTCAGCCTCGTATTCAGTTGCAGTCCTGTGGTGGGGTTTGTGAGCCGTCTTGATTCGGTAAACACTGCGCCAGGAAATTTGCCGGGATTTCCCGGCAGACTCTGCTTGAAGCCCCATATGCTGGCGTGCATTATGCTTCCAGAGGGCTTTGCGGTTGCATCGCATTGGCTAATGAAATTGGGACTGATCTGCCCATGGCTGCCTCCAAAGCCCCCTCTGAAAATTAACAGCGATCAAAATCCATAAATTGAGGTTTCTTGAATGATTTAGCGCAGACGGGGCCTGGCCATCACCGTCTTGTTTTTGTTTTGTGCAACGGATAGCTTGTCCTTTGTTGTGGTCAGTGAATGCTGTGTGTGTTTGTGTTGTGGTTTGGTTTGAGATGAATTTGTTATCATCATTTAGTTATTAAATGTATCCTCTTTAACTGCCACTCAAATTAGATATTTAATCATCAATCCGTGGTTGATTCTTACAGACAGCGCCATTTTTTTCTAAGCTATATGATTTCTTTGACTTGTTTGACAATTTCATTGCACTGTAGTTTACAATTTAGGATACTCCCATGAATTAATGTCGTCTTTGCTTGTACATTTGTTGCCGCCTTCTCTTCTTCTTCTTTTTTTTTTGGGGGGGGGGGGGGGCTTCAATGAATTGATACATGTAGATTATTTCTGCCACTCACTGAGAAAAAGCTCAAGTCTCCCAGAAAACAACACTAACATCATGAACAAAAGCAGCAAGGACTCTACAGAAAAAGATGTATGTCATTGTTTTCTGTGGAGGGATAGGATGATGTTAATTCCTGTGAATACTGCGTATATATCACCTTATATAGTTTTACATCTGGTCAAGAATACTTTGCAGTGGTATGAGCCTTTAACAACACAGTCAAATCAGTCAGGAAACTACAGTGGACTCCTTACCTATAGTCTGTCTAATATGACCAAAAAAAAAAGGGGGAACAAAGTAAATTTAAACTGTAAAGAACTGATCATATTGCTTTTAGAAATAAAAGATGTACAGTACCTGCAGCAGTTGTTGTTTTTTATCTTTGCCACAAAATTTCAAGGTTGATATTTCACAAATTGATGTTAATCATTTTTTGTTTCTTTAGCTCAGTTTTTCCTTAAAATTCTGGTTCCCAACTTAAACTGTTACACCGGACTTCATCATTGAATGTTCACACCAAAAAACAAAAAAACAAAAAACAGAACTGAGATTTCAAAAGTACCTCTTTCACTTTACTTTTAGAAGACTTTCCAAGGAAAATCCACTGCACAAAGAAAGCTGTTTTGAATGGAATTGATGAAGTCTGATAGATGAGCAAAAGTTTTACTAAAGTTGGACAAGTATTGAGGTGGTATGATAGTAATAGTTGACCTCATGTGAGTCACTATTGTACCTGGTATATAAACAGGACTTTGAAATGATTATCGTGAGAATGTGTTAAAAGCACTGCACCCATTGCATTTTACAATCATTATACACAAGAAAAAAAAAGAGAATATGATGTTCCTTTTAAAGATTGTGTGAAGGATAAACTTCCTATGACGTGCCAGTCATGCAATAATATGATATCCTTGCTGCTAAAATCTGGAGCAAAATCATTGGAAAATATGTGTGCCTTCTGAGAAAATTAGGTTTTATCATCATAATTACTGAGAAAACACAATCGTTAGACAGTATCAGGCTAATGTCATCATGGACGTGTAATCGAGTTGAAGTTTATTATGAGGTGTCAATTGAAATCACTAGGATGTTCAGCCTCAAGAACGTGAGCAGGAAGAAATTCAGAGACACTCTCAAAATTAAATTCATACGACGGAAGTATGTTTCCTTTGTTTATTTACAAAGTGTACACACAAGTTAAGATTTCAGGGTTTACCACTGTCAATTGCTTGACTTTTGACAGATGATTCTAATACAGCGTGACTCAGCAGCATGCATTGGATTTTAAGAATTAAGACATCATTTCTGTATTGCCAGTCTCAGTATTACAGACCAGCTTTTATTATTAGACATCATTTCTTTCTGCTATCAATATCATCTGTACAAAACGACCTTTATTAAGACATTTATATCAATTGTTATGAATGCTGTCCATAAATCTTGTTACTTTTATTGACATGTCATTTCCATCATTATTTATTTTGAACATGATTAAGGGTGCATTTATCACCTCACTTCTGGTACAGAATTAAGGTTTCCATACAACTTTTAGGGAGTTTTGGGCTGTTGATAAACCCAAAGCTGTTTGATAATGGGGTTAGAAATGCATTTCTGAAACACCAGAAGCAAAGTACAGTTGGCAAACGCATTTGAGCCAGAAACATATTTCTGTAGAGGTGATAAATGTTAAGTCATTTTGAAATGCATTTGTAGTTCAGACCTGCACCATACCAACCACTGCCAGCTACACATCTCCACCCCTCGGGTCAAACTGCGCAAGGGAACTGCGCAGTGAGAAGGCCTCCCAATCGACTCACAACAGAGTTGATAAATGCAACAACTCAAGAAACGTGATCTGAAAGGCATTTGCAATCGTGTTTTGATAGTGGGTATTGAAACACGTTTTAAACATGGGGAAAAGTGATATTTCTAACAGAGTCAGTTTTGTCATTACAACCTTACCCTTATTATAATCTTTTCCTTGTTATCAGTTCATTATCTTATCTTTGCCCCAATCAAAGACATGCTTTTTGGTAGATTTCATGTCATTATTGCATTTGTTTTGAAATTCCACAGTTGCCGGAGGAGCTGCAGCGACTGGCGAAGAATCTGCGGACACTGGACCTGTCCAGCAACAAACTAGCCGCCCTCCCGCCATCCATGGGCAAATTCACAGTCTTGAAGAGTCTGACAGCAAACAACAACAGGCTAGGTAAGCGCTATCCCCTGCCCCCCCCCCCCCCACTTCCCCCTCACCTCCCTTCCTTCCTACCCCCATCCCCACCTCCACAAAATTATGTTTGATGCCAGCTTGTACTTAGCCAATTAGGGCTGAACTGTAATTGCAGTGTACCTGTGGTCTACCTGCTGTAGAGCAGCGGTGGGCCAGCAATTTACCTGTGGGATACCTGGCGGTTTTACGCTCTCAGTCTCAGGCTCTACGAAGTAAAGCGAGACCCGGCGTGCCATCAAAAAAAAAGAAGAAAAAAAAAAAATCTGATGGGCATTTCCGGGAAGAGAATCCAACATGAACTGTCTCTCTTCATCAGTCAACAGCCCTGTTATATATCGAGTGGGTATATACCGATACCATAATGTTTCCAGAGATGCCAAGTTTAATATGCCTCTCTGAGTGTGTGGGGCAGAACCTGCCAGCCTTTGTTTGTGTTTGTTTTTTTGTTTGTTTTTTAGTTGTTGTGTATTTGTTTGTTTGTTTGTTTGTTTTTGCTCTGCTTAAAGGAAAATTGTTTGGGGATTGCAGGTAGTCTTTGGTGCTATGTCATGCTATTTAGACACTAAGGATCCTTTGCATGAATGATTTTTACTAATTAATGAATGTCTTTGGCTATGTTGACATTTTGAGGAGGAATACTGCAGTATGCAACCTCCTGTGTCGTCACTCACATGTAGACTTGGCTTAACTTTCAGAGTACTGTAAAACGAATTTTCGCGGGCATTTTAATTTCGCGAATTTCGCGAGCACCAAAATTCGTGAAATTAAAATGCACGCGAAAGTTTTTGTCTACACTACATGCATTGAACGCCAGTGGCAATTCGCGAAAATTTCATGCCACGAAAAAGGCTGTCGGCTCCAATTCGCAAAAATTTCATGCCGCGAATATATCATGTTTTACAGTATCTCTGTGCATTTGAATAACTCTCAAGGGACTTGGATGTTTTGTTGTTGTAGTTGTTGTTTGTTTGTCTGTTTGTTTGTTTGTTTGTTTGTTTGTTTGTTTTTTTTTTGGGGGGGGGGAGTAGAGGTAAAGGTTGCAACCAAAAACAAAGGAAAGAGCCTTGGAAAAATACCAAAAATACAGTTTAAATGGCTCAATCCTGTTGCATGTGGCACAGTATAGCCCTGATGTATGCAGTAATGGTGCTCTTTGAGGCTATTGGTCTTCCATGGAAATGGATGTTGGTCAATAGATGGTAGATGAGGATCAGATCTGATGTAAAGACTGACCCATTCTTATTCCTCCACAAATACCCTGGATGGTTCCATGCCCCCCCCCCCATCACTTCTTGAATATTAACTAGAAAAGCACTCTGAGAGCGCAGACCTCCGTCAAGCAGCTAATTTCCACCACTTGATCTTGTTCTTTCATAGCGATCAGTGATTTCCACTCGTACATGCATGCTGAAAATCGCCCAATAAGTATAGAAGCCGGCTGTTATGTCATCAGCTTGCAGCTACGTATGCAAACCTCAAATACGCGCAGCTGAAACTCCCAAGTTCATTGACCCCATGTGTCAAAATATCGAAAATCCTTCAAAAATTCATAAAAATTCTTAGATCCCTACCAAAATTGAATCATTTGTTCCTTGTGTCAATATCAACTTTTCCTGCAAGTTTCATTCAAATCCGTTCACAACTTTGTTAGTATATTTCACTCACAGACAAACAAACAAACAAACTAACTAAGTAACAAACAAACCAATGCTGATGAAAACATAACATTTTTCTTTGGCGGAGGTAATAATCTAAGAACTCTTGATGAGGAAGTAGGAAGCAGAAGGTAGGAAGTGGGAAGTGAGACGGAGGTGGAAATTCTGCCAGTGCTGTGGGTAAACATTTACTGTGACTGGAGCAGAGATGACACATGCATCTGATCTAGATTGTTTTAATAAATTTTATAGTGAGTCTTTGGGTGCCATTTTATCATGATATTGATAATGAGACAGAGCTATTCAGCTCTTGATTCATTTGTAAACATCACTTCTTCAGATTTGTGAACTCCATTCATAAATCCATAACAATTTCCTATAAATAGAGGTGTCTTTCAGCTCTGATTTTCTTCAGTAATTTCCATTACTTTGACTAGGGCTTTGCATGAGAAATGAAAATTATTTGAAATTCACAATATAGGTATGCCTATACATCTGGTGGAATTATCCATCCTTCTGGTCCAGATATCATTATCACATTATGGAATGGTTGCGCTTTGGATTTTCTTCATACATGTCCCAGCTATGCCGTGTGGGGTGTAAATTTAGGCTGATTAGATTTTGGGTGAATCCGTATTGAAAGGTGAAATGTCAAAGGCCACTGAACTTTGGCTAAAATGACATGTTTCCTATGTAACTTCAGCCAGGATTGTGCAGTGGTAATACCATTATGAAGGATGGGTAAAAAATTTATTAATAATAATAATTCATTTACATGAAATAATTATGGTGGTACATCAAGATAAAGATCAAAGGTCAATGCGTTAATGCCCTGAAGATGTCATGTTTGGCTGTAATTCAGCCGGGAATGTCCAGTGGAAAATGTAAAATATCTGGTTGGAAAGGCAGAGATTTACAAAGAATTACTTTCTCGTACATGATATTGGTGATAGGTTAAAGGTGAAAGAAAAAGGTCGCTGTACTTTTATCAATATGTGACCCACTACAGCAAAAGGATCTGAAAGTCGGGGTGGTTGATTTTCTAAAAATGACAGGACATTTTTCCCTTACTCTTCCGCTTTAATTTCATGTATGACATGACTCATGAATGTACTAGGTTGCGGAGATATTGATGATTTTATGAGACCATGTCGAGTGGTCTAGGAAATCAGCATTTCGAGAAAACCGCCTTCACAGTTTTCTTTCCGACACAATTGTGATCAAGGGGAGGTAAGACAGTTTTCACCTCTTGATAATAGAAGGTAGGCTCCTAGCAACCTCCGCGATGTTCATTCAAACTTAGCACCAGCGGTCTACGCATGACCAATCAGTAACCAGGATGCCATGCACTGACCAAAAAGATCGCTCCCTTGTTGCTGGGGATAGCGTCTATCTGCGGCGCTAAATCCAAATCTTTGGACACATTTCTGTTCCATTGAAAGTCAGGAAATCATAGCCCAGAAAAACACTAATTTCTTGCCCTTCATTTGGTCATTCAGCTTCAAAGTTTATGGCAGATGATTCACAAACCATTAGACTACAAAATCATGCCAAAAACAGAAATTCAATGGTTTTGACCGATTTTGATGATTTGACTTCAAACTCAATTTCCCGGGCTCAGCCTTCAGCAACTTTTGGATCCTTTTGTTGTGGCAAGTCACATACTTTCCAGCAATGTGAAACTTCAGCTCAGCTGGTCCAGTCATAACATTAGCAAGGAATGTCCAGTGGTAACATAAACACAGACTCCAATCACAAGCATCTCTTTAAGTGGGAGGCTCATAACAATAAATTTGTGTAACCATAAAATCTGAATGTTCAAATAAAAAAAAAACAACATATATTATAAAAATGTCCGAAATAGTTAGTAATTATTGGTAATTAGATTATAGAAAAAAAAAAGAGATTATATAGCCTGGCAAAAATGGTCAATATTATGACTGATTGCCATTAAATCCAAAACAACAACAACAACAACAACAACTGGACCCCCTTGCAATCAGATCATGTGCACAATAATGCACATAGCACACATTATGAGTGTGACATCCCTTGCAGCTGGGGTCCAGCTCTAGGGTTTTAGATGTTCTCTGTTGCTATCTTGGCCTGATTTTTGAACATGGCTGAATAAAAGTTTGGCAGGAGAACTTAAAGGTCCCGTGACACGCAAACTTTTGCTTTTTTAACGTGTTCTGCTGGGTTATCTAATGTCAATTAACATGATATGAGCCATGACAATGACCTTGATAGCCGAGGAGAGCCGCAACCATCAGCTCGAATTATTCCCTTGACACCTCTATCGCTCCGCCCCCTGAAAACAGCGAAAGTTTGGGCAGTGCGATAATCCGAAGTCACGTGACTGTGTGACGTCAGCAAAGGAAGGCAGCGCTGCGATCGCTTCGCACCTTTGGCTCAACTCTCCGCATCACCACATTGTTCTACACACTCGTCTACGTCTATTGTCGTCGAATAGTTTGGATAGTTTCTAAAGAATCGGAAGTATTTTTCTGTCGAGAAAGGCATAATGCCTACCCGCTGCATCGTTGCAGGGTGCAGCAACACCTCGAAAGATGGTGTTAGCTTGCACTTTTTTCCGCGAGATCCAAAATTACGCAAAATTTGGACCCAGCGTGTGAAAATAACGAGAGGAAACTGGAATGGGCCCACAGAGTCAAGTGCCGTATGTGGAGCCCATTTTACGGAGGAGGACTACGAAGACATGGGACTGTACTCCTCCTTCAACATCAAGAAAACACGACGACTGAAGGCGGATGCAGTCCCAACGATCAAAAGTCCTCCTCCGTCAACCTCCTCCAAAAGGACAAGCACTGCCACCAGGTCTGTTGTGGAGAAGAAGAGAAAGAAGGAAGTAAGTACAAATTGTACTCTACGTTCGTTATTTAGTCTCATAAACTTTCTGAGCAGCACCAAGCTCACTCAGCTTATTCCGAATTCCGGGGAGGTGACCTCCCTGAGCTGCATGCTGTCTGTGATGTGTGAACGTACGTGATGAGAAACCCGTATCCACAACAGATCCCGTTTTGTCAAAAGATAAAATCAGCTATGAATTCCCGTAACACACAGGCTGCCATAGACTTATGAAAGAAATCAAATATATTATCAATTATGATTCTTCATAAAACAGGACCCTGGTGTATGGTTGAGATGATCTGAAATTGAGTTCACTTGTAAGTTGTAACACCCGTTACCCTGTTGTACTGCGGTGTAACGTTTGAAAGTATCGGTATCGCGATTCAGGACTAAATACTACTTCTAGCCACGTTACAGTCTTAGTCGGAAGTACTTTAGTTACATATAGAACGATTCGGGGATTTAATCGTTTTATAACTAGGAAGGGAGCTAGTAGGCCCTACTAGTATAGAACTCTTCATTAGAACTTACATAGAATCTACTAACAAAATCTTTCAAACTAATGAAATTCTTCCGTCGAGATGCTTTCATTGCAACTGGTTGACAAATTGCCCTGCATCGACGTAAATAAGCACTGACTGAACTGATCAGTAGACCTAGTCAGTGTTTTGGTAGTACTAGTAGCCATGATAAAAAATCGTGGGCGTACAGTATACTAACAAAATCTTTTAGTTGAATTAGATCGCGCTCTTTTTATGCTGTGCGAACCTGTCGCTACTTACAGTGGCTGAGCTGTCATAGGGCCTAACGTCATAGTTAGTTGAATATATGACGATGACTTGTTATTGTTATGATGATCGAGAGCCCAGTGGCAGTGCAGTGTCATGCAGTGTAACTTTGTAAGTGGTATAGGAGAGGTAGGATCTACTGGCACTAGCTGGAGCTATAGATCAGTATGACAATATCATGCATGGCATGTCCAATAAGTTAATAACCCATGGCCATATCTACGTAACATATAACGTGACTGAAAGGTACACTGTAGCTCTATTATCATTACCGTAATTAATGCAAGTGAGGTTTGCAGTGTAATGTAGACTACAATGTAGAATCTAGCTGCTACTACTACAATATGTTATTGTTACTGCTTCACACTTGTTTTCTCACTAACATAACTTATGGGCTGTAGTAAAAAAAAAAAAATTGAAGGAAAAAAATGCACTTCGTAACAACCTACATGTACACGTAGAAGTCAGTTATGTACATTACAGTGCAAACCACTCTTCTGTAAGCATTAATCCACATTTTCTTCAGCTAAAGGCCTAAACATTTCTTTAGCTGCATTTGAGTCTTGGATCGGTCTAGTAGTACAGCTTCCTTCCTACAGACGGGAACAGTAATTCCACTCATATGCCTACCTGGCCTGGTACAACCGTCAGGAAAAGGCTAGCGCTATAAAGCACTAATTAGAAGCAGAAGTTGTTATTCGGTGAATCTTTCTGCGGCATGACAGGTTGTCAATGACATACTATCAGTGACTATATAGACCACTATATTTCTGTTATACTGTGCAGCACTTTAGGAAATTTATACAACATTTTATTTTGTGTAATAAGATATTGTTAATGATGAACTTGATGATTACAGTATTTCAAAGTGTCTAATAATAGCCTACTATTACTTACTACTACTACAGGGGTCGCACTTAACTTTTTTTTTAACGAGCCAGGCAGACTACTTAGAATCAATTTTGACACTGAAGCAATATTTTGGCTAGCCAGACGGACTAGTAACTTCAGAATTTTATGATTTTTAGCTAGTCCGACGTGATTTTGGGTGGCCATGGCCAGCGGACCATCGCCAATTTCAAACCCTGTACTACAGTGTACAAGTAGCATCTATGAGCTCAGCTGCATACATAACAATTAGATGCATGATCCCATTGTGGCCAGTACCCCCCTGTCTGGGAGTGTAATCACTAATGTCAATAAACTTGACCAGGCCTCCCCACCTGTTTAATCTTCTTACCCAAGCGGCTGGTGGATTAACTGCTAATCTTCACAGAGCCTAGCCTAGCCAGGATGATAACAAATAAACAAGGAGGTAGATTCTGGAGGGTTTATGATATCCCAGGAACTAGAATGCTTGTCATGAATAATCTCTTCCTGAATTGAGGCAGAGCCTTTTCCAAGAAATTTATGAGTAGTATTTTAAAACACACCTTATTAACGGTCAAGATACAGCACTTTAAACAAGTTCAAATATGACTAAAGAAAATTCAAAGTCATGATACAACGTATAATGCCAAGAAAATATGTGTACAATATGATGAACATTTTGTCTGGAGGCTCATATTGTTGTATTTTTTCTGTTGTTGTTTTTTTTTTTAATTGTCCTAGCATCACAGCAATATTCTGAGAAATTCAGGCATTTCTTTGTGGAGTTATGAGCACTTATCTAACACTTCCTGGAGTGTTAGAGTGAACAAAAAAAAAAAAGAATAATAAAAAAATAGCCCAGAGAAATTGTCACAGTTCACATGTTTTTTGTTTGAACACAAATTAGGAACAAAATACATCCTTTTGAAAAAAAAAATGAATGAATTGATAAATGTTCAGGTTCCTGAAATCAAAACCCTTATTTGTATGTGTAATTGCTGTTAACTAGGATGGCTGCATGTGGGTACTGGGGATTACTCTATATGTGTGTATATGAACAAGATTTTTAGAGAGAAAGATGAAGTTTTCTCGTGCATGACTGATTATATCAGTATGTATCTATCATTACAAAAGATGACTGTACTTATTTATCAAGACATGAAGAGCTTCCAGCACAGTAGTAGAGCCAGCACCTCCAGTTGAAGATTTGTTTTGTTGTTGTTGTTGTTGGGTTTTTTTTTTTGGGGGGGGGGGGGGGGGGGGACAGCTCGGTGCATGTCGTAACTAGGCGTGGGCTGTGTGCCAGTAGTTGTATGCTTTTGAACTCGCACCGCCTGGTTTCTCTGCACTCTGGCTCTGGGTAGATGAGTTCCAAGCAAGGCGCTAGTAGTGCAAAAGGTGTGCATGTGTAGTAAGGTGTGGAAGTGATCTGCTTGACAGAGGTCTGGGTTCTATGAGTGTTCTTCTATCTTATTATTATTACTATTATCAAGCTCATTGATGGAGCTTTGCATCCGTTGTGAATCCTGGTTGTGAATCATGCATGTGAATGCTGGCAGAAACTTTTTTTTTGTTTTTTTTATTTATCACATGGTGGTGTGAACTCTGTGTCTGCTTATGAAATGTTACATTTTCAGAAATGAAATCATTTCATAAAGAAGCATATTTATAAGCAAAAGTATTCGCGTAATGATCTCATGGTGTCATTTTCTTTGGCATGAAAGCCGTAGTACACAATCCAATAAAGCCACTCCTATCTAGAGAAAAAAAATCTGCAGTAAAAACAGATATAAAAAACTTCATCATGCTGCTTTTCTTTGCCACCCCATATTCCACTTAACATTTACATTTTATATACATTTATGTACTACATGTATTCGCATTTCACAGATGCTGGATGAACTTCTGGCAGAATCAGCTCCTGCAACCGAGTCCTGTGATCCGGATGAGCCTCAGACAAGTCAGCAAGGACAACATGTACAGGTATGAAGAGACCCTAGTACCATAATAGCGAGTTTACACTCGGCTGTCATTGTAGTCTTGATGTGGATGCAACTAATATTCAATTCTTATTTTCATGCTTCTACATGTACTTCTGAAATTATGTAACATTAACCAAGAATATGGTACAGTGCACCCATATTATAACCATAAAGAATTCAGGCCACATCATTATCAACTCCATAATTTTTATTGTTTATTTCTTTGGTTATAACAAAATTTCAATATAACAAAAGAAAATGGCTGGTCGCACTGGAGTCAACTATATATTGTAGATCAAAAAAAGAAAAAAAAAAAGGACCTGATCACCAATATTCAATACCCCATGCTTGTAAATAAACGTTCATCCTTGCGTCATTGTCACAAATAAAGATATTTTTATTTCTGTTATGGCAATCTGTTAGTGCGAGCTGAAGATGATTGAAATAAGTTTATTCATGCAAATTTCTTTAAGAATTTAATTTTCCAAACTGCAGGGAAACTTTTCAATATTTTCCATATTTACACTGTATTCTGTCTTCTTTTGAATTTGATGAAATTTTACAATTTTTTTTTTCAGATTCTTCATGACCGACGAGAGCATATACAAGGAATGGAATCCTCTGAAGAAGATTGGAATGAAACTGTAGAAGATGATCCTAGTTCACAGGTATATGATTTTTCCCTTTACCCTCTTTTCTGCTCTTATATAATTTTCTACCTTCTGTCTCCTTCATTATCTTCCTTTTCTTCAACTCATAATTTTCCTTTATTTTTCTTACCATTTGAGTAGATTAATATTACATTCCAGCAAATAAGTTTGGTTCAGATCTAACAGAATGAAAATATATGTACAGTATTATGAAATTTAAAAAGATATATACTACAATTCTAGGACCAAAAGATGTACAAATGTTTCTAATAATACAATGTAAATATTCTTGGGTGTCACATGATGTGTTTGTTTAGGAGCTATAAGAGTTTGAAATAAAGACAGAGTTTGCTCTTGCAACCCGTGCGTTCTTTTTCCCCTATTGCTCATGTAGGCACTTCATGATCCTGATGTACCATCAGGGCTAGTGCAAGAAATGGAACTGTCACAAGATGATGATGATGAGCTGCATAGCATCCTTCATAGACAGGTACAGTATGTTGTTGTTGTTGTTTTCAGTACCTTATCTAGATTATTTCTTTCATGATGTCATTAACATGATTTTTTTTTTTCGTTTTTGCTGGAGCATAACAGCACTATTCAGGCTAATACTGTTGAATTGACTCTTTGTTATTCACTCTGACCAATTTGTAGATTCAGGCAATTAATTTTTCATTAAGTTAGTTTAAGATTTGATCATGCGTTTGTCGAGTTGATCGAGTGGATATTATCAAAAGACTGACTGAGAAAAAAAAATAGAAATGTCTGGTATTGAGGCCTGTACTCCCACCCCTTGCTTGTCACTTTTTGAGTTGATGTTTGAGGACAGGTATATATTTTGCTTGCTCTGCAACATTTATTCCCTTCTTGGTTGATTATTATTTTTATTTTGTTTCTTGCCTTAGCCTAACATTTCAATGTTCATCTTTATTCTAGATAAATTCAAACATAATTCATGATCATGCAGTTATATCAGGTACATGGGGAAATATGATAGCAACCACATCCCTATCTTTTTTTCCCATATTGCACCCTTGACTGCATTATGTTGGTTTTTTTTTTATTTGATAATCCTAATAAATCTGCCATAATTTTTTTTTCCATCAATACTGATGCTCTCTAAGTATTCATGCTGTATGTCTATGTAATATTTTCACAATTACCAGGAAGAGGTACCTCAACGTCTTCATCAGCCCACCAAGAGGTCCATCCGCACACAGACAATGAAGATATCCAAAAGAGCCACACGAGTAAAGTGTAAGAATGTTTATTTCTTCTTTTTTTTAAAGTGGAAATTACTTCTTCTTGTGTGTAGAATGAATTATCAAAATAGTTCTGAATGTTGCTATCCCTCAATATCAAAAGGTTCAGTTTTAGATCACATGATATCAGTTGGTGATCACATGGATTTAATATTCCTTAACTAGAAATGTCGCTATGGCAACTGGTATGCCTCCGCCATAATGCATGATTCTCCTAAAAGGTCCTAACATGTGGACAATGTGTGATTACATTTTCACAAAATTGGCATAATATTAGAATGACAAGTTTGTCACAAATGTGTTAAATGTTCACCGTTCTTGACCTAGGTGCAATTGGATGAATAGGAGAGCATGTATTTGGGATTTAAGGACTTTAACTTGACATTGACCCATTCATACGTTTATGCATTGAGTAATATTCAAGGTATGGAGAAAAAGTGCAATTTCTGTATTGAATAGTAAATTGTTACCATTTTCATCTGGCCTCTGACCCTAAAATTCATAAGATAATCACTGTCAGGCAGAACATGCATAAATATTTAGTACATTTCAAGATAACTTGAGCCACTTCCGAGATATGGAGGAAAAACTTAGTTCAGCACTTTCACTTGATCTTTGACCTTTTGACCTTTGAGGCAAAAACAAAAGAAAAAAAAATTCCAGAGAATCTCTATTAAGTTATACATGCATACACCCAGTGTAAAAAAAAGTCCTGCTGGCATTGCATAAACATGACGAAAATAGTAAAATTTTGAAGTGTTGCATTTGACCTTTGACCCCATGAACCCTAAGTTCTCTAGATAATCACTGCCAGTCAGTACATGTATATTATGTTCCATGAAGATACCTTGAAAAATTTCCAAGGTACAGAGAAAAAAGGTGAAGTTTCAATATATTTACTTCACCTTTTGACCTTTGACCTTTGACCTCATGACCCAAACTTTCACCAGAGAATCTTAATTGGGTAATACATGTATACACTAAGTTTCAAGAAAATATCTTCAGGCATTGCATAGATATGGTGGAAATAGTGAAATTTTATGTATTTGACCTTGACCTTTTGACCTTTGACCTTGAACATGTGCACTCAAAAGTTGATAGGCACAACTTCACCCCCTAATACACATACATGCCGAGTTTCATTAGGATACCTCAAAAGGTTCTGATAGTTACCCTGTCCACAAAATTCATTACGGACGGACGGACGGAAGGACGGACGGACAGACAATCCGAAAACGTAATGCCTGCGGCACCACTTTGTGGCGGAGGCATAAAAACTATTAAGTAGATTTCCACTGTCAAGCATCATTTTGTTTCAATAATCATACATTGATCTTCCTCCATATGTGCAGGTGTTGGAAGAACTGTAAGGATGAAGGACAGTTGGATGCAGACAGAGGAGGGACTGCAAGATATCGTGCGCCCAGTTACAACATCAAGGGGCATCATGTGTAAGCGGGATGAGGAAGATTCCATGGATGACAGCAAGAAGTCCTCTAGCTCTAGCAGTTCCAGCAGCCCTCCATCTAGAGGACGACGGGATCCAGACTACACACCAGATTCTTCAGACTCAAGCTCAGAGGAAGAGAGTTCACCTCAGAAACAAACAAAAAAGCGGTGAGACATGTCACCTGTTTACACTATATATCTAACTAGATATTTGGAAAATGCCAGAAATGTTGAGACTTCACACCTCAGTTCTATGAAGGACTAGTAAACCAGTAGATAATTTTCATTTTTAGCAATTAAAGTTCCATGAATTCACATATGTGATATCTGTTTTTGTTTTTTAAAGAAATCAATAAAATTCTTCTTAGCAGTTCTGAAAATATGTTTGTTGGATTAAATTATAATTGTTCTATGCACCTTTCTTTCTCATTCCCTTTAGGAATATTTATTACTGACTTTATTTGTATGTGAAATAATATAGATGTTTATATAAGTTTCCTCATGTATGTGTATATTAAATACCTTTATTTATTTATCCTTCTGTAGTGTGTTTATTCCAGCCTTTATTCTATCTTATCTCATTTGAAGCAATATGTAAAGTGCTTCTGTTAGTTGTCTCCCACTCATCTTTTTGCCAAGTCTTTTAACACAAGTGTTTGGACCTTTCCTTTCTTCCCACGTTACTTAGCAATACCCCCCCCCCCACCCCACCCCCCCCCCCCCAAAAAAAATAATTAGGTCCCTCTTGATACCCAACTCACCCTTTTCTTTCTTTGTTCTCTGTCCCCAGCTCCTTAGATACACTGCAGTGCATGTTTTGGTGTAAATGTCTAGTCTATGTGTCTGCTCACCTTTCATGTTTGTTTTGCCTCTGATGAATATTCAAAAGCTCAAGTCCCTTTTAACTCTGTTGTACTCTACTTGCTTCCCCTGCAGTTATTAAACTTCCTTGCAATGTCATGTGTTTGATTTGCACAGGTCTGCACAAACTCCTCAGTTTGGGAGGACATGCCCTCCACACCTGGAGCCGAAATATATCGTCTTTGAATCGAAGTTATTGGAACTGTTTAGGTTGTGTCGATCTTGTGGCTCGGAGAACGTTGCCATCAGCACAGCTGTGAAGGGGACATATGTCAAAGTTTCTTCAGAATGTTGGTCCTGCCAGGCTGCAGACAGTTGGGAGAGTCAAACCTGGTATCACAACCGTCCTGCTGGCAACCTCATCCTGTCAGCAGCGATTTTGTTTTTGGGGGGTAGCCCAGCTAAAACACTGCGCATCCTGGATAGCATCAGAATCCAGGCCATTTCTGAACGAACCTTCTTCCGCCACCAAGATGAATTCCTTCATCCCGTCATCGAAAGAAGATGGCAGCTGCACCAAGCTGCACTACTCAGCTCATTAGCTGGACGACCGCTGACAATTGGGGGCGATGGCAGAGCGGATAGTCCTGGGCACTCCGCGAAGTATGGACTGTACACAGCCGTCGAACTCTCAGCCAACCAGATAGTGGACATTCAGCTTGTACAGGTGATTTACAGTTATGAATAACAGAATTTGGTTCATTCACTACAGTAATCCATAAACCCCACCATATCTCATTTGCATGTAGAGAAAAAGTGATTATAGCTTCTATGTAGATGTAAGTACAGTACGAGTAATTGAGAATATCTTTGAAGTAAAAAAAAGGTAATGATAAGGTTTATGAAACAATACAGGCTTCCACTTTGTCATATCTTCCCTTTGACAGAACCTTTTCTTTGCTCTTTTATTTTTCTGCTTCAGAGCAATGAGGTGAAGAGCAGTTATCACATGGAGTTAGAGGGATTCAAACGCATGTGGAACAAACTCACTGGGGAAGGCCTGACAGTCAAAAAAATGGTGACGGACCGCCATCGCCAGCTGGCAAAGCACATCCGGGAGACGACACCGGGGATACAACACATGTATGATGTGTGGCACGTTGCCAAAGGTGAATGATTTTACCCAGTTTTGCAAGAGAATCCAAAATCATTGGTTGTGAATTGATTTAGGATATGTGAAATGTGCATTGTTTGATATGTATTGTGTTATAAAATTATTTTGGACTAGTGCATGAATGTTTGTAATTGGAATGACAAGGATTTCACTAATGAATTGATCACCCAAATTTGCTTGATCAGCTTGATCTTTTTTCTTTTGCTTCACAGAAAGGAAATGTATGTCATGTATAAAATGCATGATACTGTATTCTAAAGACTGTCCTTTGTACCAAAACGGAATGTCATGTAGTTGTGTAAAAGACATGAATGTCAGCATGCCATATAAAATGTGAACAAAGAGCAATCGCAATAGCTCACTTTAGCCTTTGGCTCAGGTGAGCTAGAAAGCAAACTTTGACTGTTACAATGTTAATTATAATTTTTTGGCCAGGAAGGGCTGTAATAGTATCAACTCTTGCATCGCCATGTTTTTCTTAATTTTGTAGGTGTGCAGAAGAAGGTGATGGCACTTTCAAAGAAGAAGGACTTTGAAGTCATCAGTAAGTGGCATCAGAGTATTGTCAACCACATCTACTGGGTTGCAGCCTCCACTACAGACGAGGAGGAAGAGCAGAGGGTTGCCAGATGGACATCTCTCTTGAACCACATGCAGAACATCCATGTGGGTCACGGGGAGCTATTCCCCACTTGTCTGCATGGGGCCCTTGACGGCAAGGAGAAGAAGAAGAAGTGGCTCAAGTCAGGTAAGCAATGTCTAGACCTCTCACTTAGTTTCTATTAGTATTGATATGAATCTCATGGTTGTAAAAAGGAACAGTTAAACTGTGAACACTGATATCTTATGTTCATGAAAAAAGGCCCCCAAAAAAGTGACCTAATGAGAGAACTCAGTTTCATACTGTCACAAAATATGTCACCCTCTTCATGAAAGTCAGGATGAAGTGAATATCAAGTTGATTCTTCCTCTTTCAAAATCCAGGATCAGCCGCCTGTGAGAAGTTGGATGACATCATTTCCAGTCCAATGCTGATGAAGGACATCAAGAAGCTTTCTAGCGGGGAGCAGACTTCTTCTCTGGAGTCTTTTCACAGTGTTGTAAACCAGTTTGCGCCAAAGATGAAGAGCTACTCCTACCATGGCTTAATGAGCAGGTAAAATAAGAGAGGGAAGGAAATGAGAGTTTTTAAAATGTTTTTTGCCCCCACTGGGTAGCATTACAAAATGTCATTAAAAAAAACCACACAATTTGCGTCTGGGTTTATTTCATGCTTTCTTTGTACCGCAGAAATATGGTATGGTATATTTCCTCAATATCTGGAAAATGTCTTTTCAATCCACCACGACTAACTTGTGACCTTACTTCTTGGTTACATGTTAATAAAGGAATTACAAAACTGAAAATAAATCCAGTGACAATGTATTTATAATTTATTTCTTGTTTCACAATATTATTGAAAAAAAAATGCATGTCTATTTCCTACTCTTTATCCCATACAGAGTAGTGTGGCTTATTTCATAATTAAAAAAAGCACACCTGGCATTGGATGGTCATTCTAAAAGTTCTTTATGAGTGATATACCTTATTGCAACATGTAAGCATATGATCATTTCACAAATGATAATAATGATAATAATAATAGTAATAGATATTATATATAGATAGATAAATATACACACACACCCCACACTAACACACATACAGATAACAGCTATGCAATTTATAACTTTTGGAATCCCCTCTAAATCACCTCTTAAAATGACATGTCAGTGAAAGCACTGGTTAAAAAAAGAAATTTTTATGAATGATGTCATGAATTATCTTCTTTTTTTCTTTAGTTCCACCCCTTCTGCAGAGAGAGTCCAAAACAGATATTTCCCTCTCCAGGGAATTTAGCATTCATCCAACAACAATACTCCAGCAATTACCACAACACTTGACACTTCCCTTTCTCCAAGTAAACAAACACTTGTGCACTCATACATGTTTGTCTATGCCAACATAATAGTACGATGGTCATTATGTTTTATTGAGTTTTCTTTAAGGACAAGTTCACCTTCATAAACATAAGGATTGAGAAAATGCAACAATATTAGTAGAACACATCAGTAAAAGTTTGAGGAAAATTGGACAATTGATGCAGAAGTTATGAATTTTTTTAATTTTTGTGTTGGAACCGCTGGATGAGGAGACTACTACAGCTTGTGAGTCATATGCGTACAACAGTATAAAGAAAATGTAAAAGAAAATTCAACATATTTTCACTTTTTTCGCATAATAAAAGAGCACTTGACTTGCCTCTTTCTAAAGGCAGGGGGAATAATATTACCCATAACATTTGTCGGTAACGAGTCAGGGGAATGTGTACTTTTTTCAAAAGATGGAATTTTGTGAAATTCTCTTTATATTTTCCTTATATTGTTGTACGCATGTGACATCTAAGTTATTCATACACTGCAGTAGTCTTCTCATCCAGCGGGTACTGCACAAAAACTTCAAAAATTCATAACTTTTGAACAGATTGTCTGATTTTCCTCAAACTTTCAATGATGTGTTCTACTAATATTTCTACATTCTCTCAATCCTTATGTTTATGAAGGTGAACTTGTCCTTTAATGTACTTGTATATATGTGTTTCTCTGACAGGCGTTCAGTAAATTAACATTTAGATACTTACTTGGTGCTTCCGCAGGATCCAGCTAGCTGCCATGCACTTTAACGAGAATAACGCCAGAGAGCAAGCGACCACCAGAACAGGAGAGAAGCGGTTCAAGGTGCACAAACCGAAATACAAGCAGGGAAAAGCTTCTGCCAGACCCATCAAAGAAGATGCAACATTCAGTAAGTTCATCCATGTCGTAATCAAACTGTGAAATGCTGCAGTTATGGAGCTTATCTGTTTTCTGTTATTATTGTATAGTGGACATTTGTAATAACAAAGTCCTCAGGACCAGCAATTTTCTTTCATTGCGTAGAAATGTTGTTATAACTGAACAAATAAACAATAAAAACCATAGAGTGGATAATGTTGCAGCCTGCATTTCTATTTCGCCTGAATGTAAACCTGAATGTCATTACAACCGTGTTTGTTATAATGGGAGTGCACCGTACCACATTCATATACATTTATATGGAACTGATTCGTTTTTGAGTATGAAATTTGATTGCCAGATATGGCAAATGAAGATGAATTTTTATTCAGAGCCTGAGTAAAGTATCACAAGATGACAGATTTGATTTGTATGCACCGATGCATGGAAAAAAGGAGAAATTGGTTTGTGAATTACACAATTTTCTTTAAATACTATATTCTGTCCACCTTCAGTGATAATTCTAGTTCCAACTGTCATGTCCAAACTTTACTCACAACAGTTAATTGAAAAGTTTGGTTCTTTCCCAAAAGCTTTTTAATTTCATCATTCTCTCCCTTGCTTTATATATCATGCTTGTTTAGTTTCTGTTTTATGGCTTCTTGGGAAAAAGACTAGCACAAATTTGTCTTATCCGTTGTCACTTCTATCTTTAGCTTATGTGGATGATTTGATGGCTACTATCGGACAGAGCACCAGGGAATCCAGACTTGAAGGCAAGAGGAGAGCAGCCCCACCACCACTGTCCAGCAAGTACACATACCCCCCAAAGGAAGAACTAGTTCAGAAGCACTACAGCCGCTTTAAGAAGGGCCAGGAATAACCTGCACTTGAGAACTCGGTCAAGATCAGTGATTGTACTCCAAGACTTTTGTGATGAGTCAGAAAGCTGTAGGAGTGCTTAGATAGTCAGGCTGCCAAATTACAGTCTAAAGGCATAGCCTTGATTTTGGATAGATCTTGTGATTCATCATACACTTGTAGTTTGATTCTCTAAAGATTTGTCTATCACAGATAGAAACTGACACTCTGTCAGCATAGAGGAAGTTATTACATAAGCCAAAACACTATTTCATTGTGTATAACTCTCAACCGGAATCGACAAACTGGATAGAAGTGTGCTCAATGATTCATTTGTAGCACAAGTCCTAAGACAGGGCTCCACACTAACTTTTATTTTTGGTGGCCCAAAGGCAAACATTCGACCTTTTTTGGTGGCCCGATCAGGCCACCAAATTCTTCATTTTTGAAATTTTGGTGGCCCGACTTGCGTTTTTGGTGGCCCCGGGCCACCGTTAGTGTCAAGCCCTGCCTAAGAGGATGGGGTTTTATCTTGCCTAATGAGAGTGGTCTGTACCTCTTGCATTTTTCATATCTTTGATGGCTATGACTTATTTTGCACAGTGATTGGTTAGATCTGTAGAATTGTATGTTTTAGAGCTCAGTTAATATTGTAAGGGTTTCATTACCGATATCTATCCAGTATTGTCAGAAGGTCTATTATGGTTCACATTTCAATGAAATTCGATTTGATTCTCTAAATATTCATCTTCCACAGAAAAATGGACACCCCATCAGCATTGGGCAATTTGAGATAAAGAACATATACTTTAGAGCATCATAAATTTCATCCTGATTCACCAAGTGGATGGAAGCGGGCATATTTCACTATATCGACTAAAAAAAACCAACACAACAAATATTTTCTTTAAGCCAGGATTCTCTCATGCCTGACATTCGAGACCACAAATAATTGATAGCACTAATGCTCAGGATTATTCAAGTGTCCATCTATGGTGCTTCATCATCGGAGCATTTCGAGACATTTTTTTGTTTTGTTTTGTTTTTTCTCTAAATGTTTGAGAAAGTATATGTGTTCGGATTCATGCAGATGTTCGTACTTTGAAACTTCACAGCAGACAAAGGTATGGTTCACCTCATTGTGTACATGTTAGCACAGGGCCATTTGAGATATACTTGTATGAAGAAAACTTTTTTGTTGACAGTAAAGTTCATCCTGATTTGTCAAAGTGGATGGAAACAGGAATGTTTCGCTATTTATATATTCGCCAGTTTATCAGCATATTTGAATTTTACCTGTCTCACAAAGGTTGTTCATGAAATCTGAAAGCTTGCTGCATCTGACAATCTGACAAGGAAACTAATGTCAGTTTTCATTTGCATTTGAAAATGTGCATTGATATGCACTTTATGCAGGTAATCCCAGGTTTTTGCGTGCGAAATTGTACTTGGTCTTCAACTTATGGCAGAAGGGTCTGTGTATGCACAAAATGTTCAAGTGCAAATAGAGCTGAGGCTGGCCATTGACCTGGCCTGCCCAGCCAGATATGCCGTTTCACCTGTTGAAACATCGCCATTGAATGTTTTTTTTAGTTCTGTAGATATTTGAAGCTATTGACGCGAAAGAAAAAAAATTGATCTAAAATCCTGGATTCTGTCATGCGTGACCTATGATACCAGTAATTTAGTGCACTAAAGCTCAGAATTACCTCAGTCAATCTATATGGTGTTCCATCCTCGGATCATTCCATTGTTTTTTGCTATGTTTTTTTTTTCTCTCTCTCTCTCTCATGTTTGAGAAAGTGTATGTGTTCAATAGCATTCATGTTGTGATAGTAGGTTGAAAGTTTTCAACAGACGGAGATATTGTTTACCTCATTGTGAACTTGTTTTAAGCAACCCTAGACGTCATTTTTTGTTTGTTTTTTCATAGTTTTTGAATACTTGGAATAGATGTTATCTCAGTTCAGTTCGTTTGGTACATGAAGTGAATTTATGAATGTAATCTTTGTAAGTGAATGACTTCATGCTTTAGTAATTTTGCACAAGACTAGTAGAGGTATAAATTGCCATAGAAATTTATAACAATTCGATAGGGCCATGAAGTTCTCTGCTGTATCAGGGCTTTTTGTTCAGGAGTCAGTACATATACAAAATAATGAAATGTTACAGGACTGTAAGGCTTTGATATATTAGTTCAATTTTACATGTATATCTATCTCTTTAGACTTGGTTTCCAGTGTATTCCATACTGAGATGTTGGAATTTTTGTTATTATTTTTATGCCGCTGCCACGAAGTTTTGGCGGAGACATTATGTTTTCGGGTTGTCCTTTCGTCTATAATCAATTTTGTGGACAGCGTATCTAAAAAACCGTTAAAGGTATCATAATGAAACTTGGCATGTATATGTACACTGTATAAGTGGGCGAAGTTGTGCCTATCAACTTTTGGGTGCACATACTCGAGGACAAAGGTCAAGGTCAAATGCTCAAAATTTCACTTTTTCCCCTATATCTATGCAATGCCTGGAGGTATTTTCTTGAAACTTGGTGTATACATGAACTACCAAATAAAGATTCCCCAGAGAGAGTTTTGGGTCATGAGGTCAAAGGTCTAGTGAAAATGTTAAAATTTCACTTTTTTCTCCATATCTCACAAATAATTCAAGGTATCTTCATGGAACTTACACTATAGTATATATGCATATACTGACTTGCAGTGATCATGTAGGGAAGTAAGGGGTCATGGGTCAAAAGTCAGGGGGTCAAAGGTAGAGGTCAAGTCATCATATGCCATTATTTCCCTCTTATCTATGCGATGCCTGCAGAATTTTTTTTTTCTTGAAACTTAGTGTATGCATGTATTGCCCAATACAGATTCTCTGGGAAGTTTCTTGTCAAAAGGTCAAAGGCCAGAAGGTCAAGTGTAAGAGTTTAATTTCACATCTTAAAACTTATAAAAGGGTCAAAAGTTGGGTACAAATCCCCAAATACCTGCACTCTTATTAGACAGTATAGCCATTAATCCAAATAAACCTAGATCAAAGAAAGTGAACATTCAATGCATGTGTGACAAACTTTTCATTTTAATATTTTGCCAGTCATGTGAAACTGTTGTCACACAATTGTCCAGGCATTGTGCTATAGACCTATTCGGAGAACCAGGCATTATGGCGGAGGCATACCAGTCGACATTTCAATTTTTTTTTTTTTTTGCATTTAGATATTTGCATTTTTATAGTTATTTGTTTGATCCTTCTACATTTGGTGATGTATTTGTGAAATATTGTTTCATGTTTTGAATTTTAAGAAGATTTATAAGTAGAGGAAACTCAATACAAAGACATTGTGTTATATCAGATAGTTATATTAGTATTCAACAAACCATAAAAAAAAATCTTTCATTGGGACTGGAGAAAAAGTTTGTCATGTTGGGTGTTTTGTAGCAATGTATATCAGATTTTTTTTACGTGACATGTACATTCGTTGAAATGGTGCCACAGATTTCATACATATTTCTCTACTGTAACTAGGCTTACACAATGATTTTCGTGTATTTTTGTATACAGTAAATAAATGAGGGTACATTGTTGTGTCCTGTTCATGTCTTGCCATTGAAACATCACTCATTCCATTCATGATTGTGTACTGAAGGTTAACAAATTGTTTAAAGGAGAATTAACCCCAATTATACATGTGGAAAATTGGACTATTGGTTGAAAAGTTATGAATTTTTGAAAATTGGTGACAAGACCATTGGATCAGAAAACTACTGCAGATCATGACATCACATGTGGACTACCATATAAAGCAACTACAAGTATGAAGAAAATAAATCAAAAAATCATTTCATATGAAAAGTGAAAATGCTAAATTTTCTTTACATTTTCTTTATATGGTATCTGTAGTCCATATGTGATGTGATGATCCATAGAAGTCTTCTGATCCAGTGGTCTTGTCACCAAAACTTCAAAAGTTCAGAGCTTTTGAACGGATTTGTCAAATTTTCCTCAAACTTTCACTGATGTATTCTATTAATATCACTCCATTCACTCAATTAACATGCAACGTATAGTTTAGGGTTTGATCATTTCATACGAAAAGTGAAAAATTTTTAATGTAATTTCACAGTGTAGGCTCGAACAGTATTCAGGTAAGTCACAATGAAACTTTGGGATGGATACAAACATAAACTGCATTTAAAAGGGACAAAAGCTTTATTCCTCTTAATGCTTAGAACCTGAACACTTGAAGAAATCAAGAGAGGAATTTGCATATGATAATGATAAAAATCTTCAGTAATTACAACACATAAATGGTGTACATGTACTGATGTGTTTTGTATGATTTGTACAGTGATAATACAGTGTAGATACATGGACAAAATGTCACCATATTACATGTATTACTAACTTCAGAGCTTTTTCTAAAAAATTAAATTGCTGCTGATATACTTGTTCCTGGAATTTGGTAGTTGATAGTGAAGAAAGAAAGAGAGATAAAGAGGCTTGATTGTTCTGATGCATAAATACCATACATTTGATGAATTCTTAAAAGGAATTCTGTACAATGCTCGCATAGTTTCTTTATCTATATTCTAGAGGACCTACTCCCGTGGATCAGGGTAGGGGAACCTCTGTTCTACCCAACAAACATAACAAAATCCCATGTAATTACAATACATGTACTTTTTTTCTTGAGTTAATACAGATGTGAATGATCTGTAAATCTGTTGACATGCACAAATGGATAAAATGCCACCATATCATTGCCAACCTCAGAGCTTTTTCTGAAAATAAACTTGCTATCAGTATGTATTATTCCCTGGCTTCAGAAATTGACAAAGAAGAAAGAGCAGAAAAATGCCTCATTGTTGTGATACTTAGATACTGTACAGTTGGAGAAATCAACACAGGAATTCTGCACACAAATAACACTCATGCTTTCATAATCGTAATCTAGAGGTCCAACTCACATGGGAAAAAAATACAACAACAACTGTGTTCTACCTAACATCACACGCAAAATCTCTTGTAACTACAATACATGTACTGATTAAAATTCAGGTCATACAAATGTACATGATCTGTGGATTTGTTGACATGCCTACATGTACTGTATATGGATAAAATGCCACCATACTGCTTCTAACTTCAGAGCTTTTTCTGAACATACAGTCCAAACATGCTATCGATATGCATTGTTCCTTGGCTTTGGAAGTTGGATGAATGAAGGGAAAAAATGATTGATTGTTTTTATGAATACAAACTGAAGAAATCAATACTCTCATAGTTTCATCTTTCTACTCTAAGAGGCCCAACTCACGAAGAAAAAACACAACAAAACAAAACTCTGTTCTACCCAACAACAAGATAATGCAAGCACTGTACTGACTAATCTTGACAAAAAAAAATATTAATGTAGGACTGGACTAATGACATGTAAATACATGTACATGGATGAACTGCCACTATATTGTTGAAACTTTAGAGCTTTTTTTTTCAAAATGTTATTGATAGGTCTTGTTTATTGACTTCAGAAGTATGATAAAAGGAACGAAAGTGGAGGTACAATTCTTCTTTGCCTTGTTTTTTGTTTTCACTAAAAATTCATGACTCCTCAAGTCCTTACACACTTAAATGTGATAATTTTGGTTTGCTCAAGAAGTGTAGGGTTATAACTTCTAAATTAAAATCATGGTGTAACTTCGTACAGCATGATGTCCAGTAACAGTACTTACATGTAGGCGTACTTAGACTAACATAAATATTTGACGATAATATGTGCATTAATACTGAATATCAAACATGACCAAACATGAATGTCAATGAGATGGAGATTTCTAATTTTAACTAGATCTCTCTGAAACCACGGTATTCCATCGATGGAAATGCTTCACGAATCTGCACGACTGCACATGATGGTAGTGGTACTCGTACTTCTCTGCCAAGGAATCCCCAGATCCAGCGGGCCATTTGTCTGTAGCCAACATGGCGATTCCGTCTGCATCAGAAAAATACAAGCGAGTGTGTCACTGTTAAATTTTGATGTTTGAATCTTTTTAGACCACCTCCCCCTCCAAAGGGAGAGGGCATCAGAGTAAGCTTACATGTAGAACACAATCCCTGTGAAAAGGATAAGTTACATGGTTGAATACAGAAAAATACATGTATCTTTCCATTTGTCATTTTGTCTTGATTGCATTTGGCCAAATATACATAGAAGGAATGACAACTTGTCAAGCACTACTTCCATATAATTTTATCTCGTGATAACTTTCTTTTGCTTACAGACTTTCACTTATTAAATCCACTTGAAAATGATTGCAAGGACAAGGTACAAAATTTACATCACATATAAATAACGTGAACATCTTGCTTACTGATTTTCAGTAGCATCGTGCCTTCCTCCATCTCCATACTGCTGCCTATATTGGTAATAGGCCGTCTCCAAAACATCTATGTCCAGACAGACATTTCTAAATCCATGATGCTCGGTGATGCAGTCCAGTGCCTTTGACTCATCGTAGCCTGCATACTTGTCCATCTTGAGCACCACTTGACCTATTTCCTTGCAGCAGATGCTCTCCTTAATTGTTGGCATCGGCTGACAGCCACCAGAGCACGAGCACCTGTAGGTACACAAAGAGAGATTGGGGGGAAAAAAAAAGATCGTTTATTATAAGAGAAAAAAAAAGCATGGGAATTTACAGTGAAAAGGGATAGCTCACTCCCAGCAAGTTTCAAAATAATGTAACTTATCTTTTCATCCAGTTTACATGTATGGACAAAATTTTGATGCATTTACCGGGTACTGATTTATGTAGGACTATAAAGCCCTATATGAGATTGATCACAGGCAATTTTCACATAGCAGAATTGACAGAAATGTCAAAATATTGTGTGAATTAAGTGAATGATTTCTTCTAAGAAACAGCGGATTGTGGCGGGCTTACAATGTAAGCTGTTTTTGTTTGAAAGAAAATTGCGCACGACATGTGATGTTTGTACATTGTGGTTGTATAGAAACCTTCTAAGCACAAGTACAGCTGTACCACTACACTAGGTACCCAGTACATATGAAGATACCCTGTATAGATCTACAGTACATGTGTATGTGAAGTCCTACCCTCCTAACTTCTAACGTTACAAACGTACAGTGCATGCAGTGCAGTGAAATTCAACTACAGACAACTTCAATGGCACCCATTTTTCTCACGCATTGGGCAAAATCTTGAACTTCGGCCTATTAACAATGAGCATACATGTACAAGTGTATGTAGCTCAAAGGATTTGTAAAGTGATAGTTGCAACTGAAGGTATATTTTCCTTTTGTCTTTCAAAATAAGTAAAAAATAGTGCACCTGATCGCACCATTAAGAGCTAAAAATTGAAAAAGCTCCCTATCGTGGGAAGCCACAGGGGGGGAAAAACCCCTCTTAATTAGACACCCTCGCTCGTGCGAACACTCGCTCGCCGAGATGCCGAGTCATGAAAATCTCACTCAACAAATTTTTTTGAACTTGGCATCCCTGCAACTACAGTAGATTCTAACATTACATCAGTCATTACTGCTGGTTCTACAATGCTAGTGTTACAGTTACAACAAACAAAGTTTTGTAACGTTAGAATCTATAGAACAAATTTTGTATGACAGCACAACTTGTTAACGGTTATTACAAGTGACAAGTCGAGCCTTCAAAGTTCAACTCGATCACGTCACATGAATCAATATCAAACCTATATGTTGATAATTTGCTTTATTTTCTAAATAATCATGGCGCTAACAAACATGCTATCGATTTCGCGTATTCACATCACGACTAGGACTCGTAGGAGTAGTACTGCCAACTAAATTGAGCTGTGCAAGCACGGCGTGACCGCGTCTGGTACGTATGGTCGCTGCGCCGGCGGCCGGCAGCCGGCGGTCGGGGTACAACGATGCATGTGCCGAGCAGCTAGCTACAGACAGTGTAGGTGTAGTGTAACGTTACACGCACGGGTAGTAGTACCACTCGCACCGCCTCGTCGATCAAATGAGTTCTAATTAGTTTTGTATGCACAAACTCACCCGAATCGGTCCTTTGCTCTGAACATAACGACCACATCGAGTTTTTCTATGGTACAGATGTATCTTTAAAAAAGAAATTAGTTAATTTCCTCTTCCTCAGCTTATTCCAAATCTCGTAAAATACGGACTGTTGTATCAGCCACTGCGTGCGCTGCTGATTGGCGATAGTATGCATGCCGTCGACAACTTCGGCGTTTGCGTTCGCAAAGTCATTGCAAAGAACGACAGCGAAAGACCCCCAAACATGAAGCTTGCAGTAAAGGAATTATGGCAAATCTTTGCACATTCTTAACCATGACAGCAAAAATGTTGTTCATTGTTTGCCTTACCATCGATTATTTCCCAGTCGACCTTCAGCGTCTGCCTCTTCTTCATGTTGCTCTCCTTCCTGATCCTCCCCGTCACTTTCGCTCGCAACCGGTTCGAATCTGTAGGGCAGAATTCCGTCCAATGGCTCTACATTTACTAATTCTTCGTCTGAAATTTCATCTCCTGACGAAGGAGAACTTTCTCTTTCTGATGAGTCGGAAATGAGCGGGGAATCCATCGATGCAGGTGAAAACAAGTGATAGAAAATATGCGAAAACACAGCTTTGCAACATGCAGAAGAAAGCAACGCATAAAAGCCAAAACGTGTAGCGCGACAGCATGCATGTACACTGTTTACGGGCGGAGCACGCCAGTGCCTTCCTTTGCTGACGTCATATGATTGACAGCTGCGGCATGCTGATTGACAGCTCGAATCCCAGGATTTCGAGAATTTTCAAGGGGGCGTTCCCAAAAGACTTACAGATTCAAGTTTCTCTAAAAAGCTGGAAATTCCGCAAAAAAATGAATGATATATTCGTTTTCAGCATGAAAATCTCTCTTAGAAGGTTTCTCTTACAATTTCTAAGACCATTGGGTGTCAGAGACACTTTAAGCGGGATACACTCAGCTAGCATGGCAGAAATTCAAACTCGAGTGGGAGAGTGGAAGATTTTTCAGAAATGGCCTCAAAGTGGGAGAGGTGGAGTCTTTGTATTAATATTGTAAGGATAGAAATGATTTTTTTAAACGCTTACCTGGAATTACAGAAATGAAAGGCAAAAGATCATCAAGGTGGAAATTAAATTCCATGTAAAGACAGAATAGGGCCATGGTGAGAAAGCAGAACCATCCCACTTGAATGTGTTCAGCAGTGAAATTACTCTAGTTTTACATTATTATGAATGAATTTCCACTGTGCAGGGGATGTTTTAGATATGACTCTATTTTGTAAGTATAAATATTTCATATTTCATTCCACATATTGCTGTGGTATAGTACAATGCACGTTTTTATTTTGCCGAAACTTGCAGGAAATCTTTGTGTAGGAAGATTCGATTAATCTTTAAGACAGCTTAAGGAGGATGATGGTGAGTAAACTGTTCCCAAATTTTCTTGTACACTGAGAAAAGTGAGCTTGAGCTCTCTTGATGTTAAGGGACTCTAGTGGATGATGTACGAGGGGAATGATGAAGGAAAGAAGCTTTTGTCATCCGGTCCTCGCCTAGCAACCAGGGCATCTTGCATCTTGTCTTAGCACATATGGTGATAGCTGCAACAGATGGAGGCGAGAGACCAGACCACATCAAACGGCACAGCAGGATCGCCGGCTCACGTACACCCAGATCTAATTGTCCGGGATGACTGCCACTCCCAGTACACCAGGCCGGCACCTCCGCCAATTCCAGTTCATTTGCACCTTAAAGACTTAATCCCGTGGTATTCCACACGGGCCCCTTGTTTGCTGCGATTGCTTGCCACTGATCTGGGAATTGCATTTTCTCCTGCCTACCCCAAGAATAGCATGTTGTTTCTAAATTCCATCACTGGCTAAATTTTTCCTGATTGGGATGCCCTGCACCCCCCTCCCGTTCCCCTCATCCCTTTCTGCACTTAGTTTTTGAAATTTGAGATTTAAGAATGTTTGCTGGAATTCGTGCTTTCAATACCCATGTATCCATATAAAGATGTCCAATATTTCAGCCGTGTTTACCCATCACAGGGGAGAGGGATAGATGAAGCAATTGCATTAAGTGTTCTGCTTGACATGCAGTTCAATGCGCTGGAGAACTTTGGTGGAGAAATGGAAAAACATGAACCCTAGCATTTGTGACGACAGCTGCTGAAGTGCGCTATGCTGCACACCGTTATGCCATAGTGCAGGCTCACCTCACCTCACGTCCTAGTCTTGTCAATTAGCACAGCAGTTCTTGTTTTTATTGTATTTTTCTTCTCTTTTTTATAGTACCGGTAATGATAGTTCCATGTCAAGTGGGAGAGGATAATTTTGTATACAAATTTTTTCGAAAGAAGGAAAGAAAAAAAAGAAATATCTGCAATGATGGGAGTGTTTTGATTGTGTAACCTTCTGATCCTGCCAGCCAGTTTGATGGTTGATTGACGGGCAAGGCAACGGTGGACCATGACCCCTTTGGTTCTGGACCAGGAATAGCTTATGAACTGCTCTTTGTGCATGACACCACAGTCCAAAGTGTAAGAATCCATCCTCCAAACATCCCCCGTGGGCTAAATATTGTACTGCTTTGATGGCATCGATGTGCTGAATCGTACAATTGTTTATCGGTGCAATCCCCACAGCGCGCAGGCCTCTGCTTCATCAAGTGTGTTCCCATGAACTATGCAGATGTTTGTCACGTACATTCAAGGTTTGAAAAAGAACAAATGGATACAGATATTTTTTTTTCTTTTTATTTGTAATTTACAGCGGCAGTCTCTTATTCTGCTCACTGGCTGTACTTATTACCTCTACCAAGCAGCATATACTTTTGTCAGTGTTGCTTGTTTGTCTGTCTCTCTGTCTGTTTGTTTCTTTGTCTGTCTGTTTGCAAAAGAACTCAAAAAGTTATGAACAAATTTAGAGGAAAATTTTCAGGAAAGTTGACAATAACACAAGGAACAGAAGATTAGATTTTGGTAGTGATCCAGATCACCATGTGGATCCAGGAATTATTTGAATTTTTAAAAGGATTCTTTATCACTGGGAAATAGGGCCAACAAATTAGGGAATTCTAGCTGCACATATCCGAGATGCGGAAAACATGCACTGAGTGCACCGCACTCGAGGCGCGACAAAAAGCGACATTTTCTTGAGAACACATTGCCGCCGAAGCTGCCCATATCGGTCAGTACAAAAGGTAGAGACATTAGAAAGGAATCTTTATTTTTTGGAAATAGAGCCATGTTTAGCATATATGATATGTATACATGGGTGGAAATAAACTACTTGATAGAACTCTATGCTTTCTAGGTACTTTTCTACTTTAAAATGAAATGCTTTTAAAAGCATATATTCGAGTAAACTTGAATTAATAAATAAAAAAGAGAAAAAACAGACAGTGGTGGGAATTTGAATTTTTAAAAGGATTCTGTATCACTGGGAAATAGGGCCAACAAATTAGGGAATTCTAGCTGCACATATCCGAGATGCGGAAAACATGCACTGAGTGCACCGCACTCGAGGCGCGACAAAAAGCGACATTTTCTTGAGAACACATTGCCGCCGAAGCTGCCCATATCGGTCAGTACAAAAGGTAGAGACATTAGAAAGGAATCTTTATTTTTGGGAAATAGAGCCATGTTTAGCATATGATATGTATACATGGGTGGAAGTAAACTACTTGATAGAACTCTATGCTTTCTAGGTACTTTTCTACTTTAAAATGAAATGCTTTTAAAAGCATATATTCGAGTAAACTTGAATTAATAAATAAAAAAGAGAAAAAACAGACAGTGGTGGATGTTTCATTGACTTTGACTAGAAAAGAAGAAAGTTTCTCATGCCATCATAAAACACTGAAAGCTTACTCATTTAAACTTTGTAGAGAAGTAAAAATTCATTTTGGCCTACATTTCATGGGTTTTGAGCTAGATGGTCACATATACTGTGTGGAATTTTATTTTTTTGTGTGGAATTTTATTTTTCTTCTTCTACTTAATATGAACATCATGTGGGATGAAAAGTTAAGCTTTCACCTAAATTCACAATCGCAGCCATGACAGCAAATCCCAGAAATATGAAGATTTTGTGATGGTCAGTGTGGTGCCATTATTTTTGAATTCAAGATATTCTTGAAACATTCCAATTCAACATATATCCAACATTCAAATTCAACATATATTCAAAATCAGTAGGTTGGTAGAATTGATGAATATTGTTTTCTTTTCTTTCTTTCTTTTTTAGCAGTGTTTACACTAGAGCCTGCCTGCCCATGCGCAAAGTGTATATTGCATCCACTTTGCATAGAATAAATGTTAATAGAATTTCCTCAAGCAAATAGTCAGTCTATCATATACTTCCATACAAAAATCCCCCTCAGCATGTGTTAATGTGTTTGATCTTTAATGGTTCTGATGAAAGGTTTGTGAGTGCAAGCTAGTACACAGATGAAGTGGGGGCATTCAATTACTTTGTCAGTCAGTGTACCGCCTGCGCATGGGGGGATTTGTTTTGCAGGGGGTGCGCCAGAGAGACATTGGTTCCTCGAAGCCAGCCTGCCTAATGTCAAACGTGAATATTTATTTAATCCTGCAAATGTTTGTTTATCAATGTCAGAGATGAATGAGTTTGTAAATGTGATTACTTAGGTGATGTCACAGCTTTCGTGTGTGACCATAACAGCAGGCAAACTCGGTAGGTGTGTTTGGCAGCTGTGAGGTAAACAAAGAAAAAGCTGTAATCCGCAGCAGAAGCCTGGTGCACTTTTCATTCAGATGAGATTCCTGTGAGACCCTCATCATTTATGAATTTTTTCACTCCTGACAAAAGAAGGATAAAAGGGGTTAAGTTCTTATAGTGTGATGATATGATACTGTATGCACTGTATATTTTGTGAGTTGGGTGCTATTCGCACATTTCAAAATATGCTAAAATATTTACTCTGATCATGACATAAATGTGACATGCATATACATGTAATATGTACATTTCTGTGTTGGTTATTGCACTCCATGATTGCGAATTTAACCACAAAATCATGAGGAAGCACCAATTTGAAAAAGAAAAGAAAAGAAATAGACTCGCAAAATATATGGCATATACAGTATTGCATTATTGTTGTTGAAATTTTATAAGACCGTACTTTCAAAATAAAACCAGAGCACTGAAATCCCTATCTGAACAAGTTTTCAGCACTATACATCCCATTTTTTATCTTTTTATTTTTCATACTGTTGAGTTTTGATGAAGATCTCCCTGTAATGTGCTGTTTAAACTGCTTCAATACATCAACAAAACATTCAATTTTAAAAGAATTACTTTCTTACTGTAAAAAAAAGTTTTCATAACAAAATTTTCAAGCACATGTGGTTACATTCTTCCTCTAACTCACTCTCTGTGTGACAGAGTGCTGAATCTAGTGCTAGATTCTGCATTCTCAAATGCTTGAATTGTGCTGACATATTCTCTCATGCTGTTTGCAGGGTTCAATGACCAATTTCAAATGATAGTGACAGTAAACTTTGCGTGAGTTGACGTCCCAGAGACTGGCGAAAGTCTTCTGCCTTCAGCAATATTTGACTCTTGTGAGAGACAAAGTTTTTATGGATTCTCACAGTTTTTACTTTTTATCATCTTGTTCAGGCCGTAGTTACATGTTTATACATATGAGTTTGTATTTAATGGTGTTTGGGCATTTTTCTATTGCATGTTATATGAATGTTGCTATTAATTAAACATGGATTTTGTTAATAATGAAGTGTGCACACTTTCCCTTTTAAATAAACAGTTTACTTTCAGAGAAGAAATTTGTTTTTTGCTGTAAAACAGATACACTGCTCATAGACATTTATTAAATGACTTTCATCAAAAAATTCATACCAACTCCACTAAAGGACAACATTTTGCAACATTTTTGGTATTACTGGCCCCTCCATGCACCCAGACTTGCATGCATGATGATTTTGCTTGTCTATACCTGCTGTTTGTGGAAGCATGTGGCTGGTGCTGAACTATTATCATAAATACCCACTATTTAGGCAAAGACCAACTGAGCTTTCGTGGGCAGATGATACCATGTTACTCTACATATCAATCACCCCTATCAGGTCATCTTTGAGTAGGAAGACCCTCATAAACCGTCCCAGGCACTCAGGAATCATGGATGTGTTCTTGATCATTGTTTCTATGTCCTGCTGTCTCCCCCTCCTCCCTCCAGCCTCCCTTCCCGAGGACATATTTGCCCTGAAGAAGCTGGACACCCTGTCCTTGTCCCGGAACCGACTGACCACCATCCCACCCTCCATATCCAGGCTGGCGGCGCTCAAGACGCTCACCCTCTCGGGCAACGGCATCAAGCAGTTCCCGCTGGAGATCTCGGCGCTGCGGCATCTGGACGTCCTGGACCTCTCCTCCAATGCCATCACGGAGATTCCTTCAGGGTGCGGGGGTGTGCAGGCCATTGAGATCAACCTTAACCAGAACCAGGTGAGGGGTGGAAGGATGAGCTAGGGTATACTGAGGAGCCATTGCAGCTCTGTGGAAAAGATACATTCTCTATCGTGTAATTTAACCCGTTGAGGATGGACTGATTTTGCTACATCACGCATTTCCCATAGACACCTGCCCAAGTATACTCGGGATTGATCCTCAACGGGTTGAGTTCTTTTGCAGCAGCGGTTAGTGCCCTAGGCAAGGCACTTTAACTTTCATTGCCTAGTCATTTGGAGGGGACCTAGGGTTAGTGGTCCTGTGGTAGTTTGCTAGTAAGGGCTTCCTTTATCCCCATAATGATATGTAATAGAAAATACAGATGCACCAAAAAACACAAAAAATACCCCCAAAATACAACCGCAAACGCTGTTATCTGGTATATACACTATATGCAGCTTAAGCTGAATAGATTCTCAGAACCTTCAAAAATCTGATGGTGTTGTATTGTTTGTGATGGAGCAAAAGAATCTGATTGGAAGCATAATTATATCTATAGAAAAATATCCTACTACCATGAATTTGCAATAATTTGTCGGCAAAATAATCTCTTCAATACTCACATTTGATCCTCTGAGGTTCTGTCTGTTTAAGAGCTTTGGCATACTATATTTTGCATCCGTTGAACTTTATGAAGCTGTTCTTTTCTGTTGGATGCATATTTACAAAGATGTTGTTTATAAATGCAATATATATGTAATGTCAAAGTCAGCTCTGTTCACAAAAGTGAGGAGAAACAATGTCATAGTGTATCAAGGCTGGAACAAAAGTCGTGGGGGGAGTAGGAGAAGGGGGGGTAGTGGGGGGAAGGGGGAGATCAGTCAGTATGTCATAATTGAAAGAAACCTGTGTATCCTAACATATTTGCAGACATGTAGGCAGCCCTAAGGAGTCTACAGTACAGTATGTCTGGTCAGTGCAGTTCGTGTTTCCAGGAACAACGTGGGATGGGCACATCTTTTTACAACAGCAAAATAAAAAGTTGTTCACATACATGTACATAGCGATAAATGAGTTTCAGCTGAATTTTAGAGAGGAGTCCGTCTTGCCAGGAAAAGAAGTATGATGGGCAAAGTTCAGTGCAGAGCCAAATATGTGTGGTGGATTAAGTCATGCAATGCACTTATTAGTTGGCCATCTATCTGTCATCGTGGAACGGAAACGAGGAAGACACAGAATAGCTTTGTGCACAGATTTCCATCACGCCGCACTGTGCTAAAGTCGTCATGGTCTAATTTTGCCGAACGCTGACCAGGATTAGTCATCAGGCGGCCTGGTGATGGCAATCCCAACTGGCCGCCGATCGGAAAATGAAAATGTACAAGTTGATGGGGTAATTTGTCCCCCCCTCAAACGATGCGTCTGTAGCCCTGGTCTGGCATAACGCCCATCGGGTAAAAGAGACATCAGATGAGATTGGGTTGTTGTCAGGGCCTGGTTCGCGGGGGCCAGCTACTGCCAGCTATGCCGAGCCCAGATGATATGTCTGGGGATGTCACAACAGGCTTCTTATATCCACCTTCACGGCCAAGGTCAAATCAATTCTCGGAATCGGCGCTCATTCTCAGGGATGATGTCAGCTGCACTTCTTTCGCCTTGGAAGGACTGGAAGTCATAAAGGAGTCGTCTCCTATCAATTTTTTTTTTTATTGATTAGATCTGTTGGTATGCACACTTAGTGTGCTGATTGGTTGGTCCTTGATTCATGTCCTAGCCATGACACCAGTGTCCTTGGAAGGAGACAGACATTCATACCCTCTGTTTCTCAGAACTTCCAGTGCGTTACAGTAATATGGTACCTGCTTTGGGTGTAGAAACCCTGTCATAGAATGATCGTCACCTCACTCGTGAGAGCAAGCGAGGAACATATTCCCAGGGAAGGGAGATAGTGCACATTACTATGTGGGATTGCAGTGCCCTCCCTTCCCCCCCCCCCCCCCCCCCCATCCTTCTCTCTGGGAAGTAGGTGAAGGGTTGCAACTATTAGAGATGGCCAAAAACCATCTGGATGATAGGAGTGGCTAAATTATCCCAGGGTTTAGGCTGTGAGATTGCCGAGTATCTGCTCAATATGACATCATTTTCCTCTGGGCATCTTTGAGAAGAACTAAATCATTTAAGGTGCATCTTGGCATTATGGGGATAATTATCTGTGAGAACATACACTGTATCTGTGCTGTGAGCCACCCTCCCCCCCCCCCCCCCCAAAAAAAGTATTTCCAGTAAGCATTACAGCACTAAAATCAAACTTCCCCCTCATTCATTCATAGTACTGCAAAGATGGAATTTTTTTTTGAAGTGTAAATTTTTTGTGTGAATTTTGCACAAAATGAAACTAGTGTGGAAATAAAAGTGCACAATTTTTTTTACTTGTTATACATATAATTTATCATCTTATTGCTTTGATTGCAAGGTACATGTAGGTATACATTGCAGGGAATAACTGTCAATATCAGTTTTCTTTGTTTGTTTGTTTGTTTGCTTTATTTCCGTCATAAACATACATACAGATATAAAAGACAACATATAAGGTACAGGGAAAATGATACATCATGCATAAAAGTGAAGCATACATACATAGCAAATGAATAGTGTGACACATCATCGATATAAAAAAAAAAAGAAGAAATAGAATGTACAGTAGGATTATATAGAGAGAGATAATGGCTGGATAGCCCATAATCAGCTGCACTTTTCTGGTGCCGCTGGTCTTCCAATGAGCTGCTATTAAGTGGTCACTCAATTGTTATGACCATCGGAAAGTAAAAACACACGAAATTCATCTGAACCAGCCAAGCGCAAAAATTTACTTATGGGAAAATTTCAGCCTTTGCTACGTTCTGCTACAAAGGTCTATTCTGACCTTCCAATGGCTAAAATTAATTTGTTTAAGTATTTTGCTGCCAAAGTCTATATCTCACAGAAGTATTTATCATCCACCATTTCAAACCTATATTGTTAGCATTTCAGCTCCTTTTGATTTATTTGTTTTTTGGATATCACCCTTTGTAATCAAGTTCTTTCTTTAGAGCTCTATCTGTCACTGAGATGAATGTAGTTAAGTTGAATGGTTGATTTTGTTGTCTTATTATTGATTTGATGTGCTAGTCATTAAAAAAAAAAGTGTTTAAAAAAACGCATGTGCTGAGAACAAGCTCAGGGTTTTGAGAGGTTATTTTGGATTATTGTAATGATGCATAGACTTTAATTCATCTTGCTCTGGGACAATAGGTATACAGTTTTGCTTCTGTTTTCAACATAGTGACCTGCTATTGTCAGTCACCATAAAAAGTGTTGGTTCTCTCCCCAATCCCCATAATTCATTCCAATCTAACAGAAGAATTTGTTTGAACACATGTTTCGAAACTTGTTTCAGGCTTATGGTTATTTTTTGCAGATCTGGAAGCCAACTTCAATCATAATACTCCCCACCCCCCTCCCCATCCCCCATCCCCCATCCCACCCCAACAAGTTTCTCGAATCACATTTTGCCAGTTGCTGTCTGCAGGTGTTTTCCAATTGATATTTGCTCTCTGCATGGTGTGGCCTCTCAAAAATGATTGAGTAGGTGGAGCTTACTCTGCATTCTCTTCATCCTGGTGTGTGCATGTACTAATGCTACGTTTACACCAAGTTCCCGGCGACCAGGGCAGCCCCGTTTTCCCGAAATGTAGTGCGCAGTAGATAGATGAGACATTCTGCTGTTTTTCCCCCCTTCCTGTTCTAGTCTTGTTCGTTTCAGTCCTCGCTCCTGTGAACATATAGCTATCAGACGCCATTCTCACAATGACTGGTCAAGTTAGACTACACAATATTTTCAGTCGCGTCTCACTACGGACGCCTCCAAGTTTTGTTACGGCCTATTACGTACTGTCATGCTTTGTTGCGTTCACCCTGATTTATCATAACCGACAAGGTTTCTCTCTAACACCGGGACTGCCATGGCAAATTTTTTGACTGTTTAAAAATCCGACACAATATCCACGGCAATCATAGCCTTTCATGTTTTCCCATCCCGTCCCACCACGTTGTCTCAGGTCCATCCCAGTTAGTCCATGGTGGCCGGAAACATAACTGCTGTGGCTGCTGGGAACATAGTGTAAATGCAGCATAATACATCTTGTTCCATGTGAGCCCGTCAGGGGTTGAATACTGCAAATATTGTGATTTTCATGGTGGTTTAATCTTTTTAGATTTCACAATTAGGCTCTTGATCGTGAAAAAGTGAAAGATAAAAATGAAAATAAAAATTGGCCCGCATGCACTGTCCCTGGCCAGCGTTGCAATATCAAATAACAATCAATCCCTGTACTTTTTTTTTCTGAGAGATTTCAAGCAATGTTTTAACAAAACGGCTTAATTTGGTAGTAACACTTTTTTCTGAACATTTGTGTAATATTCTTTTTTTTTTCTATTATCATGAAAACAAGAAGACCATAACTCACAAACATGTGCGATCAACTGCCGTTCGCAAAATATCTGTAGGCCAAAATAAGCAGCATTTTTTGCAGCATTTGCTGTGAGAGGGTTTTGTGCAGGGACTGATTTCAGTGTCTGAGCAGCGTTGTAGTAACTTTAAAACAAGATTAAGAAAAAATAAAAGATAAAGAATCATGATTATATGCGAGAAATTTTTGTATTCTGAAAACCCTCTGCATTCCCCCCTCGTTATCACCCAAGCAGCACTTTGTGGAAGTACAGTGACATCTTCTCCCCGCACGCAGTGCACGGTCCGTTGTGATAGCAAGAAACACAACTCTCGTGTATCTTACATAAATCACCTCCTTACGTTTGCTCCTCTTACCGTTGGCATCGAATCATTTGATAATGTTTTATAGTTGTCCTGGTCCATGGTGTCACAACATGCCCGGCTGTCATAAATCTTTGGCAACAGTTCACACAAGTTATCCGAGTATGATGGGAAAGTTTTGAGCAGTGCCTTTCTGAGAAAAGAGACTTTTTTGCAGTGAAAGTTATCTCACGTGAAAATCTGTCTGTTTGTTTATTTTCCTCAGAAATGCGATACTATGTTGTCTTTCTCAAATGACATGAAGTTATTCAGTGAGCCAAAGGCTACTGATTTATTTAGGGGTATTAAATTTATTTAGTTCATGTGTATAATATGAGCGCTGTGAAAATGTAAGAATGAAGCAGAAATGTGCAATAAATGCAAGCTACAATGTATGTTTATTATCAACTATGATCCTTAACAGGCAAATAATTCAGAATGTTCTTATGATAAAATCATGTAATTAATGTTTAAGATTTCATTTCATCTTGGCCATCCATAGATATTGTTGGGAACGATGTAAGTATTCTCGATGTGAGTGGATGAAGTGGCAGCCTTGACTACTCTGTATCTATATTTAAATATCATTCAGAGAATCACTTCACTGTAGTTTTGAGAGTAGTGAAGAGGTCCTCAATCATGCACTGAATTTCAGTTTTGATATTGATGTAATATTATATTAATAACGCCTGTGAAACTATCTTTATGTGTCACTGTGATCAATCTAACTTAACAAAAAAAATTATATATACGGCTGTAGCCATGAGAGGGGGGGGGGGGTGTGGGAGGGGAATTGAATGAAAATTATGGCCTAAAATGATAAGTGTTAGATAGACTGGAATTTAGTGTTTAAGTTTTGCAATGTTTTCCTGTAACTTAGCGTGAGAAAAGTCACGTAAAATCACCATTATTCTCCTCACCAAGCCCACCTCATCTTGTTTACCTGGAACATTTCAAACATCTGTGGTTATTTTTTGTTTTTCATTGTAGCGTTTTCTGAAACCTCAGAATGTCATGACTGCAGCAGGGTCATGTCATTTTAAAAAGACATGATCCGTGTTTTTAACAACATGAAAGACAGATTGGCTTTGTTTGCTGTTATCATCTCTGGTGAAAGTGGAGAGAGCATTGGTAATGCCAGTATAGTCTGAAAGTGTTTTGTTGTTGTTTTTGTGTGTTTATTTGTGTTTCTTCACAGTGATTAATTCCATGTGAATTCATTATCACAAGAAGTTACTAATATTCCTGCATGCTTGGACTAAAACTAAATGATAGTTTCACAACCTTCTCAACGTGAACATGTGAATCCTATGTGTATTCCACTCTTTAAATGCATCCTTTGAGAGTGCATGGGAAATAGCTTCTTTGCCAAAAAGAAGACAGAAAAAAAAAGCGCAAACTGCACATTCAGGGGGGAAAAAAGAAGAAGGAGAAGCCCAAAACCTGATGATAATAAATAGCAAGCCATTGATGCAACAAATGCACCTTGTGTAGGATATCCTTTCCTGTGGTGAGTACTTCGAGATTAAAAGTGTCTAATTCCATGATGGATTGTCTGTTCTCACCCAAGTTCCGTGATTGCTGAGCGGAGTTGACATTTTAGGTCAAGACAATTTGAAGATAGAGTTACAAAACAGGTTTCAGTTTTCTGAAGCAAGGGAAAGGAATCGAATGTGTTTGTGTCAGAGAAAATAGGTAGTAAAAGGACTGCCAATATCTCAATTTGTAAGTTGGGAGAAAAGACATTACGTAAGATTTTCCATAAATGACTAAATGAAGCATTTTATGTAATGCATTTCAACAATTAATGACAGAATATGAGGAGCAAAGATTTGAATCAATTCCAGAATGAAATTGAACTATACCTCACAAAGTAACGATAAAAAAGAAACATTCTGACTTCAGATGCTGTTTACAATACAACAATACTACATTTTTGTGATTTTACTGTTGGGCCACTCACTCTATCTCTCCTCTCTATTCAACCATCTACTAGTATCTATCTATCTGTTCTTCTATCTATCTATATCCATCTGTCTATCTGTCCATCCATCCATCTATAGATCTATTCTACCTATTGTTCTATCTATCTATCTGTCTATCTGTCTGTCCATCTATCTATCTATCTGTCTATCTATCTATCTATTTATTTATCTATCCATCTATCTGTCTATCTATATCTGTCAGTCTCAGGGACCAAGAGAGATGTGTTCAGATGTAAACATGCCTCTTCACCTGCAGCTGAATGTCAAGGGTGATTATCACTGCCCTTGGTGAAACATAAAATGTTCACATGATCCAAGGTTTCATTCAAAAATTTGTCCTTGTACTCGCTCAATAACCATGGCATTCTACAAACTGTCTTCCCCAGACCCCATCCAGGGGAAAGACTTGGCAGAGATGCCAGCTGTTACTTTTTTTTTTTAGTATTTTGTACTTTTGTGACAAAAATACTGCAAGTTTCATGGAAAATACTGCCTTCCCCCAAATTTTGTTGCCACACATGTCTTTAAGGGAACAGGAAAAACACTGTTTTTGCATCAAAAGTGCACCTTTCAACCATCAGAATACTGCTATGCTGTTTGGTTAAGGTTAGCATCCCAGAGTTGGTGTAATATTTCATGGATTGTAACTTGAAGGCATTTTCATGAGTTGTTGAATTCACTATGAAAAAGCTTTAGTAGTGGAATGAGGAATAAACGTTGACCATTATTAAGATCAAAATTAACAAAATACATCCTCAGAGATGATTGGAATCAATAATTTTTGTGAATATGTTCAGTTTTGTGAATATCTGTCAACAAGCAAAATTCATATTCAATGAGTTAAAACACCACAAAATACATGTTGGATGCAGTATCAGTATATGTGTGCAGATGTTTGATGTGACGGTCATACATGGAGCTCAGGCTGTCAATTAAAGCTCATCAAACATTCTCTGTAAAGATGATAAAAACATCCCAATTAGCTGCGTAGATTTGAAAAATATTGGAAAAAAAAACCCAAAAGCAAACAAATTTTGAAATGTATATCTGTTCAACAGTCCCATGCTGTTTCATGCTGCTAATTATATATACTATATTTTATCTTCTACTTTAAAAACTAGCATAATTATTTTCCCTATTAACCCTCTATTTCTTAAACCTGTGACTTGCCCCACCCCTCTCCCAACTGCTGTCAATGAAAGCTCATCAAACATTCTCTGTAAAGATAATAAAAAATCCCAATTAGATGTGTAGCTTTGACATAAAAAAATAAACAAAATTTGAAATGAATATATATTCAACAGTCCCATACTGTTTTATGCTGCCTAATACACTATATTTCTTCTTCTACTTTAAGAACCAGCATAATTATTTTCCCTATTTACCTTCTATTTCCTAAACCTGTGACTTGCCCCATCCCTCTCCCAACTGCTGTGATATTCAGAATGTGTTCCGAGTGTATCAGCACAATCTTGCCACAGATATTAAACAAGTTCTACTTGCAGAAAGCAATCAAGTGTTTGTCAATCAAACAATCATTACTCATGCTTTTGACACACAAAGAAAATGACCTACACATGTATTCTGGAAACAAACACCTTGTAAAGGTGTATAAAGTTGGTTGGGTTTTTTTCTGAGCCAGATGAAGTAATTTTCAATGCGTAGATCAAACTCTAGTCTGAAGTTTAATTCTTCATGCTATTGTATGCACAATGAGATCACATATACACAGTGTTTTTGATAATTTCATCCTGTCGTTGCTATTGTACAAATAATTGCAGATAATTCATACCTTTGCTAATGGTCCCCTGCATTGATCTTTGAAAGAGTTCAAGTGTAATTGCAAAACTGTCAGTCATCTGTTGAGAACTAGAATGGAGATAAAGTGTATCAATATCCCTGAAAAAAAAAATAGTAATTTTCAAACTTGAGTTTGTACAGCAACTCATACTATCTGTCACTCAAATTAAAAAAAAAAAGGTTCTTTGGAAATGTATCATTCAAGAATTATGAAATAAACTCAAACATGTATTCAGAAAAGTAAAGATTAATATTGCAGAGATATTCAAATTTGATTTTAAAAACATAAAGAACAGGTTTTTAAGTATTGCAGCTGGCACTCCATTCAATGTGTTATAACATGCACAAATGCTCAAAGTCACTGTGACTCTCCGTTACCTTATGAGGATGCCTTCACCTATATTGATACAATGTACAAAGTAGACCTATGACCAATCCCAGAAAAAAAAAAGGGGGGGCCAAAAATGAGTGTCCGAAGTCCGTGTGAATGAAGTCAGATTGACAATTGATTGACAGTTGTTTATAATGTGTACATTATCACAACTGTGATACAGCAGAATGAACTTTCATTCTTTAATGTCTTGAGTGCCTTTTTCTGCTATTTTTGGACACAAAAAATACATTATTGATGTTATTGGCATAATCTACTCAATTTTAGATGCAGTTCAGCCCACTCCTATCCTGGGGATCATTTCTTTTTTCTTATCGATTTTGTGAAAAGTGTGAACATTCAGCTTGATGGGGTTATTATTTTTTTTTTTTGTGAGGGGATGCTAAAACCGCAAAAGTTTGGTCAACTCCCGACTGCGTGATGTCTTGCAGATCATGCATGTATGTGTCTGGCTGCTGGTAAAAGCGTTACTCTTGGGACGCCAGACTGGTGCAGTCAGCCTTGAGCGAAAGTGTGCGGCCGTGACCATGACACGCGTTTGTTCCAGGGATCAGCCCTGCCAAACGGAGCCGTCATTGACAAATGCTAACGCCAATCTGCCCGCCCCGGGAGTGCGCGCGCGTGATTAATGAGCCAGATTTTGTTCTGCGAGGCCACAGCAAAGATGTGGGAGGGCATGTGAACTGACATGTTATACATGCCACCACTGTACTGAATTTGCATGCACTGTTGGTATTAATTCCTAGACCAAAGGAAGTCTTTTCTTCCTTATATGATTGTGTAATCAAATCATCCGGTCAGTCATTGAAAAGCTGGACATGCTGGTCAGCTGATAATGCATTGGAGCAGATAGAAATATTTAGAATTTTTCACAGTCCAGTGTTTGTTCATTCTACAATGTTTACAAATGTATGTTTCATTATGATTTTTTTTTAAATGGAAATAGGCAACATGACAAAATGTTGTAACAGTGGCATATAAATGATGAATGAAACTATGAAAAGGAAAATACCCAAAAGACATAGTATACAGCATTTGTAACCATAGCTTTGTCAGTCCAGACTCACAGACATAAAAAGAAATCTTAACTTTCCCCGCTGCATTGGTCCATGTTTAGATGATAGAGGCAGAGATACCATACATTTTTTTTTTTTTTATTGTTGGCAATGTACTATAGTGGTATAAGCCTTGACATCGGTGCCCAGTAATCCTCTGTCACTTTGCGATCCCCCCTCTCTTTAAAACACTCCGAAATTCCCTGGCTGTCTCTTCTACCACGAAGACAGCTAGGATCCTCCAGGGTGGCAGCAGGGGAGGGATGGAGGGGTGGTGAAGGGGAGAGAGGGAGGCGCGGCCTCAAAGGCAAAATCTTGCCACAAGCTTCCTCCAAATTCTCAGCTGATATTTCATGTCATTTTTTGGTGGTTATTGTTCTTGCTTGAAATTTGTGAGAGAGTTTCTTGGCATTGAGCCAACATAAGATCCTGGATCTATCTCCCTATCTTTCTTTTCTCTCTCTCTCTCTCTCTCTCTCTCTCTCTCTCTCTCTCTATCTTTCTCAACATTGAGAAGAAAATCTCTTTGATTATGACAGTGGACTATGTCCTTGGACTGAAAAAAAAGGAAGCGGCTGTGATTTTGACTGATGGGATATCAACCACATTGTGACATCACGGCGTGCCAATTTTTGTACGCACCACTGATAAGTTCTGGTTGTAAGAGAAGGAATAGAAGAGAGAGAGAGAGGGAGAGAGAGAGAGAGAGAGAGGGTATAGGAAAAAATAGGACAGATGTTTTCATCCTGGATTCATTGTTTTGCCAAAGTGTAAGCAAAGTTTTTATCGTACAATGGACATCCCCTGATAAGGCTTTTTCAGTTAGTCATGCAAGTCCGTTGTGCCAGTACTGTTGTCAAATCTCACAAAGTGTGATGAGGTAATAGGTTCCCTGTAATGAGTATTTGTCATACGTGTAGTTGATGCTGACTGTTGCAAGACCGGTGCCTTTTGTCTCTTGTCTGACTGTTTTGATGCCAATTCAAAAACAACAATAGCAACAATGAAAAGAAGAACACAGAGATTAGGCAGAAATGAAACAAATTTGGATATGGAACGGTGACTTAACGCTGTGTCAGACAAAATTACTTATGCCAGCAAGTTTCAAGAAATTGATCATCAGCCAACGAAGGAACCTAAGATTGTAGGCTGGAGGCATGTTTAAAATGTTTTAGAAGAAAACAGTTTTTTTTTTCCCATTGCACTGAATTTAAGTGTCCACGAACTCTGATGAAGCTGTGGCAAGCCATTTTGTTTCATTCATTGTTCAAAGAGTTTGTCCAGTTAATGTTCAGCTGCATGCTTGAAATATGAATGTGTTGTCTTTTATGGTTAAAATAAGGTTTGTTGTATCATACCTAATTTGTTGTTGTTGTTGTTGTTGTTGTTGTTATTGTGGTTGTTCATTGTGAAATGCTGCTCCCTGTGCATATTTACCCGAATTCAGGAACTATAACAACACATTAAAAAACTTGAACCAAATTTTGACAGCAAACTTTTAAGGTTACGGAATTTGAAAGATTCTCATGTTTGCACAGGAGACAATAGTCTCAAGTGGCAACTTCAAATTAGATTAGGTGATGATGTCATCGCCGTCCACTTCTCCCATTGGCTTGTACATAGAATTCTATTTGAAAATGTGATTTTTTTTAATGTTGTCACTAAACTTTTTGTTGCACCTTTCCTTTAAGAAAACAACAACAATGCTACATTCTTGCACCTCTTTAAAGGAGAAATCCTCATGAGGTAAAAGTGTGTCTGAAAAGAGAAAGTAAAACTTTAAAAGCTCAATATACAAAAAAAAATGATTGAAATTGGATAATACCTCAGGGAAGTTATGAATTTGTGAATTTTCCTCTTATTTTCTCAAAACAGTTCTTGAACAGCCAATATGATTAATCAAATGAGTGAGTTGATGGTTATGAAATCGTACTCTTTCTTTACAGACCTAGATTATTTCTTTATCGATTCCATGCAAATGAATTAATTTCTCCTTTTGAATTAACTATATAAAAAAAAAATAAAAGTGATGATTTGCATTGAACTGAAAGAAAAACTTTTTGAGGTGACTGTATTTTTACTTTCTTTACTTATGTTCTCATCATTTATACCATTTTGCCAGAAAATATTGAAACATTGAAGCCTCATAATTTTCTTATTTAGTGTCAAATTTAAGTGGACTTTCTATCTTTCTTTTTGTTTGATGGCAATTAACATGGTCTGTGAAAGTGGATTGAACGTGAGGGTGGTGTTTTAGATAATATTTTCTCACTACCACATGGCATATTTTAATAGCACCTTCTCTCTCAAAAAAAAAAATAGAAAAAGGTACAAGAGAATGAAAGGTTATTTTAAGATGCTGCTTTGACAATGAAAAAGTGAAGAAAAAAGTACATAGTGCGGGTGAAGGAAATGGTCTGAAGTGATCACATGTGCTAAATTAGGTCATTTCTCGGAATTTTCAGGCCCTAATGGTTCCCGCTTCTGGATACACAATGCCACAGATATCACGCACAACGGCCCAGAGATGGGAAAACAATGGCAAATAGTGTATGACTCTTTCAGAGAGGAAACTGTTGGAGGTAGTCACAATTTGGACAGGTCCATACATCTCAGGCATATTGCTTTCTTGCGTTATCTAACTTAAAGGGAAAGGTCAGTGTTGTTGTTCAATAGACAAGTATATAATACCATCAGTCGTGGTTTGTATTGCAGTATGGTAAATGCATGTGTACTCATTGTCACAAAAGAGATTGTTTGAACATCATTGCTGTTTTCCTCTAAGTACATCAACATTGAGCTATTAAAACTCTATAAGGATTTGTATGCAATTGATGTAAAAGTTATTCTCTTTCAAGTTATTTCAAGAGAAAATGCAAGACTTTGTTCAAGTTCAAGTTTATTTTTTGTTGTTTCCAACATAATAGCATATACATTCAATATTGATAAAAGGAAACAGATGTAAACATAAGTATTCAAAAAGCAAAAAAACAAAAAGGAAAGGAAAAAAAGAAAAGATATGTGGTCACCAAATAAAGTACATATTGATTAATCAATTGACCAAACTACACGTAAAGATATCCATGATGTATGATATTGTTTATGGCATTGATGTTCAACTAAATTAAGTATTGGGAAAAGATGGAAGGAAGACTGCCTAGATGATAATCTTTATTTTACTCTTTTGCCATAACAATAACTTGAATAGTCGTTTAACACTGAAATTGTGTGCCATGTTCGCATGCTCGATTCATTCAATGGTCTGTCAATGTCACATATTTTGCTCAAGCACACTACCTATGGGCAGACCGATTTTTGATGAATACTGGCCATTTTCAAAAGAAAAAAAAATAGCCACAGCTTTGATGTAGAATTTACATTACAGTAAAGCTTGCAGTTTTATCTGCAATTTTGCTGTACTGCATTTCTGGCATAAACGCTTCAATAAAGGTTACATGGCTTTGAAAACAGGATGTTTTCCAAAAGTACTAATGCATTGTGGTCTGATATGGCACACAGGGGGTTTGCACAGTGACACACAAAAGACTTACAAACATGAATGACATATTCTGTGATGGCACTATATGTCATTTGAAGTTTGAGATGACAGAAGATTCTTATTTTCCCCCTTTAGTTTCCCCACTTTGCTTTTGTTTGAGGTTATAAAGATAACAGAAACTTATCCTCGCTGTTTCATCCATGTCTCTCATTGTCTTAAACATGTCTTTAGCTGTCATTGTTATCTTGAAGGGCATTTGCAAATGAAAGACATGTCAATTTTTGCAATTTTTTCTGTTGTGCCTGTAAAGGCAAAAAACGAGTGTGTTTACTCATGAATAAAATTTCCCTTTGTATTAACCTAATAGCCAATTAGATTACCTTTTGTGGTGTATATATATAATACATTGATTTTCATCAAAATCTTTTCTGGAAAATATGAACTTGGAAAAGTGTTTACTTTCTTTTTGTTGTTGAGTGTATCTATTACTAGTATGGTGATGCTTTTGTATTTTCTTGGTGGTATACACAAAAAAAAACTTAAAGGGATGGTACATTATTGGTTGAGGTGATGATTCAGCCTTTAAGTTTTTGCAAGATACTTAGAAATCACTTTATGAAATGTTACAGAGCATACAACTCTAAGAAGAATTCAAAGTTTATTTGATGAAAATCGGTCTTGAAATAGCTGAGATATTCAAAAACAAAGTAAAACAAAGTGATCCTAATAAAAGTTAGGTCCCACCTTTTATTCGGATCCCTTTGTTTTGGATATCTCAGCCATTTCAAAACTAATTTTCATCAAATAAACTGTGAATTCCTCTTGGAATTATGCGCTCTTCCATAATTCATAAGAGGCTTCTCATTATCTCAACAGACAAAAATGTTTGAAACCTAAAGTCTCATCTCAACTGAAACTTTACTTTCCCTTTAACAAACCTGCTTGAGAACTTTCTTTCAGCACAAGAGTAATTCATTGGCCAATTTGTAGTTTACCTACTCTGACATAACAGTAGGCAATTATTATGCTTTGTCAATGAAATTGTATGGTTTGGTTTCGGGAGAAATGCAAGCTAATGGGTGATAAAATTATCTTAGATTATAAGCATTCGTATGGTTTGGTTTCGGGAGAAATGCAAGCTAATGGGTGATAAAATTATCTTAGATTATAAGCATTCGTACAGGATGTGGCCATCTGCAAAACACACACACATGTATAATATTGTATATTACATAAAAGACTTTAATTTCAGACTTTGCCCTTAGTTTATATGCACACGAGAGCGCAAAGTCTAAGATCGTGAAAGTCCGACCTTTAAAGGCCATCTGTCATATCAGTACATGAGAGCCCTGTCAATTCAAGTCTGGTTCACACGCTTCTAATCACGGGGAGTCCTGTTTTTGTTGTTTTTTGCCATCACTCTGTTCCTCAGAGCCCAGAGATTGGAAAATCACGGCAACTACCTGTTATCGCATTCATTACTGCCGGCAAGCTGTGCTGCATATAGACCTCTAAATGGTGATTTGATGAGGAGTGGAGTTGAAGGGGTTAAATACTAGTAGCCTGTGATTTTTTTTTCTCATGAGAGAGAGAGAGAGAGAGAGAGAGAGACCTTGGAGTCTTTGATATGGCGTGTGCCCTAGTCACACCAACAGTATCTGGGTTCCCTCTGATCTGGGGGTCTATGGCCGTGTTTATGCTTCCCCTTTTCGGGCCAGAATCAGCGTTTTGATACGCGTTTAGTTCAAAACGCGGTCGCGTCTCGCTCACTTTGATATAAACGCCGTTTCAAAACGTTGTTTCAAAACGCACAAAAAAGTGCATTTACGATCGGCATTTCTGACTATTCACGTTTGACGGGGAAGCATAAACGCAACTCACATCACATACGCGTTTAAATGACGTCATCTCCATCGCCTTTCCGGTTCACTTGAAACTTGCGTGCTAGGCCAGCCGACCTTTCGATTACTGTGCCGCGAAACACAATTTGCAGGTGCTGATCCTTTGAGCTCCCTGTTGGTACATTACTGTACATGGTGACAGCCATATTATTGCATGAAGAGCTCACAACATATCATACATTGCGACTTTGTCAACAATTTTTTGATGAAATAAATACTCGTATTTCCTATCATTGTCTACAGTTCATGTATGTGTGTATTAGTAAAGCAATCGAAATTATATTAGACATGCTACAGAACATGAACAATACACACACACAGGCCAGAACTTCCAAAAAAGCGAGCGCCCCAATTTGACCTGCCTCTGCTGTGGTCAGTGAAGTAATCGCAAATGCTCTTTCCAAGGTCGAAGAAAGCGAGCATAAACAGTGCTCCCGTGAACAGCATTTTGAATCAGCGTTTTGAATCAGCATTTCAAAACGCTGATTCTGCCTTCGCAAATTGAGCATAAACACACCCTATGCTGCATCAAAATTCCAGCCTGGCCTGGCCTGGAAACGGGGAGGTACATTGTAGGAGGTGTGCTCCTCCCACCAATCTCCATGCTTCATTTAGGAAATTACTTTCTGAGCTATCATGTGCTTTAAAACACTTTTTTTTTCATCTGTATCTTTTTTTTTTTTTCAGCGACATGTCAATCTGTCTTGTATGAATCTACCAAATTGTCTCTGCACGTGACCCCTGAATTACACGTGTGGAAGGAGTACGGCAAACGTACTCCTTGCCAGGATATCGGGGATGTTTCGTGGGGTTCTTACGCGACATCTGTCCACCCGCGACCGGGTCGCTGAATTGGAACAAAATGCCACATCTGGATGAATCAGTGATGAAGTCACTATTTTGTACATTACTGCAGCATTTCAAGGATGAAATCACAGTTAAATGGTGGACTGCTTTCTTCACCGCAATTTTCTGCATATTTCTGGAAACAAAACAAAGCTCACAATGCAATGCTCATTTGTGCAGAAGCATATCTTTCAGATGTTATTTGCTCATGCACGTGCGAGTGTGAAAACATTCTTCTTTTTTTCTTTCTTGTTTGTACTTTTCCTTGAACTTCTCAGCCAGAACGTATCCTGAATGGCTGGGACAAAAATGTGCTGACTGTTTTGCTATTTAAAAACCTAGGAGTTGGCATTTGTCAAGCTGCAAAATAGCAGCTCCGTCAAAGTCTGACTCAGTGAGGCGCCCTGAATATGGGTTGCATGTATATGATTATAAAGTTGACTGTGTTTTTGCACCTTTCTTCATTTCCCAGCAGGAACAATCCTAAATGAACATGACAGACATGTAGAGTAGATGTAGCATTCAACCCATTCTCTACGTTCCTCCTCCACTCTACAACCATCACATGGTCCACGCACCTGTATCCATTATGGTGATGGGCTTTTTCTGTTATTTCTCCATCTCTTTGGAACAAAGTCCCTCTTTATATCCGAAATGCTGAAAGTGTTGATAAGTTTATATCAATTCTGAAAATTTATCTATATACTCAGTCCTATTTTTTTTAAATGTATATATCATATGTTCATAATGCTGTATTTTGATTCAATATATTTTCTGCATTAATACATGTAGAAATGCCAGTATTAAGCATTATATAAGTGTAATTCATTAGTATTATCATTATCAATACTATTATTATTCACAAATCCTCTTTGTTGTGTGAATAGTTAGAATTTTCCTGAATGCAGCTACCCTAATTGAACCGGAATCATGGGGTACATGATAAATGTAGGCTTGCGTCTTGTGGTTGAAAGTGACAAATCATTATGGAAATGTATATCATGAAATGCATGAATGCACCTGTCAAATTGTGAATGCATCTATCTCTTTCTCTCATTCTCTCTCTCTCTCTCTCTCCCTCTCTCTCCCTCTCTCTCCCTCCTGTCTTTCTGGCTTCTTTTTCTTGCTTTGATATATAAGAGCAAAATGAGTCAAGTATCTTGATAGTCAATTACATTTTGCTTCAAAGGAATCTTGCTGAAAAAAAAATAGTTTCTCTTGCGCATGGATGAGAACTATCTACTATTTGATGATGGCTTTAGCATTCTGTTTCTTCTTGTGTGATATCACAGACCTGGGTGGCTAGTTGTACATTTTGTGCAAGACTTCAGGCAGGGAGAAATCCAAACATTACACTGAAGTCACTTAACAAATATCACACTTTTTCTGCAGTGACCATTTTCATTTCAAAATGCTATGACAAACTTCATGAGTGAGAAAAGTCACATTTGAGTGGCAATATTTCTGGCGATGTTTCACATGGCTTTTGATGCAGTTGCCGAACGACTTTCGTTGCACTATCTCGATTTGTCAATGGCAACATGAATGGCCCTTTTGATGGATGTAAGTGTGTAGGATGTTCCTCACCATGCTTCAGTAACATATCTGTACTGCAGAGCTGACAACATATTATAAGCATAGGGAGAAGTATAGCGGTACACCATGATGTGCCACTGTGAGGTATGGTGCACCGCAAACCTCTCCCTGTGTTAACCCGTTGAGGTCGGACTGATTTTGCTACCACACGCATTTTCCCATAGACACCTGCCCGAGTATACTCGGGGCTCGTCCTCAACGGGTTAATATTACTGCCATGTAAACCTTCAAAGATCATATGACAACATGTTATTCACATTATCCTCTGAAGTCTGCTTAATATGCATAGATATGTGTGTATTTGGGCATAATGGTCAGAATTCACCAAGGTGGTTTGAACTTAGACCATCGTGTAAATCTAAGCCATAGACTAAAATAGGTCTAAGTGTGAAATAGGCAGAGCTTTGACTTGCGGGTATCAATGCACGATTGTTGTTGGATGTCTGTAGGTGTACACAATCTATCACGCACATTTATGCAGAAGAAATTTGCATAAAATATGGGCTAAATGTTAGCCACTTTTGTGAATTTTGGGCCGTTGAAATCATCAGGATTACACAGGATTTATCAAAAAAAAAAACAGCAATCAAACAAACAAAAAACTAAATTGTGTATCATGCAGTCTTCTATTGCTCGTGAAGAGAGTGAAAAAGACTTTGTGGGATTCATATGGTGATTCCAATTTACCAAATAACATTTGTAATGCTGTAGATATCCTATGTGAAATATGTGGAGTGTGAGTCTCAGTAGATGAGAAATTGTTTCATGCACTGAATATCTTTATGTAGGAAAAAAAGTATTCAACTCACTTTATTTTGACAGTTTTACAAGGCAACGTTTCCCAAAGGTTACAGAACTTTCTCTTTTACTCTGCATATGCTCTGAACCTTTATCAAAGTTCTCTTACAATTCATTCGGTATCTCATTCTTTCTCTCTTTCTCCTTCCCTCTCTCCGTTTGTCTAAAAATAAAAAGTGTGCCATATCTATCAAGCATCTTTGCGTGTAAGTGTCATTAAGTTGTCTCCCAACCAACCAGCCCCAACCCCTGCCCCCACCCCATGCCCTCCCTCCCTCCAAACATCACACGATCAAAGCAAAAAGCCCCAGTTCTCGTCAATCCACTTTTGTACGGGTCCCTTTCCTGTGGGAGGCTGCCAGTGTCAGAAGCAATCGGAAGTCGGTGCGATATATACGTTGCTCTCTATATACCTTGAACTTGAACCACTGTTGCCGAGCTCCCATCGGTGTTTCTGTCTCCCCCCCCCCCCTCCTGTTTTGTTGGGGTTACGCTGCTGTTGGACAGGGTGGTCTGGGCAGGATGCTCGACAAAAGTATCCCAGGGGATGATTTGTTGAGCTCTTCATCCTGTATGACCCATATCAGCTCCTAATTTGCTCTGCAAACCCACCCCGTCGCACGCGGTGGGCTCCCGTATCTGCGGGCTCCAAGCCGTGGCTGCACAGAGTCCCTGGCCCTCGATGGGTTAAGCCAGAGGTGTCGGCCGATCTGTTCTCTCCTGCATCGCGTGACTATCATCTTGAAAATCTCTGAAATGCTGACTCTTAAACGGGATTGTTTGATAAGCGGGGTTCATCAGATAGCATGAATGTTTTATTTTGCCGCAGATATTCGTGCTCCCTTTTCCACCGGTGTAATGAGTGGCTTTCGTTGATATTGAAACTCAAAATGTCACATTTCCGCTGGAGTGACAAGCGAAGAGTTGTCAAAGGCACAGAGCTGAGTGATTTTTTCTTTGTGTGTGTGTGTGTGTGTGTTTGTGTTTGTGTTCATGCAGTAATCTCCAACATTTTCTAACATAGTATTTGCCACATGGGTCTTTCTAGGTCTTATTAAAGTATTGAAATGCGATGATTCCAAACACCCTAACAGCTGAAAAAAATTAAAGGCATATTGTAAAAACCCAACAATTCACCACCAACCTTTAGATTCTGAAACCACCCCAAACAAACAGAAAATCAGTACATCATTTTAAGGTTTGTGAAAGCCATCGTCAGATCAGTAGCAGTGTAATTGATAAAACTGATACCCCCCCCCCCCCCCCCACTGTAGTCTTTGACAAAATTTAAGGAAAAGAAGACTCAGCATGTGGAAGCATATCCATGCAGGAGTGGAAATGCCTTTAATTTGGCTAGGTATAGAATTACAAGATGGCTGACAGCAAAATTGAGTGACTAAAATATGACATACTCTTCAGGTCTTCAACTCTTCTTTGCCCCATGAATATCTGTGTCAGTAGTGGAAATGCCTTTAATTAACTATTCATCTAGGTTTATGATGTGGCTTGTAGTAAAGCAAGTAATGTTTCACGTGCACTTTGAAGCCCTTTAACTGTTCTCAGCGGCACAAAAGTTTCTTTAAAGGCAAAAGAAAGTAGAAAAACATGTCTGCTTTTTTGTGTCTGCTCAATTGAGTGTGAATAAAGTTGGTTTTCCGCACCTATTGTTTGTTTTTGTCTGATGATTTTGCGGGCTTTGTTTTCCGCACGGACCGAGCCAAGTTTGCTCATTATACCGTGTGTGGTGGGGGGCCCCGGTTACCAGTGGAAACATTAATTTGGCCCTTGGGAGAGACGAGGAAGTTTGGGATTTGCCCCCGCAGCCGATGAGATCAAAAAGAGCACAGAAATGTCATGGATAAGGTGTAAAGTTTTGCACAAAATAAAACAGCTCAGACCTATTGAATTATTGAGTTACTGCATCTGCCTAGGAATGGTATGATATTACGGTAGCAATGAAAATTAAGTGCAGTTACAGAGAAAGGAACCGTTTCAATCACATTGCACTGATACTGTGCACAAGAAAGGGCAGCATTTGGCATAAAACAGATAAACAAAACCAGTGAAAACAATTCTTTTTTAAATGTTAGGAATCACGTCAGATTTGGACTTACAAGATTTCTATTCACAATCTGATCAAATTGTGAGTGGATTCTTTTCATATTTAACTAGATTCCGGTCTTATTTCCATAGAATCTATTAAGATCAGAGCAGATTTTTAAGTAAAGATCTCATAAGTCTCCATTTGAAATGATTCCTATTCAAATTGATTGGCAGGTTTTTTTTCTGTGAGTGCACCGAGATATTTTACTTTCTCTGTTATGAAATTAGTCATTTCTGTGTCTATACAAATTGTTTACTTTCTGTCTGTCTGGATTAATCCGAAGCTGTACATATTTTCTCCCTTGTAAACTCATCAGTACATTTTTTGGGATATGTGCTAGACAAGAATGGCTTAATCATCATCATTAGGTGAAAATAGCAAGAGGGCGACTAACATTGACTCTCTTAACCACAAGTTGGTATGGCCATGGGTGGGTAGTTGCCTAGAAAATACCATGCTATTGCAGTGACTCGTTTTATTTTTATTTTCTGCTTCATATTAATGGGAGTTTAGAACTAGGTAATTTGGAGGGTGGGTGGAACATAGGTCTACTGAATATGTTTCCCAGTCATAGAAGGTTGATGTCAAAGAGATCTGTGTTTTGTTTGATACTGCAACCTAGCAACAGCTTATCATGGAAAGTACATGCCAACAATAGTGACACACGTTTAGTCATTCAGTGATAAGTATTGCAGCGTCCAGTAATCTCCAAATGCCCGCTAGGTCACATATCTCTACAATGAGCATAGTGGACTTTTTATGTCTCATGTGATTTTCAATACTAGCTATATCTTCATTCCCCTCCCTATTTTGAATATTCATACATCTCTCACTATTTCTCTTTTCTTTCTCTGTCTGTCTGTCTGTCTGTCTCTCCCTCTCCATATCTCCATATATTACACATATATATAAACATACATACATACATATCCATATAGGGCTCAACATTAGCAGTGGCCTGGTGGCCCAGTGGCCCTGGGCCACCAAAAACTTATCATGGGCTTCAAAATTTATCTTCAAATTTCATTTTCAAATTTAAAGACTTTAATGGCCCAAATGAGGCACCGAAGAAAAAAGTCAGTGTCAAGCCCAGCACATATGTACTTAAATAAATACACTGAGTAACTGAAAAATAGATATATATACAAATGCACATATTCATGCATCAATATGTTTATATATTTCTATATCTTTCTGTTCATTCAGTCATCTATTTATGTTGTTTGATACTGTTACCTAGCAACAGCTTATCATGGAAAATACATGCCCACCATCGTGACACATGTGTAGTCATTCAGTGATAAGTATTGCAGCGTCCAGTAATCTCCAAATGCCCGCTAGGTCACATATCTCAAACAATGAGCATAGCGGACTTGCAGAGATGCCAAGTTCAAAACATTTTTATGAGTGACATTTTCATGACTCAACGTCTTGGCGCGCGAACGAGGGTGTGGGAGGGGTTGATAGGGAGCTTTTTCAATTTTTAGCTCTTAATGGTGCGATCAGGTGCATACTTAAGTGACTATTTTTTTACTTATTTTGAAAGACAAAAGGGAAATATACCTTCAATTGCAACTATCTCTTGAATTCTTTGAGCTATGCTCATTATCAATAGGCCCAAGTTGCAGACTTCACCCAATGCATGAGAAAAATGGGTGCCATGCGTGAGATCGTGAAACGGACCCTAAATGCTTGAGTCTCACGCAGAATGCGTGAGACTTGGTAGCTCTGGACTTGATATGTCTCGTGTTATTATTTTTAAAATAGTGCTAGTCATATCCCTATTTTTCTCTATTCATCTGCATCTCTCTCTAGTTTTCTCCCACTCATTTTTTTCTTCTTTTCTCTCTCTCTACATGTAGGCTTACATTCATGTACAGTTCGACCTCGATTGTCCAGCCTCCTTTTATCCGGAAATCTCTATTATGCGGACGCGTTCCTGCAGTGAAGGACTTTTTTTTTTCATCCAAAAATTGAGAAAAAACAGTGACTTTAATCTCAATTAAAATTTTTACAAAACTCACACAATTTACCTACAATATCCCCGACAAAACTAACATAAATTCACACCACATTATCATCGTAAAAGTAAGGGACTACAATTTTGTGCAGGCTAGCATAGATTACACCACTGTTGCGGGGTACGCTACCTGCCTAGCTGCCAGTGCACTGGGACGGCAGCTTGGACGGCAGATATACACATTAACATTGTGTCTCCCATATCCAGCCAATTCGCTTATCCGGATGAGCGCCGGTCCCGACATGACCGGATAATCGAGGTCGAACTGTACTTGCATATTTTCCATATTCCTTGTGGTAAACATGTATTTATATGGGGAATATTGTGAGTCAATCTAAAAACATCGTATCAAATTCAATAACTAATTTTTGTATTACCATTGTGAATTGCATACAGTGTAATTGCAAGGCACAAGCCTGAAGGCTTCACCTTAAAACTGATAAACTCCAAGCATTGGGGTCTGCAAGATATCACTGTGAAGCTATGATATGATGTGATGTGATGTGATGCAATGCGATGCGATGCGATGCGATGCGATGCGATGCATGATGTGATGTGATGTGATGTGAAGTGAAGTGATGTGATGTGATGTGATGTGATGTGATGTGATGTGATGTGATGTGATGTGATGTGATGTGATGTGATGTGAAGTGATGTGATGTGATGTGAAGTGATGTGATGTGATGTGATGTGATGTGATGTGATGTGATGTGATGTGAAGTGAAGTGAAGTGAAGTGAAGTGAAGTGAAGTGAAGTGATGTGATGTGATGTGATGTGATGTGATGTGATGTGATGTGATGTGATGTGATATGATACTATTTGATATGACATGATGATGATGAACATGATTGTGATGAAGATGATCTGATCTGATATGAAATGATGGGGATTTGAATATCCTCCTCTGATATGAGCAATATTTGTCTACATTTACAACCCTTCTCAAATTCTCCTTCTCATCTCTTTTACGCTAACAGATTTCTACCATATCTGAGTCCATAGCCGACTGTCCGAGACTAAAGGTACTACGGCTGGAAGAAAACTGCCTGCAGCTGACAGCGGTACCATCCAAGATTCTCACCAACTCCAGCGTTTCATTGCTTGCGTTGGACGGCAATTTGTTCGAAATGAAAAAGTTCCAGGAACTGGAGGGGTATGAAACGGTAAGATATAAATATATGCATATATCCATACTTTTTTTGTCTGTTTCTGTCATTCTCTTTCTGTTTTTGTCTTCCTTTCTGCTGGATGGAATCTCTGATACTGTAAATAGCACATCTATATTTCAAAATGGATGCCAAATTGGCTGATCACTGAGTTGTCCAGTGTTTAGAGGAAAAGTGGTGTATCATTGAATATCAGTGTTCAAAATTGCGGTTCGTCCAATACAAGTGCAGTTTGTTGTCAAATCATCAAGTTGGGGATTGGTGTCCAGATTGGCATCAAATCTCCATAAGATGTTTTTAACAATCAAAAACTCACTTTGCCAAGGCACTTTCTCGATCATGGGTTGAATTTTGTTTTTGAGTTTCTGTTTTGCTTTTTTTTTATTGCCACATACTCCTAGGGATACATATTACATGTGGCTTCTTAGCCTGTAACACAGCATTGCAATCTTTTTTTTTTAAATTTCCTTCGTGAGGCAAGTCACCACTGCCATGTGCAGATTTGCACAGACATCTCTGAACCCTAAAGTGCCAGAGTTACCGCAAAAGGGACTTTAGTGGTCTGATCAAACACTCCCCTCGGAATTGTCAAACGGTGCATTAGCCATCGCTGTTATAGCTTTGGCAGATATACACACACCGGATCATCGGCAATGAAGTGGATGGGGCGAAATTGGACTGATTAGTTGCTTCCTGAAGTGGAAATTGTTCTACTTCTTCCAGTCTGCCAGCGGCCAGAGCCATTGGCTCTGCAAGCTGCCGATGGGCACATTTCCTTGGGGGCATCCAAAGAGTCTTAACATCCTTTTTGCATTAGTTATGCCCAGATTGATGACTTCTGTCTTAACAAGGTACACCCGGGTCTGGTTATCTGTGGCCCTTCCTTCTTATTCTTGTCTCATTCTGCTGTCATCCTTGGTTTGTTTATTTTGTTTTTCTTTCTTTTGTGATTATGATTATTAATATTTTTTGTTCTTACAAAATATAGTACCCTTTAATATCCTTTCAAAACATGATGAAAAACATTTGCATGCGTATACTCCTATTGCAAAGCAGTGTTTACTTTGCCACAAACCAATAGCATTTTTTTTAGATTATTCACACTTTCACTGTTCCTATGTTACCAGTATATGATGTATGTGCTAGTGGTAAAACAAAATGAAACATTGGATATTAATCAAAGAGATGAATAAGAATTGTAAACAAACAAAAAAACTGTGTTTAACAAATGTAAAAATTAATTTTACATGGAATATTAAACTGCCATTTGCTGGGTGATAACCAATTTCCTAGGCACTTTTGAATTAGAAAGATAGGCAAATTTTGAGATTTTACAAAACACCCAAAAACGACAGCAATGCATCTTACAAACGGTTTGTCAAAAAAAAATTACTTTTAGTTGTTCGGGACTGTCGATGTTGCAGTTCACAGAAAATCATGGTATGTGGCAAGATAATTATGTTGCTGTTTAACCAGCCATTAGTGTGAACTACGAAGCATCGCTGTAGTGTATGTACTCTTGACGTTGCTGACACAGATATGGTTGTGTGGTGCAATATGATGAACAAGTTGATTTTGTTGTTGTCGATGTTATGTTCATTTTCAGGTTCTAAGGTTATGGATCTATTGTAAGATTTTGTTTACTCTGACCCTTGCATATTAAATGTCTTGTATGATGCTGTCTGTGAAGAACATTGTGAAATTACACGGAAATTTTAGTCACAGTCTGTTTGGATAGCTGTACAAGTTCACACTTGTTTGATGTCCTACTTCCTGTTTTCACTTTTCATTTAACCGTTTGCCCCCCATGAAGGCGGTTAATAAATGCTCCTAATTAAAAGCATGTGCCTTTTCAACAAAAACAGGACACAGTATTATTTGTCATCATGTCAAATTGTGTGGCAGTATACGGGAGTGGAGAATATTTTCCTACACTCAGATGTGTCTTGCAACAAGATGAGAAATATCACAGAATTTATTTCTTTTTCTTTTTACCAACACAGTATATGGAGAGATATACTGCTGCCAAGAAGAAGATGTTCTGAGAAGTTTGGATGGGTTATTATTTTTTTTCCTTCGTGCCTCGCCCATCATGGTTGCCTAGCGCTGCATCCACCTCCCCAACGAGATGACAGAGTGTGCAGCTGAGTCTGTAGCTGAGTCTGTTTACTCGAGCAATGCTAGCATCAGTCGAGAAGGTATGGTGCAAGTACTTTGAAGATGTGCAGATCGAACATGGATGTTTGCAATGTATGATAACAAAAAAGAAGAAAATCCCACCTCATTTTGCATATCACTGGTTTTACATCATTCTTCGTGGTGCACTGATGAGGAGCAACATCTGTATACTCCAGCACCAGTACACTGACTTCTGGAACCCAAAGAGTGTGTTGTTTTAGGGCAGCTATATCTGCTTTCAGAATGAAGAACTTGCAGAAAATAAAAAACAGATTTGTAGGAGATTGTAGATCATCTGTTAGCCATTGGTAGATGCTGAAGGCATGCTCTCTTTTTTATTTTTAAGTTTTGTAGAAGAAAGGAAACAAAAATATGCAATGTTGTACTGCAATTTATTGTTCACAGGCATGAGGCTATGGATTAATATGCATGCAATGCTGATAGTTAACCCCTTCAGTGCTAGGGGCATTGGACAGTGTGTGCAACACTATGGAGTTTTCTTTGTGAAATGGCACTGATAGCATGCAAAGGAATGTGTAGTATCCATGGAGAAAAGTACTTCTACCTCTGCAATGAAAGTGTTCAGCTCTGACTTCAAAGGCTGAGCAATTACTATCAGGCCAGGACAGCAGGACTGGCTTATTACGCAATGCTCTTATGTTTTGTATGCGGGGGTTTGTGAAGTGAACATGTGACTAAGAGCGAGCAACGGGGCATTTTGACCTACCTGGTTATCTAACTATCTGGGCTGGACTGGACAGGAAGTAAAGTGAAAAATTCTGTTCCCATGGCTCTTATTTTGCTGAATGACAAATTGTGAGAGTGAAGCAATTAGTGAAGAAAAACAGACCACAATTATCTGATACAGGTAATCGCTTTTTGTTTGTTGTACTGTCCAGCCCCCCCCCCCCCAAAAAAAAAGTACACTTTCACTCAAAGCAATCTTATTTCACAGAAAGTTGCTTAATGCTTAGTATGACATTCAGAATGTTAGCAGCTCACCTTGTAATACAAATATCGTAGGTGATACATGTTGATAAAGCCTTATCATCAACACTTCTCATGAACGTATTTATCATCATATGAGAACCATGAGGGTATTAACTCTGTAAAATATCTCTGAAGGTGTGCACCCCACTGGCACTCATCCAACCAATCTATTAACAATTCTCTATATTTTTCATCTCAAAGCACCATATTTCCTGCCTCGGAAGAATGATTGACATGATTGTTATCTTGATGATGGGTATTAACATCCATCAGAAGATGCATTGTGCTTTTGCCGAGTGATTTATGTGAGCTGTCACGTGGGAAGTTTGTTATAGAATGGAGACAGAAGATTTAACACATTGTTGTCGTCGAGTAGGGGTGTGGGGAAAGAGTTATGGTGACATTGTGCAATCTTGTCTTTCTTAGTCCCACCTATGTATGTCTGAATGCATGCAGATATATAATGGGGACATTGAGAAAATGCAATGTATCACAAAGTGAAGCATCTTGTCATATGTTAAGGGGGAATGCCCTCACAAAGATTCACTTCCTCATATAATCTCTGTGACCATGTGATGATGTAGGAGATACATATATTTTGTTTGTCAGTTCAATAATTGGGTTTGCACAATTAACTCTTTTGCAATTTCTGTTATCAGCACTTTTTTCCAGTATTGTGTTGAGTTGTAAAACCCTGGAATTGAGGTCTAAGTTTACTGTTCACATGAAATTTGTCATCTTGTATCAAAGCAACCCATACAGTAGATGCCCTTGGCATGCATGAAAAATGGAATAAATTCAAAGTAGCAGTTCCATTATATATCTTCCTCGGTAGATGGGAAGCAGTGAGCTAGGACAGGATCAAGTCTCTGTTTTGAAATCACATGCCCATTTTCAGATATTTGGCAGAAATCATCCCGTGTCTTCAAACTGTAGTCAAATTCAGAAGCATTCCCACGTATGTAAAATGGTAAGCCTTTCACGTCCCCTTAGTCCGTGTGTTGAGATGGAATTTGCCTTGACGCTAGGTCAGGCAAGGCATTGACTGTAAACTTATGAACTATAAACTGTAGGCCATGCTTTGGATAAATGTTTTGAAGAAGAAGATTGAAGGAGAAGAAAAAAAAAACATACATTGACATTGAATACACCTTTGGCCATCTTGCTCAAAAAAGTTCTAGCAGGGCTATTACAACGATCATTTTCTCTTTAAGAGAAAATCACATAATTAAATATCCATTGGAATTTAGAAACAGTGTGATGTTTGAGCTAATCACTCAATTGTTTAAATCACATACATTCGAAGTTAACGAGTTTTGGAAATGGATTTTCACAATGCAATGCAAAAACTTTTAATTCTTGTGTGTGGATACAAAAGAGAATTGTCAGCTCTCGCGATATGCATTGTGATACAAAAATCGGTCTAGTTAATCTGGTGATTCAAAGTGCCCCATTCGTGGCAAAGTGATATTTTTTCGGTATGTGTGAACGGTGGCAAATAAAATCAGTTTTCGCATCATGCTACGACATGTGATAGCTTTCGTGTGTGAATGCTGCTATTAGCATGTAGACAGTCAGAAAAAATAATTCATCACACTTTTGTCTTTTGAATCCAGATTTCTAGACCATGGAGTATATGGGTTGACGACCACAAATGTTTTGTCAGTGGAAACTGTGTTGTTTGTATCTTATGTGTGTGCACAGAGTTAGGATATTTTACAACACAGAGATGTTTTGCTATAAGATTGAATCAGAACCCCCTTGTCTGTGTAATTAGATGACCTGTTGGTAGTTAGGATTGTCTTGGAAAGGGGCGAATATTCAGGACTGGCACAAAGACTCTCTCAGTATTAAAGCACACTAATGTCCTCACATTATACAAGCTTATTCCACTGTGGGGATGGGGAAGAAGTGTTGGGCATTTAATATAAGATTACTTAAATATAAACATTGTTGATATAATAGTAATAATAATAGCTATTTTTCACATACCACATTCAGGCTTGTCATGAATTCAATGCTTCTTACAGACTGTTACCCCTGTCACTGGATACATTATTTCTAACCGGCACTGACAGTTCCGTAACAATGTTTCTGCAAATTGCATAGATTTCTCATCTCAGAACAATCTTTGTAAGTAAACAACTTTATAAAGGGGAAACTTCCCAAATAATGGTGATTAGGATGTGATGTCATGCAGGACTCACTGGTAGGCCAGTCAGTGTATGGCTGTAGTTACTTCAGTCACTGCAGATACTTCTAAAGTGTTCTCTTGTCATTTTCCAGAGCTCTGTGTCAAGAATGTGGGTTTATCAAAACTTGTGAAAATATCATGATATGATGTGATTTTCATTGCAACTGATTGACAAATTGCCCTACATCGACGTAAATGTAGGGCGATTTGTCAATCAGTCGCAATGAAAACATCTCGACGAAAGAATTTCATGAATTTGAATATGTTGTGATTTTGTGAGAAATATTCATAGCCGATAAATTCATCAGACACAAAATGATTCCTCGATCCAACAGTGATTCTTTAACCTCACCAAGAATTTTGAGAATTTTTTGTCACGCAGAGTAGAAAAAAGAAATGACATCTGTCTTCCTATCTCATTGCACGCAGTGTGTGATTTTATTTCAATATAATTGCTGTGGACAAAAGGAATCCACTGGTATTGCAAACTATTTCCCATCCATCATCACACATGTCAGCACTAAGCATTGGTTAGGTTAGTTTTACCTAAATAAGAGTTAAGTGAATTGATGCCCAAAATAGACACACCTTTCTGAGGGAGTTGCAATGTGTAAAATGCCTTTCATCATTGTTTATCTGCCCCATGTCAAACATGTGGGAGAGAATCATCTGTTGTACAGCACAAAAGATTGTAACATCATCAGACTTTGAATGTAGTCAGCCCTAGCTACATGTTTGGTGTGATTTGCTACTCTTTTTTTTCCAAATAACAATGAAAATTAATGGTAAATATGTGTGACCATGTATATATCACTAAACATGAAATGCACAATCCCATTTTCTTTGCTCATTTTTCCACTTATGATTTAAGTTTTCAGTAAACCTGAGTAATATGTATTGTGTCAACAATGTTGGTGTAGGAGTTTTGGTGTTTTCTAGAAGGGTAACCCACATTCCATTTAAATGCCTAAAAGTTTGCAGCATGAAAGTTGGGTTTAAACAGATGGGGTCTTATTTATGAGTTTTCTCAGGTCTGACTGTGTGTTTCTTACTTTTTGACTTAAAGAGTGCATGGAAATGTGCATGAAAAGCCCACAAAAATTTTAACAGACTCTAGTTACATTCAGATGGCTAACTTAAGCAAGATGGGCTAACTTAGGCAAGATATTATCCTCAAAGTTAGCTAACCTTGAAGTTCAGGATCACCATCTGAACGTAACTTCTATGGCAGCTCTGATACTTGAAGTCAATTCACAGCAGTTGTTAAAGAGCTTTACACTCCAGTTTTCCATTGCACAATAGTAAAAGAGGAGCATGTCAGTGCCCTTCTAAAGACCCTCAATTTGAAAATTACTTTTCTCAAAAGAAACTTTCCTACATTTTCTCTCTCTGTCTCATTCTGATCTAGCTAATTTTGATAGGTTATGAACATCAACAAATTTTTGAGTGTATGCATTATTTAATGCTGAGAGTCTCTCCTATCACAAATTGAACTATACTAAAAACAACAACAACAACATAAAGATTGTCCAGCAGTATCTGATGGGTTTGTGATATACAGACTGTACATACAAGGTCACCAATATTTCTTGTCAAGTGCAAATCAGGAGGGTTTCCATGCTATACAAGGTCAGTGAAGTTTAGTGAAGTTTATGTCTTTCTGCTTCTCAACCGACAGATAGTTCCTATTCATGAAGTCTATGCTATGCAGTTGTATTACTCTCTTAGTGTTTTGCATAGTTCGTAGATTACTCAAATGTGTACAGAGAAATGCTATATTTGTTTGCTCTATGGTGCTAAAATTGTCAACAGAGATATAACTGAGTAAATATTCTTGAAGATGTCACATTGTAACACACAGCATGTTTTGTTTTACGTGTGTCTCTGTGTAATGTACGTTGGTATGTTCGATCCCTCAGATTTCTAGCACACATTGTTAGTGTGTGCAGTGCATATAAAATGGCCTATAGAAGTATGGAAGATTTTCCTAAACAATCTAGACTTGAGGGAGCAAACAAATTGAATGAAGTTTGATAATAAAAATTCTGTTACATATCGTGTTTAGGTTATGCACAGGATTGTGATCTTCAAATTACTGTGCTATATAATGTAAAACCAGAAATATTCATGACTATATTTTTCCTTTAAATGTGCGGGTGATATAAGTAACACTACTAACTTTTATATTCCTTTCATTTTGAGTACAGGATTGGGGAGGAATGTCATGGAATATTCTCCTGTGCCTCTACTGCAAGAGATCTATAGTGGTTAAATCAACCAGTTCTCTGTTTCCATGAAAACTTGATGGCAATCCTACTATGCCATTCAAGTGTTTGAGATGGTATTTGTTCACTGATAGAAATTTCAATTTTAGTCAATGCATTTGCAAGTGTTGTGCTTGATTTAGAGGAGATACAATTTTCTTTAGATCCATGAATTGATAGCCTGATTATCTGCTATGAAGTGTGATGTCTCCATGGGGGAAAAAATGGCAGAAAATTATGGAAGTGTATTCAAGTCAAAATGCAGTGGGCTGCATTTTCTGTTTTGGAACTTGAAGTTGTCCTAACTCTGAAATTCATATATCTTCCCAATGTCTTTTCTTAGCTTATGCCTGCCCTGTTATTTTTTCTTTAGATGGCTCAGAGGTAGTATGTTATTAAATTTTGCATTCTTTATTTCATATTTCTGTGACTTACTGAACAAAATTTTGTATTATTAATTGTACAAATTTTCCACTGCTGTCTGTAACTGGTCTCATAACTTGGATACGTTATTTGATGATCACATTTTCACTTGTTTGGTAGTGTTTATATGACCATGTACACTATGTATGAGCATATGTGAATGGGTGCAGCGAGATTTTATGGTGATGGTTATCAGTGAAATCTATAGTGTATGGTGATAATGGTGTAATGTCAAATTAGTGTAATGTACAATGCAATGGTGTAATAGGCAACACTATGTAATGACCTGATGTCATTTACAATGTAATGGTGTGATGTACTGACAACTGCCTGACCATAATTATAGAAAGAGGGAGGAAAAACAACAACACATGAACGGCTAGGTTGACTTTGGTGTCTTACTAAGTGTATAAAGGGACCTATACAGGGGCCAGTTGATGTCACAAAGCTGAGGAATACGAACTCAACAAATCTTTTACAATTCAAATGCTGCAAGAGGTGACATAGGTCTATGTTTTCCACCAATGTAACAGATGTACATCTCCATTATCATCCATTGATGGACGATGTAGTCAATGAAATACATGTAGAGTGATGATTATTTTGTGATGTACATGTATAAGCAATGGTGTAGTTTTCACTATAGAAGCCTATATAGGATTTGCAAATAAACCAGTATTGCATGGCTGACCTGTGCTCTTGTTGATTTTATATATTTATGGAATGCTTGTTGAAATATGAACTCTAGTAACCAAGAGCAATACATTGTTTTATAATTAGAAAAAAAAAGGCTGTCTTGTACATGATTAAAATGTTCCATATGGCTTATATGCAGTAAATGAATTTGTAATAGTCCATTTTGCAGACTATTTACTACTAAAAGCTTTGTTTACAGCAGACTTTAACGTGCCTGATACTAGTATGTTTAGATATTGTAAAGATATTGACTAATAAACAAGAGAGACACACAAAGTATATAATACTACATAAAAGCTAGACTTTAAGTGACTGTCTTCGGATCAGATAAAGGTAATTCCCACACTGTTTAGTCATATTCCTATGCTTGGTGCATGTGATACTGCTTCAAATTTTGTAAAATATAGTATTGTGAGTTTTTTGATCATCACAAACTTTTGTAACACTTTTCTTGCGTTTACACTGTACTTTGTGAAGAGAAAAACCTGCAGAGATGAAAACAAAATTATTCTGCTTCTTATGCCCTGCTATAGCTGTGATAATGGTGACTTGTGTCAAGTGAAAATGACTCATGAATTTTTACAATTATAAATTTTATAAGGGTCTGGAGTCTTTCTCTGGACTTAAGCCAAATTGGAAAAAAAAAAATCACTTTTTTTTTTTTGAAACGTGTGCCAACATTGATGAGTACCAATACATAGACGTAGGTATGAGGAACCAGCAAAATCTCTCCAAAGGAATCGTCAGTCATTTAATTTTCAAGATTTGTATTACAAGAGGCAGTATTCTAAAATTCACTTACATGCATTACTAATGTTTTCTTTGTGTGTTCTATCTCAGAAAAAAAAAAGCGTGAAATTTTTTGAGGGTCATAAAGGCATCCCGCGAGTTACAGGCAAAATTCAGTCACATTCCCTATATTTCATGTCCAATGCTGCGATTCACACTCGCGCATAGACTGAAGTATTCTTTTTTATCAAAAAAAAAAATAATAAGAATAACGATATACGCTGTTTCTGAGTCAGGAATCGTAGTCGGTATAAGAAGTATTATTTTGTGCAATAGTAGAGTAATGAGTTGTATCTGTGAGAAGACAATATCTAAACTTGTGCCATCTTTGACGCCGAAATAAGAAGCATATTGTGGGGAGACCTTTTGTATTTTATGTGGTACAAGAGTTGCGAATTTTTTGCGTAGGTTTCCAGTTTGAGGGGCTTGAATTGTCGTCTTAATCTCATGTTTATAATTTTACCATATCTACACCTAGGATAGCGTAAGATATATACCTCTACAATGTTCAGAATGAATTTTCTTGGTGCTTCGTGATGCTCCTATAGACCGGTTTGCAGAATTTTTTTCGAGTAAATTTAGAATACGAGCATAGGTCGTTCTTTACAACCAGAAAACGTGCCTGAAACTTGCCCGTCAAAGCAGCAGCTAATGCATGCAAACTGAACTAGTGTTCTAGTATGAAATTTGAATATAGCTGAACAGCTGACAAGTCACTTTCTAGGTTCTCTAGGGGGAATAATCCCATAGGTTTGAATACATCAGTAATCGATGCAGTGGATGTGACGCATCTGCTGCGTATAAAGTGTAAAATCTACGGATGATGTTCGAAGGTTCGTTAATCCGAAAATTACATTATTAAGTTTCGTTATTCCGAAACACACAAATTCCTTATACCTAGATGTTCGCTAATCCAAGAATGAAAAAGGGTTCGTTAATCCAAACATTTGTGGCGTTATTCCGAAGGTTCGTTAATCCGAAAATGAAATAAGGTTCGTTATTCCGAATGTTTGTTAATCCGAAGGTTTGTTAATCCAAAAATGAAATAGGTTTCTTAGTCCGAAAATGAAAAGAAGTTGTGTACTAACGAGCCTTCGGAATTATGAACCCTTTGTCGTTTTCGGTTTAACGAACCTTTGGAATAATGAACCGTATTCAATTATCTGAATTAGAAACCTTCGGAGTAACAAACCTTCGGAATAACGACCGGTCGGACTAACGAACCTTATTTTCGTTTTCTGATTAACTAACCTGCGGAATAACGAACTGAGCCAAATTTACAAATGTGCATGGATGGATAGCAAACACAGTGTGTAGTGTTACGCTTGACTGTTGTAACAGGCCCCTTGCAAGTGATGTTACGGCGTGCTTCAATAAATCTTAGTCAAAATAGATATTCTGGCTGGCGGATCATTCCTTAATAAAGTCTTCTTTGGTAAAAAGTACTTGATTTGTGTTTATGTGCATCATTTCGTTTCGCTAACGTCTATAGTTGAAGCTGATGACGTAGAAATCGCAAATGTTTCATTTCTCTCCGTTTCACGTACACACACACACACACACACACACACACACACACACACACAACCTACCCTACACATATTCAGATATGAAGATCATCTTATTTATCAAAATCGCCATTTTTATTTCATTTTCCAGCATGGAGATAGAAGTTTGCTCCCGAAATCCTTCCTTGAAAATGACCTGCGTCATATCAAAATAAGTTCATTTGTCTTTGTTTTATTTCTATGTAAACAATCAATTGACATTGTGGAAGTCAGTGGAAGTGGGGCATCCATTTAAGCAAAATCGACGTGCAGATTCAAGGCAATATTTGGGATTTTTATTTCTTTGTAAACCTTTTCCTGGAAATGTGTGTACAGTATGTCCTACCATCTATTTTTTGTTTATCTTTTTGTTGTTTTTTTTTCGTTCTCTTTCCTTGGCGTTATATACAGTAAGTGATAGATTACAAAGTACATGCACTATGACATGACAATGAATATTACGTGATTATTCCATATATATCATATGTTCTGTTGGACTTTCGATCTTAAAAAAAAAATGTATCGTTCGTAGATTGTGGAAGAAGAATTCAACGAATTTCGCCGCAGTAAAGGACAATGATTTTGATATGATTTAGTGTGACAAGATAAGGGATCATACCAATAGTCTAGCCATATATGCATAGATCCATAACGAAACAAGGTTTGTCCTGACACGTTGAATTCAGAAAGCTTGCCAACGCTTCTCCGAAAATCATGAAAATAGAAACAACCAACACATGCGAACGTCATTCTAAGCAATATTAAATGTACTTGTGAAGTCAATAGCTTGCTGTTTGATCCTCTGGAAGAAATATCCTAAGAATTTGAATAAATTGGTCAAGTATCGTAAGAAGGTGACCAATCAGGATTGTCAGAGGTATAATAGTTATGGGTGGGATCTTTACTTGAAACGTTCCTGCTTACTCTATATCTGTCCAATATCTTTTACGTCGTGTCTATTTTTAAAAAAAGAGTCACAGATGTCCATATCTAACTTCACTTGATTTATATTAAAAATGTGCTGAAATAAAAAGAGGAAAATTTGACGGTCTTCTGTTCAGTTCAGTTCATTTATTTTCAGTGTTCTCATTTTTCTTCCAACAAAACATAACACAGAATAAATCAGGAATTATCTTGAGCATGCTATGGGGAAGCCCTGCAAACTGGGATGACGTGCACCGTTGCATGCGCGCTCACCTGTGTGATACGTAATGTACGTGCAAATGGTGTTCTCATCCGCCTTGTTCATCATTGTTCAAGAAGTAGCCTATGAAGAAAATAAAAACAATTGCAAATACGGCTCACTGCAAAATACCGAATCAACCACATCCCTGCCTGCATAGACCATCTTAAAGAAAAAATAGAAAACTAGCCGGGAAAAAATAGAATCTTTGTTATGTTTTGTTTTGTTTTTGTAGGGGTTTGGGGGCTTTTTTTTCCCTCCGCTAAATGACAGCATCGCCTCAATCAGTAATTATCTATCGAGTACAGTATTTACATTTCGACCTATTTCTTGTGTCCTATTAACACAGTCCGTGTGCCCTTGAGGTGCCGCGAATGCGTAATAAATCTGGTATTTTTAGTAGCTCAATGTCCAATGCTCTCTATCATGTGACAAAACTAAAATAGTGTTCATGATGATCGATGTAATTTTCCATCATTAAAAAGATTCGTCATCGAATTCAATCGCCGAATAAAGCGCAATCTGATATAAGTTTCGATAGTTCTGGCAACCTCGCATTGGCGATTCTACAGCAAGATCATTCACGTACGCGAGGGTCATTTAAAACGTGACCTCGGGATGAACACTTTCGCTTTACAACCTCCACACCATTCACACGCTAGATTCCTGTTTCTAAATACGGTGTGCTCTCACTCATCTCATCTCTACTGAACTTTATACTTTAAAGGCATGATTTACCTTTTGCAGGTAAAACAGAAACCAAGCATTAGTGCTTCCAAATAGTTCTTGAATGTGATTTAGGGATAGAAACAACGATGTAAAAATTTGAACCAGTATAATCGATGTTAACTATTGTTTAATATACAAAATGTGAACAATACAGGGGCGGATCCAGGAATTCTGTAAAGGGGGGGGGGCGTGACTAATATTTTTGGTGCCACTTCCGGGTTTCATTTCATTGTATTTCTTTTTATTTCTTTTGTTTTTTACGAAAAATAAAGGGGGAGGGGCGTGCGCCGGTTGTTTCCACACTAAACCGTCTACAGTTATGGTTTAATGAGAAAAAAAAGTGATATTTCCCTATATTTTAGGCTTTATTGCAAACATTTTATATGGTAGGATGTTTTGTGATACAACTGACCAACATAATGCATCAAAATTGAAATCTTGAACATTTTTCAAATCACTGCTCCCAAAAGGTAAACGGGACCTTTAACGCGCATGCACTCGATAATGATTTCAGAGTGTCCCTCACTTGATCACGTATACGAACATATTAATAAAGTGACAGAAAACAAAAGCAATCTGATTCACCGATAGACTGATCAGCTCATATTTCTGGTGAAACTGTTCTAAAAAATGTTTTTAAAAAATGAAGTTGCAGCCACCGCAAGAAGCCCAAACAGTCTAGATTACGTAACAAAATGACGTCCCATGAATTCTATTTGGTTATGTTTTCTCTCCCTTATTATGTATGAATTGTCACAGTCACGTGCACATACACTTAGAGCCTGTTATACATCAATATAGGTATATATATATATATATCAGGGATCTCGCCAGCGTATATCACCCTTGTCGGCCCCGACAAGCGTGCGGTTTGAAGAAGCAATTGCCGACAAGGGTAAAACTTGCCGACAAGGGTAACACCACGCGTGAACTTGCCGACAAGGGTAACTTGCTTGACGAGCTAAGTTCGGACCAATTTCTCGCCTTTTTCAGTCTTTATTATCTGGCTAGAAAAGAAGCTAGATGTTGAAAGCAGCAGCAGTTTACATACTTATACAAGTGCAAAAATTTACCCACGCAGTCATCGCACCTATCACAACAACGCGGCTCAACAGAGCGACGTACTAGCTGATACCAGGGAGGTCTCACCTCCCTGCTGATACACACCACATCACACACTTGCTCACTCACATGCGCTCTGATTTGGGATCCACACACACATGCACAAGCACCCAGCCGGCCACTTACAGCCGCCTGTGCGTGTACAACGGTACAGTGTATTGTGAGAGGGAGAGAGAGGACGGAAAGAGAGGGTTGGAGGCCGAAGGAGGCTGAGGAAGGCTGACACGTGCTCGCTTGTTGTCACGCTTGTTGTCGGGTTACGCAAAAACAAACGATATGAAATGCATGCCCCCCTCCGCCAAAGGTTGTATTTTTTTTTTTTTGGCTGCTTTGGTTTGTTTGTTAGTTTGTCTGCCTGTCTGTCTCTTTTTTCGCAAAATAAGTCAAAATTTGGGAACAGATTAGGATGAAATTTTCAGGAACAGTTGGTTGGTAAAATGGCGCAATGAACAGATGATTAAATTTTGATAGTGAGCAGGATTTATAATACCACCGAAATTCACCGCCAGGATCCAGGATCTTTAGACTTTGTTTCGTATATTTGAAAGGATTCGTATCAATTCTTTAGGAAGCTGGCCATCGGCAATGACGCAAAATTAGATGCGTTCAAAGCATTGCCGCAGAGAGAAAATTAACTCCATTTTTCGTTAAAAAAAGAAAAGAAAAAAGAACTTGCGATGGAGTAAGCAAATGCAAATTGTTATTTAGGTTTTGGTAGTTTCAGTGGGTTATTTTTTTTTTTTAATCTAAAAAGCCATGCGTTCCATTTTAGCCTTTTCAATTTCTATGGATTTGTAAACGTCATTCGTGAATATTCCATTTTCCTTCTCCGGGCCGAAATTTATAGTAATTCTGTCATGATGGTCTTTCAAGTTCAACGTATACGTAATGCTCCACGTGCTTCGATCTGGCTTGGGTTTGTTAAAAGGTGGGTTAGGGGGCCTTCACGGGCAGAAAATAAATGATGATCATTCATCAATGTTCCCAGTTGGTTTACATGCTATGTACACGCTGTTTACGACCACTGAAGCAAAGGTGGCAGTACGCGCGACATTCTTTATATGACACCTGGCTTTCGTGGAAATTTCATGGAAATTTCCACAAGCCATGATATCAAGTTTCCCCACTGCTTGAGGTCGTGCTTTTTTTTATTCTTCATTACGAACATCAATTTGTTCAACTTGAAAAGTGTAGATAATTTGCTTTGAGGACGTGTTTCTTTCTTCTTCTTTTTTTTTTTTTTTCATTGCAGCATCGGTAACATTTTGTTTTGTTCATCGTCCCTGCATGGCAGGGGTTCATGGGAGGAGAACGATAGGAATGACTGGGGAGAAAATAAACTGAAAGAAGGAAGCATCTTTTGAGCGAGCTGTCTTTGTTTTTCTCTACACCAGCATCAGTTATCGCCACCAAGATTAATTTTTTTTTCGTTACTCCGACAGATTAATGATAAAATGATGCTAGATTCTTTATTCTGAAGGTTCGTTAATCCAAAAATGATTAAGAAAAAATGTCCGTTCATTTCACGACGAAATCAGTTTTGTTATTTCGAACGTTCTGCCAGTGAAATTTCGGAATAAAACGACGGCACAAAACAGCGTGTTTTCGTACTCTAAGGGTCTGTTATTCCGACAGAAGCAGTAATGATGAAATAATAAATTGTAGATTCTTTATTCTGAAGGTTCGTTAACCGAAAATTGAATAAAGAAAAATGTCCGTAAATTTCAAAACGAAATCAGTACGTGGGAATAAAACGACTGCCCCAAAACACTCAGTTGCAGTTTTCTTACTCTGAGGGTTCGTTTCTCCGACAGATTAATGATAAAATAATGCTAGATTCCCTATTCTGAAGGTTCGTTAATCCAAAAAATGATTAAGAAAAAATGTCCGTTCATTTCACAACGAAATCAGTTTTGTTATTTCGAACGTTTCTGTCAGTGAAATTTCGGAATAAAACGACGGCACAAAACAGCGTGTTTTCGTACTCTATAAGGGTCTGTTATTCCGACAGAAGTAGTAATGATGAAATAATAATAGATTCTTTTTTCTGAAGGTTCGTTAACCGAAAATTGAATAAAGAAAAATGTCCGTAAATTTCAAAACGAAATCAGTACGTCATTTCAAACGTTTTGCCAGTGAAATTTGGAATAAAACTGCCCAAAAAACAGTTGCACTTTTCTTACTCTTAGGGTTCGTTACTCCGACAGATAAATGAAAAAATAATGCTATATTCCTTATGCTGAAGGTTCGTTAATCCAAAAATGATTTTAAAAAATGTCCGTTCATTTCACAACGAAATCAGTTTTGTTATTTCGAACGTTTCCGTCAGTGAAATTTCAGAATAAAACGACGGCCCCAAAACGGTTACAGTTTTCTTTTACTCTGAAGGTTCGTTACTGCGAAAGAATAACGATAAATACTTTTACTAGATTCTTAATTCTGAACGATCGTTAATCGGAAAACGATAAAGAAGAAATGAAAACGGTTACAGTTTTCTTACCCTCAGGGTTCGTTACTCCGAAAGAATAATGGCAAAATAATACTCTACATTCTTAATTCTGAATGACCGTTAATAGAAAAATTATAAAGGAGAAAATATTCGTTTATATCCAAACGAAATCAGTTTTGTTATTTCGAATGTTCTGCCAGTATAATTTCGGAATACAACAACGGCCCCAAAAGGGTGTTTTCTTATTCTGAAGCAATCACGATGATAGATGATAGATTCCTTTCTGAAGGTTCGTTGATCGGAAAATAAAAAAATAAAAAATGTTTGTTAATCTTCGAACGAAATCAGTTTTATTTTGAACATTCATCTGTAGTACCGACCTTTGGTGTTGTTGTTGTTTTCGATTACAAACCTTCGAAGTACTCATGAATCGTTTCATTTTATGATTAAACAAACCTTCGGAATAATGACCATCATTACATTTTTGTATGATATCTCTTTGATGTCACGGCCAAACTACCGCAGTATACCCAGAAAGGAAAGTGCAACCATGTCCCGAAAGTTCTCGATCGCTTCTCGCGCATCTGCATGCAATAGGCCTACCACGTGGTCGAGCAGACGGCGAGAAAGCAACACGGCGCGCGTAGTTGCGATGCAGAGACGGCTAATTATTGCAACAGTGAAACAGGAAAGGCCTAAAAGAAATCGGAACCTCCACCATCGGCACCTACTTCTCTTTCATTTATTATTTAGGAACTGCCGCTAACAAAAGGTATGGAGTTTCTGCATGGTGTCTGTGAGGATATGCCCCTCACAACGTTCATTACATCTCCGTGAAAATGTCGCATTTAGTGGCATTTTAGCGGCGATTCATCTGTGTTGTATTGAGCATTAGCGAAGGCTTCCGCGCTTCGCGCGGGAGGGGGAACCCCCCTCCCGTACCAACCCCAAGAACAGCGCGCATAAATGCCGACAAGCGTGAAGAAATTCCTGGCGAGAACCCTGTATATATATATATATATATATATATATATATATATATATATATCATATATAGGGGAGAGAGGGGCTAATGAGGCCCCGGGGTAAAAGAGGCCCCTAAGTAGAAGTTTGCTTACTACTCAAATATGCCAAGGCCAATCCAGTGGCTGACCATGTGGTCTGAGAGGCAACTTCCCTGCCTTCACTTGCAATATCATGTATGAGCCATACCCCTAAGCACATGGCTCTGAGGAGCTGTTAACTACAGGCATCTCCAAACTGAAATTCGAAAAGTGGCTTGTCCACTTTGGATGAGTGAGTACTGTACCTACACACTACTGAATATTATATATTTTTTCTATGTATTTTATAAAGCTACTATTGCCCATGCTAGCATGATATTTAATCTAATGGAATTTTATTTTATTTTCGGACTGGGGGTGGATGACTGTAGGACTACCAACGGGGCAAAAGAGGCCCCCTGTACAAAAAGCTCTATGATGACTGTTTTTGATGAATGTAGTTTTACCTGTGCACCTAATTCATGTATAAAATTGTACTTACTAGATGTTAATTTAGTAGTAATTAATGTAATCAATCACAAATTGAAACAAGTACTGTCATTTTTCTTGATTTCAGGGTGTGTTATCTTTCCCGGCAAAATTTTAACGCCGGCCAACAACCGAGCAACATCATGCTCAATTACAAGTTACGTAAATCGGACAAGAAGAGAAAAGAAAGTAAAAAAGCAAAGAAGCAGGAGAGACAGACCAAGAAAAACCAGAAACAGAAGAAGGGTAGACAGGGGGAAAGTGTTGCTGATGAACCAAAGGCACTTGTTCTCAGTGAAAGTGAAAATCAAAGCGATGATGATGAGGTTGAGAAATGTGAAGTTTGTGGAATTATAGATGACACTACTAACTTGGATCAGTTCATTGGCTGTGACTTAAAATTGTGTCCTAAATGGTACTGTAAAACTGTTTCTTGTAGTGGGATCGATCTCTTATCAGTTATAGATATTTCTACAGTTGATATTGTATGTGTCCACTGCCAGGAAAACATGTAGGACAACATACTATACCTGTCCAGTGACCAGAAATGAGAACAAAAAATCTTGGGTGTCACGCACTATACACAACAGTAATTAATCAATTAACTAATTAAACAGGGAAGTATTTGTAAGACATACATTATCAGTATTGACTGTTTTATGAATACAGTAACATTAATTTCAGTTTTACTCATTAATGTGCATGTAATATATTAAGAATGCAAACTAGGTTTGAAGAGGGCCTCTTTTACTCCATCCCACTGGGGCAAAAGAGGCCCCAAAACTTTGTCATTTAAAGCTAATTAATATGCAAATTAAAATGATTTGTTTTCTGATTGTAATTGGATAATGTAGCTGTCACCTGCAACTATCAGTTGAATCATTACCATGTACCTGCTGCTTTTGATTAACAAGATATTTGATGAATTGTAAAAAAGGGGGCCTCATTAGCCCCTCTCTCCCCTATATGAATATATAATATCTGCATAATTGTTGATGTTGATATGAACATGTTCACATTCATAGGCAGAACGTGCAGGAATATAAATGTAGGCGTACCTAAAACTTAGTTTTGTATTGTTCGTTTCAACTTAAATCGTATTTTGACTGCGCCGCAACAGATCTGAAGCCCTTATAGGAGTCGACTGCATCGATTTTGTTTAAATTTTTGTGTTGTATTAAACAATCAAAACATAATGCAGTCTTCACAGGTAGATAGATATAACTGATACGAAAAAAAAAAATACGACAAATCACGATGTTTAGAGATGATTGGGATGATTAGTGGAAAAAGAAAAAAAAAATGCATCGAATAACCGAAGTTTCAAAGGCAGAGATTATTATCCTGCCAGTTGATTTTAGACACCTGTCGGCTCTCCGCTTGTTGGTTTTGTTTTTCCTTTTCTTTCTTAATCACACGTTTATGTCTTGCCAGAGCAAGCCGCAGTATACGCGCGATCACGACACATTTTCTAAAATTGGTTATGATCAGCGGTTGAGTGAAACCCGTGGTGTTAGTAGGACAAAAACTTGTGGCGGGAGATTTCGGTGATGACGTTCTGATGAGTAGGATGACAGCTATGTGCGAGAGGTTGATGGCTTCATCAACCCTGTACTCACTCCTTATCTTTGAGATGAGAATGATGTATTCGTACCCGACCGCGTGAGTTTAGTTTGATATTTCACTATATAGGTATGTAAAGGGGTTGCATGTTAAAGGGATGGTATAGTTTTGGTTGAGATGAGGATTGAGCTTGAAACTTTTTGCGAGATACTAAGAATCCACGTATGAAATGTGACAAAGCATACAAATCTAAGAGGAATTCAAAGTTTATTTGATGAAAATCGCTTTTGAAATGGCCGAGATATCCAAAAACAAAATATAAAACAATGTGATCCTAATAAAAGGTTGGTCCCATCTTTTATTAGGATCCCTATGTGTTTGATATCTCTGCCATTTCAAAACCAATTTTGTTCAAATAAACTTTGAATCCCTCTTAGAATTATATGCTTCTTCATATTCCATGAGAGGTTTCCCATTATCTCACAAAAATGTTCGAAACCTGAAGCCCCATCTCAACCAAAACTATTTCATCCCTTTAAAACCTTCCGCACTACTATACCGTCTGAAACTTCCAGAACTAATTTCAGATCAACTTCCAATATAAGTACTAGTAGTACCTTTTCTCCTTTTTCTTTTCCTTTTTTTTTTTTTTTTTTGGTGAAATTTAATTTCATGATTCATAAAAGGACAAGTCTAACCCTAACCAAACCCTAGCCAAGCATAATTATTCATCATCATCTCGGACCAAATGATGCTGACCGTTGGGTATTCGACCACGACAGCCTGGTGCTGACAACCGGTCTGGTTTTGGTGATGGCAGTTGAATGGATGTCCCCCTCCCCCTCCCTCTCCCCCTCCCCCATCCTCCCCCAATTCCTCGGAGTCAAAATGTAGATGAATCATAAAATGCAGAACAGTTATAGCCGGAAATCTAGTTACCCGAAGCAATCGAATACAGCATGGAGGTTAACAACCATAATTTCATTATCATCATCATCAGTGATGAGGATGACTTCCAGCACGTGTTATACTCAATAAAACTCAGGTTGTGGAAGATTCGTCTTGGCACCTATATGGTTTCAAACATCCTCTTACCAAAGTGATATATGACTGAATTCGAGGAGCAACACCAGATTTCGTTGTAAAACCATTGGCCAGAAATAATAGTCCATATTGTTCATATTTTCCCCCTTGACACATCGTCACCACCACAGCATTGTTCGAGCCAGTTTTCATTACTTTTGGTCTCATCATTTTGACCATGAAAAGAGCGGTACGTGCTGTAATGAGCGACGTGGTGTTAAAAGGCGTCACCTTTCCGGCAACGGTGCTTATGAAGATCATGTGGTTTGAAATGATACTCTTTTTGAATCCATCATGTTTTTTTCTTTCAGTGTCGTCTTTCCCATTTTCTCTCCCTCACTTTCTCGGTGCAAGTATTTTCTCTACCCTACGTACAGCTCGCGCGCCGCTCTCGGACCGCCTGCCAATTCGTGGTGGGTGTGCGCCCTTCTCGCCCAGCGTGGTGCTACTTCGGAAGCCTTCGGCCACCAACTCGCCCCAAGCTCGTCGTCAGATGATACCCCAACGGTTCTGTTGGCTCGTTGTCAAGAAATATGTTTTCGGTACACTGTTCCGTCGTGACTCAGGAGAATGAAAACAAACCTTTCTCGAGACGTTGGACATTACTCCACGCAGAACACGTAGCAGGCAACATTATCGTTATGTGAAAATAATGACGATAACGACAGTTCCCCATGACAAAGGAAATAACATTTACTAGAAAAAAACTTGCCGATTTAATAGCAATATGCATTCTATATCTTGTGGTTATCTTTCAAAAGTTTTACCGTTTGCCAATTTGATGTAGGCGATCATTCAGAAAGTGACATGTATCCTATTTTTGTTAGTATATTTTACTTATAAATTTTTCGTAAAACGATGTCGACAAATTTTGTCCATTGAAAACAAAAGTCGATGAAAAAAGCGATGAGAGATCATCTTATCTTTCTTTTTAAATACTTATATTCTCTTTTGTTCTTGGTATGTCTATTCAATGAAAAAATATCGAATATGCGAAGAGTAGAATGTATAGCTTGAGAATCTATTCTCTCACCTCCTGATTCATCAAACGACCTACATGTTTTCACGAAGGTTACAATGAGAATCGAAGGTTCCTAATGTTGTACTTGCACAGTTTATCACAGTTTTTATGAAGGGTATAGGAAATGTTATGGCTGTTATATGCTAGCTGTATCATCTACCTGCGGCGAAGTACTGTATATCTATACATTTATCCATTTACTTTTTGTAATGACTGATTTTTCGATTGCAAGCCTAGCAAGTAGTACCAGCAAAAGTTTTATTCCAATGTATACGTAGTAATCCGTAATCATATGAACTAAAATTTTGTGCCCATGTTGATCTATAAATTGGTTAGTTTATATGCAATGCGGCCATCCTGTAATCTGTTCTGTGAATAGAGTCACACACACTCCTATTACTATTACACTTTAAAAACATCGGTGTTAGATTTAACACCGCGGGTGTTAAATCTAACACCGATCAAACTTCAATAGAGGACCACACCCACAGGTGTAGAAAATGCACTGTGATGGTGTTGAAAAGTGTTCACCTGACACTTCGTGGTGTTAATTTGACACTGTACCTGGTGTTATTTTGACACTGTACTGGTGTTTATTCAAAAATGACACCACATGGTGTTGATTTGATATTTGTTGGTGTTAATATCAATGGTTTAACACCCGTCCAGCTTCAATAAGAGACCACACCAGCTGGTGTTACTGTGGTGTAAATTTATTTTCACATTTTTTTTAAAATCTAGTATTTTAATGTAAAATTCTTGATCGTCTTGTTTAAATTAAAAATAAACAAGAAGTGCAGTTACTAAGAAACTTTTCAAAAAACAGTTTAAGATTTTTAAATGACACCCGGAGGTGTTAATTTAACACCATAAATGAGCACCGAAAATTTAACACCAGCTCGGTGTTCACTATTTAACACCGGACTTTTTGCAGTGTACCTTTCGTGATATATCAAATTTCAATTTGTATTTCAAATTGTAATTCAAATTGTACTTTTAATCTTTCGCCATCATCATTTATATACACATCTTTCGCTGATCATAACGTCGATAACACCGAATCGGTGAACACCGTCTCTGCCGGTTTAATGTAATTTGAAATTTGTTTTAACTTCAGCTATTGCAGCGCTGCTATGTCCCATTGCGAAAGTTGGAAAATCAGAATTTTAGGGCAGAATCTAAATTTTAGATAATGTTACTGTGGCGTCTGTGCTTTGTTTCGGATGCTGTGGTCTATATCTTATAACGCGCCCTCAGTTGATAGATAAGAGCTCATTGTTGAACCCTGTACTAACAATGTCAGTAACTAGTCTGTACGTATTGTCGTTGACACTTTTGGTGTGATGGTGGCGAGAGGATTAAAGTTGGAGAAACATGACGCGCTGTTTGTTGTTTTTTGTGACATCCGTTCTGACGTTCTCTGAGGGCAGTGTGTATCTTCCTCCATGCTCTGTCATCGCGGCCCGTGTTTTTGGAATGCATTTCATCTTCGTCTTATACAAGACACAAGACAGATACACTCGTTACCCGACCATCTATATAGTTATTTCGACAAGTTCATCCCCATGTGCTGATGGACACGTGTCAACCACTGACCGACCCGGACGGAGTCCGACAAGCCGAAGGTTGCGGCCCGTCGACGGCTTAGAGGATCGTGTGCCGTGTCCGATTATAGGATATGTGGTTTCTTCAGATAGCTGACTGACCTCGCATCAACAACACACTGAATTGATTGCCACAACGAGGAATCAGCTAAGATTCATGTCCATGATTAAAACATATACACAAATGAAACAACAAGATAACATTAATATACTCACGCAAAGTATAACGATGATGTCTAACATTTACTCATAATGGAGAAAAAGTCTACCTGGTGCGTGGTTATCTTTATGGAGCAAGGTCAAGCATATCACGCGGAGTCACAAAAATTGGCCAACACGTGCAGTCAAAGGTTGACATTGAAAGGAAATATGTGTAGATTTCATTCATGCACCCTCCACCCCATCCCTCGCTCGTCAATCATTCGTGACAAAGAGATCAGTAGTTGTCTCCCCCGCTCTCTTTTGATATTGAGTCCTCGCCAAACTTCGTTTGACGCCGAAACGCAGCGGATGGAATGCACAAAGGGTGGTACGATGTGGGTCGGAGCGCCGGGTGATGTTTTTAAAGGTGGCAGTACCCGTTTCGAACCCTGCCCAGAAAATCGTTGTAATATTTTCCCGGTTTTTGCAGAAGGTACTACGTTCTATGGAGGCAGCATGTGTCAATGTGTCAAAAGTCAAAGTTTATTTGATGAAAATCGGTTTTGAAGTGGCCGAAATATCAAGAAACCAAGTAAAACAAAGTGGTCCTATATAATAAAAGGTGGGTCCCACTTTTCATCAGGACCTCTTTGTTTTTTGGATATCTCGGCCATTTCAAAGCCAATTTTCATCAAGTAAACTTTGAATTTCTCCTAAAATCGTGTGCTCTCTCATATCTTATAAGAGGTTTCTTATTATCTAACCAAAAAAAAAAAAAAGTTGGAAACCTGAAGCCTCATCTCAACGCAAAGTATATCATCCCTTTCAGCTGTTGACTGTCTTGACGTCTGCTGGCCTTTTCGTAAATGAGTGCTGCTGCTTTGATCCTAGGAATGAATCTTGATAACAACTTGACACAGCGGTTACATCGAAAAATTAATTTTCCCCTTTTTTTTTTCTTTCCTTCTATATTTCACCTGCGTCGTAATGACAGACAACCTGTCGAAAGTTCGCTTCCCGTTTTGTTTGTTTGTTTCTTTTATTTTGCCTGTGTCTTGTCACGGACACTATGGCTAGCGATATCGGCTCAATGTCCAGGGTATCACTGAATTCTTATTAATCACTCTGTATGAACTTACAGGTTGTAGTGACGTCACGAATATAGTTCCGTCTTTATCTGAACCACAATGTACTGTAAGTCGAACTCGGAAGGATTTCCTTCCTCCTTCGTTCTCCCCCCCCCCCCCCTTCTCCTTTTTATTGTCCCCCTACGTCTCCTTTTCCTTCTTAATCTCACATCACGTGAAACAACCGGCACACATCCATTCAATAAGTTTGTTACGAGTTTAGGACAGAAGCCAACAAGCCGAATACATTTTTCTCATCTGCACACATGATCATGAATATGTTTCATGCAACCAACTTCTAGCATAACTGTATTTGAAACTATACTATTTGTGAATAATTTCCAATGTATTACATCAGGGTTCCCTTGTCAAGTTTTAAAGCAGGATTGCCCTGGATTTATGCTCTTAAAAATATCGATAGATATGATATGATAAGAATTAATTTCCATTCATTGTGGGTTATAGAAGTCTTTTCAGCAAGCGCTGATTTTCAAAGGGGTCCAATGTACATCAAAACGTACAATTCATTTACATAGACGACGAAAGTGTATTGCATGTACAAGATAAAATATGAACGCTAAAATCATATCAAAGACAGGAAAATCATATCTAAAACCAATCATGTTGCAGTAATAACAAAATGATTCAAACAAAATTAAGACGCTACCTAGAATAACAGATCGAAAGTGTTATCTTCTTACCCCTTATGTATAGTATTTCCAATTAAGCCTTTTTCTTTGTAGTTGTAGTTATCATGTACATTTGTCACTAAATCTGAATACATCAAGTCTACATTAAAGGCCATCACAATCATGACAGCGTCATCTTTTGTGGAAAATTAAGTGATGAACACAGTCCAATATCAATGCTGAAACTGTATACTTTCATTTTGGTATATTTCTGAACATTAATATGTAATTCATGGGATGAAATGCTCTCAGTCGTCACGAAAAAAGCACCATGCAGCTGCTTGATGTAACGACAAGCCTTTGGCATCTGAAATCTACCCTCGCTCGTTGACCACCAGTGGGCTCGAATTATGGCACATCCTATATCTCTTTCCAATATATCTCAAAATTAAAGTGAAAACATAATTCTCGTGTGCCTGGCAGAACTGTCGATTTTTGCTTTAATATGTGCGCTTATGTATAAGAAATGTGTAAAAGATCGCCAGGATAACACGATTACCATGATTACCAAAGGGTGATGACGAAAATGCACAATATTGACCAAAAAGGTTCTCCAAAAGTACTCAGTTTCAGAGCTTCTCGATCGTGGTTGCTATGTGACGTTTTACATTCGATTGTAACATCGATTGCAATAATCATTATCAAGCCATAGCGGTATCCACATCCAAAGTAAATGACATTCAGCTGATTCTGCATGCGAGTCAATACTACTGCTTGGACATGGTTGTATTGTCTAAAAAAATTCCCTAAATTATCAGATTGGTGTGCTTTTTATATGTCATGTGTATATTTCTCGATTTATCTACCTATCTATCTATCTATATCTATCTTTATCTATCTATCTATCTATCTATCTATCTATCTATCTATCTATCTATCTGTCTATCTATCTATCTATCTGTCTGTCTATCTATCTATCTATGTATCTACTGATTTATCTATCTATGTCTATCTAGCTAGGTATATAGTTGGTTAACTATTATAATCTGTCTTTCTCTGGATCACAAATCGACTGGGAAGTTATAAACTTTTTTTTCCGTTCTCGTTACTTGAACTTTATTCATCTACCACAAACAGCACGTATATGCCGCTATCAGATAATTTGTGGCTGTGTGCCAGGCATGAAGTACATGTGATACATGAATATCCCCTGATGTAGCATGTGAGTCACGAAATATCTGTCGTTTTACATGGTATACGGTACAGAGAGCAGATAGTGAGGTGTTTTATCAGAGCCAAGTTTGCTTCACACATACAGCGGTATCGGAACAGGTCTGCGACATACCTTTGTGTTGCCAGGTCCCGGAATCGCTGTGGCATTGAGACTGGTGTAATATGGCGAAACATGATGCTTATCTATGACAGTCCAATTAACATTAACGGTCAGGGTCAGAATGATAGAAAGGGAACATTTTTCTCTCTCCTTTTTTTTCCCCTCTTGTTGTTATAGAGAAGAGAGCGCGTTCGTTACGTTGATGATGGACTGTTTGAAAGCAAAAGCGAGGTGGGTAGGGGGAGAGAAGAAGAAGAAAAGACAAGAAAAAGGAGAGGGGAAGAAATAGGCCTACACGGAGAGAAGACGTTTCTAGCTGGTTTTGGCAGCCTGTGGACGTTCTTCCCGGGATATCCCCCGCAGCGAGGTACACACGAGCCGTGAAGCTAGCGCTGTTTCGTCACGATCGCACGTCTCGTTAAGATGTTGGCTTAGATCAATTTACTCGGCCACTGCAGGGCCAGAGTGCCTTGACATCGGGGGTGTAACGAAGCTGCTGGGATGCAGCTCTTCTTTTCAAGACTCACATTCCCGCCAACTAACAAAATTCTCTTTAAGAAGTAATCGGCCTAAAAATCCTCTCCACTCGATTTCAATTTGTCGGATCTAGTTCAGACACAACGAAATGCATCGCTATATATCGTTTGTGAAAGTAACTGCCTGTTAACATAGTTTTTCAAGCCACGATCATTAACACTATGACGATGTCCTTGACGTACTAAATTTGTGGCACGTTTACTCATTTGAAAGCAAAACGATCCAATTTGAGCTATGATTTTACCGATAAAGGACCAAAAAGTAAACTATTTTACTGATACACTGGCAATTCACAGTAAAATTGTTCTACTTCGTCTCCATTTTTTTTCTCCTGTCTTAGTTCCTCCTCCTGCTCCTGTTTCCCATCCGTCTCTGACTTTTCTTCTTCTTCATTCTCTCTTTTCCACTGGATCATTGCCATCATCATCGCTTTACTAACATTATCATTTCCTTGGCTAGATTTCATGTAGAAGAAGTTACCTTCTCTCGCAACATATTGCACAATAGTGTCATGGAGTGAATGGTTACAAATGACAGCCCTGTTTGTGGACATAGCACATAACGTTCAATTCCTATGTGAGTTGCCAAAGTGACGGTTATTATTGTGATAAAATGGACCATTTTATCAACGTGCAGAAGACAGGAGATGTGAGCTTACTCGCACAAAGTCAACAGAGGAATAATTATTGTTCTCAATGGAAATATCGCTCGTGTATGTGTGTGTTTTATGTGTGTGCATCACTTATGTGTGTGTTTGTAAGTGTGTGTGTGTGTGTGTGTGTGTGTGTGTGTGTGTGTCTGCGTGTGTGCGTGTGTGTCTCTGTGTGTGTGCATGTGTACGTGTGGGCACTGCTTACATTGAGATACACTTAACTTGAGATACGCTTTCATTAGGCATAAACCCTCAATTAACAATGAGCAGGCGACATTAATATGGGGGGGGGGATTTTTGTCGGGTTGCAGTATGATGGCATATCGTGACAGGAAGAAAAAAATAATCAGAAGAAGCATGCATGAGCTGTATTTGGTATTTTCTGCACATACTATCGTCCACGGCATCGCGACCATTCTTTCTTTCATACCCCTCGCTCTTAATGTCGTCGTATTCGATGGGCGAGGGAAATTTCTCCTCGACTCCTCATCATCTTTCTCTTTTTAAAGTATCATCCCGTCAGCTTGGTGATGTTCGGCAGCGATTCCTCGCCTATCTGACCTCAGGCAAGATGAAGCGACGAGCGACTGGAAGGCTCGCATTTCCAGCCGGGTTCAAGTTCACACCCACCCAAAGACTTGCCGACAATCTGTTCTGAATTTCCGTCGTGATGGAGAGTTTTTGGTCAAGTACGGCTCGTCGAAATGACATGCCAAGCTCCCATCTTACTCCCCGGCACCCGATCACGATTTGAGCTACGCATTTGCGACGTTTTCAATTCTTCAGAAAACGAAATATCCAGTTCATCTGATTCCTATTTTGCTTCCCGATCCCGGGGGTATGTGGTTGCGCTCATACATGAGTGTTAACTCGACACGTTTCGCTAGTTGCAAAAACACTGCAATCCGAAACCGGCTGCCGATATACCTCCGCGCGTTTTCGCTCAGTTTGTATTTTTCTTTACGGCCGTTTGGTCCCCTCCATATTTGCAGTCAAAATACAAGAAGGAATGTACTGCGTGCTGTAGATGTCATATTTGTTTGGTGTAAAAGCATTTAGTCACATTTTGATAACTGTTGAAATAACACGGCCGGGCAAGAGCGAGAAATTCTTGTCAATTTTCGAGCTGAAGTAGCCACAGGCAGACCGGAAGCGCATTGATGAGTGATGATGTCATTCTTATGCTTCCTGTCGATACTTCACTCCCCCCCCCCCCCCCAAAAAAAAAAAAAATATATATATATATATATATATATCCCCTTTCATAACCCGGGTACAACTGTGTTCTATTTTCATACCATTGTTTTTATACGAATGGCTGAGTCCCCCTGAGTCATCAATCGATATATGGATCAAACAGACCAGTTGCTTATTCATTCGTCATTTATCCATCCATTTACTGTTCATTCATCGTGCAACGATATTGATTGCATCGTTGATTAATGTATTGTGTAGCAACAGTGCAACACTATGATCTACATGTACATGTGTGTGTGTTCGTGTGTATGTATATATATGTAGGGCTATTTCTTACTTTTTTGGGTGTTTCTTTGTGCATGGACGCAATTAAAAATGCATGAAAACGGTCGATTATCTCAATCGATTGAAAATTACAGCATAGACATAATGTTAGTGTGCAGTGACAATGAATCGAGGTTAGAAACAGACATTCTAAAAAGTATCTCATTGACTTTATTGAGGTAATTCTTGTGATTCAAATCTAACTGACTTACGTCTTTTTTTTTCAATAAATTATCATCATAATAAACAAGTTGAAATACACACACTTCATTCACCAACATGAATACATACGGGAAGTATGCCCTTCGTTGCAAATTACACACGGTACTACGCAAACACTTGAATTGCGAGATAGAAAGTCGTAATTGCTTGTGGGTGCCACTGTACAATCATAAACACGTCCTCTGTTTCTGGCAAGTACTTCAAATATTATGAGTGGTATTCAAATTCTGGAAACCTTAACTTTACATGGGACACTCCACAGCGTCTAAATACTCGATTAATCACAGTATTGGTCAGCCATATCGTCACAGAAATATCCTTGAAACAAAACCAGTCAAACGTCATTTTGTATCTATTTTTTAAAAATCCATACTGGCTTCAATGGCGAGTGGTCAGAACGTGAATGGGTATTTTTTATTTTCAGGAAACGGGCACATTTATTTTATCAGATTTTAAACAAGGCCATTCAACTTGTTAAAACTTAGCAAACAGTGTCCATTTCATCCATTGTTTTCTCATTTTCGGTTCTGTGACGGTTGTACTAAAAAAAAGACAATTCGTAATAAGGGAAAAAAAATCACGTTCTTTTTTTTTCTGTTTTTTTTTTCTCGAAGCCATGGCGTAAATAGGTGCACTATTATTACATAACATGATCTCAAAATCTAATTCACTGAGGGAAGACGCGCTGACTACAGACAGTTCTATTTGGTGGTTGTATACAAACTGGTAGACAATTACGAGATTTTATGATGCAAATACGAGACCAGGCAAGAGACGCGAGCAATTCTAGTTTTACCAGGATGGATGTAGCGGAAATAACAGCATTCACTCGCTTAATCCGACGTTCATTACAAAAAGAAAAAGATTTCTAGAACCACACTGCAGTACGACCTGATGAATACTGTATATAGGCTTGATGTGTGTAAACATTAGGATCCACGATCGTACTCTCAGCATCGAGAAGTTTGATCGAAGCTTTTGCATCTTTGCTCGATGTAGAACCATCAGCAACAGGTGTGTGATTAAGGAATAGAGATAGATATACATATAGATGATAGATGACAAACAGAAAGAGAAATATATGGTGAGACAGATATCGAGAGAGATACATAAATATATATATATATATATATATATATATATATATACATAGAGAGAGAGAGAGAGAGAGAGAAATATATGACAAACGGAAAGAGAAATATATGGTGAGACAGATATCGAGAGAGATACATAAATACATATATATATATATATATATATATATATATATATATATATATATAGGGAGAGAGAGAGAGAGAGAAATAGATGACAAACGGAAAGAGAAATATATGGTGAGATATCGACATATCGAGAGAGACAGACAGTCAGATAGATTGAAAGATAGATAGATGAGTAGAGTAGATAGATAAAGGGAGACGGACGGAGGAAACGGCAGAAAGACAGACAGGCGAGCGGAGAGACGAACAAGTTGTGTATATCATACAAGAGCAAACATATCCCTATAAACAGGCCGAAGTCAGCTGGAGTTAGCGAGCAAAGGTTACGCTATACGTCTCAATAATATTGCTCTCGAATTTCATAATCATTACGTCTACGAGGTGGAGAAGGTAGTGCATCTCTATTCACAGACATGATACACACAGTACAAAAATATCAAATAACATCCATAAAATTATCGTGTATAAATATCATATATAATATCTGTAAAGATACAAGAAACAGAAAGAGTGAATGAAGGTGCAACATTACGTAGTGTGAAACAAGGAAATTAAATAGTCGATCATAATACTATATAATTTACAAAAAACAAGTATTCAACCATAATAACAAAATCCTAGGTTGTCCCGTCTTTAACGTTCGTTGTTCCGCTATTGTTTTTGTGTTTGTTTGTTTGGTTTGGTTTTTTTTTTTTGTCTGAAAGGCAGTGGCTTGATTAGGTATGTTATTGTACAAAGTTCAACTTTGTAACAATGAACATCAGTGTAGAGGATGATGTTCAAAACGCAATTAGATCAAGAACTGTTAAGAATAGATTCATACAGTTACACCATTTAAGAGCTAATGCGGTGCTGTTCATTGGGTAGTTTCTCTTTGAATAGTTTACGACAGGATAACCAGTTTGAGCACATTCCATGACACCGAATATGAAATCAAAACTTGTGCGTGGTATATAACATCATCAATAAATTATTCCTCACACAATGCAAACATGAACGTCGATGTGTATTGATATAAATCCTCGATTACTTTTTATCAGCTGCGTATAACCATCTAGAAAACTGCATAGTAAATTTGTCCACATGTCACGAAACTAATCGCTATTTACACGACACGCTATCGGAGGCTGAAGTCCAATGATGGCCGCACCGCTCCAAACAGTCAAATGTCACCCCATATCATGAAGTAGGCTCTTCTCACAGTGTCACTAAAACGCTGGCATCTCATACAGGAATATGCACCAAATCTGTGCCCAGTCTATTCACTTTTCATCATCACCAAGCATTGTCTTTTCACAATTTATGTTTTCTGTGGGGTTTTTTCTCCATCTTCCTCTCTTTGGACGGATTATTTCGTCTGGGAGTTCAACATTGCTCCAGTGTGAAGCTGCTTCCATCCATAAAACATCCTTTTTCAGTGTCTATTTTAAAAAAGAGTCTTAGGCCTTACTGGCGGGGGATAGCGCAAATCTTGTACGATTTGGGGTTGAGGCTGATCCCGTAATTCTTGTCGATGCTCGGATTAGGGTTCTCCGGGGCGGGCACGAGTGTGAAGAATCGGAGCAGAGCAGCGAAAAACAGGAAGAGTTCCATGCGTGCCAGAGTCTCACCGGGACAGGCTCGACGGCCTTTAAGGAAAACAGAACACACACGAAAACAAATCATTATGAGACAGGAATCGCCTGCTGTGATGTACGTGGTGATAGGTAATGTAAATAAGATTATGATATATTCACATACAAAATAGTGATAGAAAGAAGATAGGTGACTGGAGGATGAAAAAGACGCAAGAAAAATTGCCAAATACATGTCAGCGATTATGATTGTTGTACTTTTTTTGCTACTTTCGGTATAGAATCCCTTTCTTCTCATTCATATGACAATACCGTGTTCACTTTGTGTTAACAACGTTTCCGTTCTTAGTATTCCGTAATTATCTCTAAATTGTTGATCCTATACAGCTTTTCAATTACGCTGTCAGGTCGGTTCCATCACGTTTCTCGTGCTTTCACTTCTTAATTGTTATCATCTGTCTTTCCCTTCCTTGTTAACATAATTTTATACTCGTACTTATAACATTGTTTACATAAGAGTATTCTATTTTGAGAAATATGAACAATAAATAGAAATGGAAAAATTGACCAAATAGTGAGTGAATGGAAGTAAGGGAGCGACGAAAATATAGCACGATAGCATTCAAAAGACCCAGTGATGTCATACAGCCAACTGATTAATGGGAGAAACTGGATTATTGAAGTACAGAGAGGATTGATACAAAGAGAAACAGCGAAATGGACAGATCAAGAATCGGCGGCCGACAGTAGCACATGCTGTCCATTCCGAGGTGAGAAAAACCAAGATTTCCACGGAATCCTGCCCTAGTCCTGTTCCTCAAATTCGAAACGTACTAAGGTGGCTGCAACGATTCTTTAAATCAGACACGCTAAGTCAGATAATTACGAACCGATTTACTTTGACGTAGTTACTACGTCATAAGAGGAAGCGAGCATACCTGCCGAGAATGGCATGAGAGCCGGTCTGTGCACAACTTTGCCGTCGACCAGGAACCTCTCCGGTCGGAATTTTTCCGGCTCCGCCCAATGCGTGGGATCCACGTGGACAGAGTACAGGTTGACGAACACGTGGGTGTCTTTGGGGATGCTGTAACCCGAGAGCTCGGTGTCTTCCGTGGTCTTGTGCGGGAAAGTCAGGGCGGTGATGTTGGCCATCCGCTGGATCTCCATCAACGTCGCCTCGGTGTAGGGCAGGTTCTTTCGATCTCGCCAACTTGGCAGGTTGCCCGACGCCACCACGGAGTCGAGCTCGGCTTGGACCCGGGACTGGATGTCCGGCTGCCAATTTACAAGTGGACAAGAAGAAACGCAAACGATTAGAACATGACATGCGTAGATCTAACTCGAGATATAAGGGAGGATATGAGGAGAAAATCTGTGATAAAAGGTACATGTAACGCCGAAGATAAAAATTCGTACCAGATACCAGGTTAAAGAGGAGGAGACACGAGACCTGCTTAAACATCCAAGTTGCCAAACTACAACAATTTTCATGACGTGTGTGTGTCTATGAGCTTGCGTTCTGATACGACTTGTGATAAAAAGTAATTCCTTTATTCAAATTCACGTTGTGCAATTATTTGCAACAGAGCAAATTCGATTGCTTTTTCAACGTGACAGCAAAAAGAAAAATCAAAACAAAAACAAAACAGGTGAGAGTCACGCTATTACGTTGGCTCGCGTACCTCTTCGGTGACGAAAGTTGCTATGTGCATGGCTGTTTCATTTCGTTCATACTGAGTTTGACAAGATTTGACGTGAATGATGTTTACCTATTCCTTATGAAATCCTAACAATCTCCAGAGACTTGGTGCTAGACTCGGCCATGGTTCCCTCAGGCAATGAGTCAAAAAATAAAGTTTCCTATTGCTCCAAAATATACACGAGACGACAAACTGATGATAGACGTAGACGGAGTTGATATCATGGGGAGGAAATATTTGTATTCTGCTGCATGGTGGAAAGCATGTTAGGCTTGGCTAATGAACACACATACAAAAAACCAACAACAACTAATGAACACTCATCGATAAACACACACGAACGTTTATCGGGACCTTAATGACAACTATTCAATCCTTTGTGTAGGCACAGAATCAACAAGAAACATCTCGAGGGCACGATTAATGATAAAAGGCCTATGCCGGAGTCTGATGATAGAACAATACCTGGGCTAAATATTAAAATTAATTAGACAATGATTAGCAAGAGGGAGCGAGACAGGGAAAGTGTTCGTCACAGACAAATAGATGAATGCTTAGGTTACGACTGTACGTACGCGCGCCTGGGCAGTTGTGACGAAATCAGCTACCTACCTATACTCTGTCTATCTATCTATCTATCTATCTATCTATCTATCTATCTATCTATCTATCTATCTATCTATCTGTTACGATTATGGGTTTAAGGTCTAGCGATCTTCGATGTCACATCTTACCTGCACGATCATGTAGAGAATGGCCCAGCGGATCGTCGAACTCATCGTCTCCGTGCCAGCGAATATGAGATCGTTCAGGATATGGAACAGATACGACTCGGTGAATGACTCGTCCGCCTCACTGATGCGCTCTCCACGTTTTAAGGCCTATATACACACATAAACACAAAAGAATATACATTATATTTCATCATATCTGCATCTTTTATTGTACTTACACATTTCCACAACATATAAACATTATAGTCTGACTCCTTAGATTGATTCTTCATCATGGCTAACGTGGTTTATCAGACCGGTCAAGACACGAATACATAAACCATCTAAACCTCATTTCCTCCTTTTAATGATATTATGAAGCGTGCGTATTTGATATCAAAGTTCACCTTCATAAATTCAGTTTACGGGCGCTGTAAATCAATCAGTCGGTTTGTCAGCACGTCCAATTGCCGATCTAGCCACCGATATCAGAAGATAGGACTCAATATATATAGCGAGGTGACATTCACTTGAATGGAATGAATGCAATATGAAAACACTCCGACCTTCGGGGCCATCCAAGACTATGGCTGCATCTGGCTATGAAAGTCGATAACACAAGATAACGATTGTCGGCCCTATGGTGGTACATGTGCGCAGGCATAGTATTCAGAGGAGCTAAACAAAGTTGTCGCGATAGGTCATGGGATCTAGATTGTTTGCTGTCTGTCTGATTTCTTGTTTGATTTGCATGCATGTTTCATCTGATTTTTGCTTTATTTTGATTGTTTTGTTACTTCTTGTCTGTTTAATTTTTCATCTGAGAAGATGGCTGGATAGACCATATTCAGCTTTAGTAGCTGGTCTTCCATGGGGTCCAGTTGGACGTGAGGCGGGACCACTTCACCGGGTTATGCACCCTGCTCTTTGCGATGAATGAATGAATAGGGATATTTTACGTGTTTACGTGCATGAGTTGTGGACTCTGTTACACAAGGGACTTCCATTTCATGTACTATCCGAGGGAAGGAGTGTTTTGCCTCTTACTAGAGGGGACAGTATGTTTACACACAACACTGCTCGTTAAGACTCGGGAATCGAACCCGGGTCCTTTGGATCTGGAGGCAGACGCGCTATATACCAACTGAGGCCAAACCACAGCCTGAGTACTATTGTGTTTAGATGACGAGACTCTAACAATAGAGTACCTCCTGCCTTCGCCGAATCTCCACCAGGTAGGTGTCGATGAAGTCCCGCTGGTTGGCCTCGTCCAGCGTCTCCTTGTGCTCAGCAATCATGCGCTGCAGAAAGCTGCGCACCACCTTGTCGATTTCGAACACCTCGCGGATCTCCGGGATGGGGAAGTGTTTCAGAAAGGGGAAGAAATTGATGGCCGCCGCGTTCGTGCCAATCTCTGCAAACCTGGTGTTCGATCGATGTTTGAGAGAAGATGAAATAGATGATAATTATGATATTAACAATAATAATGATAATAAACAGAATTATAATGATCATGGCAGAGTCAAATCCATTTTCTGATAGTGAGTCGATCTATTGATAGCGTTAAGTTATGAAAAACAACCCTCGTGTTATTCATATAGATGGAAGAATAATGTGACCACAAATTACATAGAATAACATTCAAAATGAAGCCAAGCATGACGAATATCACGACCGTATGCCCATTTATGATTGTTTGTTTTAGTACTTCGAAGGAATGAAGAGGAAGGATACTATAAGTGGAAGAAAAACAGGTCATAAAATTCGTACACAAAATCATCCGTAAATAGCAAAAATAGATTAGAACAAACAATGTCGTCCTTGACGCATGACTAACACTGAATGGAAGACCTGCTATCCGTGTGTGACGCAACGGTGTTTTATAGTTTTGCATTTCCTCGCTTTGTCAAATCATTGTCCTTCTATATGGACAAATTGTAGCTTGCAAATACTTGTCTGTTTATGTTGTAATTGTATGGGCAAAACCGTGCAGTTGAATCATGAGGCGGAACGTAACCATGATACGGATTACACCACAGCCCAGTTCCTACTCTCATAATAACGCAGCATATTAATTAATCTGTTTCAGTGATTAATAGAAACTAAAAGGCGCGAGGTGTAAGGGTCCAAAATAAAATTCGTCTGCTGCACCCTGATTATATGCTGATTCCTTGCTTGTGTCAGTGAGAGAGTCGAAAGTGGGATCATTCTCCTTATACCTCCCAACAGTTATTCCTGGTACCAGCCCACTTTTGTAATGGGGCATTTGAAGGACAGGAAGGCGCGGGAATAATTCCCCGGCAGAATTTTATTGAAACATAAAACCTACTCATCCGGTACAAAGCGTAATGATTATGTCGTAATAACCAAGGAGATAGGAAAAAGAATATATAGCACATCTTGAAATTAAATACGCGAGGATAGCGGGAATCAATGCTTTCTTGTAACAACAAGAAACAACAACCAACCATCCAATCAACGAATAAATAAAACGAACAAACACGTAGGGTGGCCTACAGCATATATACATCGCTTTTCATCGATGATGATTATAATTTGTTGAAATACAGAGTAATGTAAAGCAGAAAAGAGAGCAATACTACACCCAAGTTATGCAGATTCGAAGCTCCATTATAAAAACTGTGTAATTCATCTTGAGTTCGGTCCGTCTCGACATGCGAGAATATTGTCTACCAGAACATAAATCTCATGATTCCGAAATTCTATAGGCCTATATTCCATTTGTTAATTCGTATATATACTGTTAACTAAATGCAATCGTTCTTTACCCGTGAATTTCGCCTACTTAAAGCGGCACCCTCAATATTGCTCTCTCCTGTACACGGTGCCTCAGAAAAAGACAACCCTGTCGATTTCGCCTGCAAATTTAATGTTGTCTACCCGACACATGATTCTGACAATTTTGTCTACTAAATGCACGACCCTCAGTCGCTGTCAAACGTAAATTCCGTCTACCGAAGACATGAAATCATATCGCTCTCGCCTTTGAGCGCTGTCTCCAAAACAAACGACGCTCATAAGGTCAGTCTTTCTCCGCAGATGTGGTCTACTAAACAAAGAACTCTCATTATTTATTTTCCCCCTCACCTGTAAATGCTGTCTACTAGGAGCTGAAACTTGGGGTCCTGGTAATCGAATCGCCGACCGAAGTTGAAGTTGCAGACGACGTTGGAGACGGCGATCTCGACGATGTGGTCGGCGTTGAAGGACGAGTGGTCTTTCTCCCTGAAGGCGTCAAGCATGTGCCTTATTTCCTCCAGGATGTCGCCTTCGAAGTTCTGCCGACCGAAGCCGAAATTGCGCAGTGACGTCAGGGTGAATCGCCGCTGTTCCCGCCAAACGGGCCCACTATCCGCCACGACAATTCCTGAACAAGATGGGATACGAAGACGATTTATACAAGGATACATTTATGTGGGTGAGAGGGCACGGAGTCGCAGACTACAGGAAGTATAATTCCCTTGTCTCTGTGCTTGCTCTCAGATTGACAAGTATGTATTATCAAATGCTATAGTGTTGAGGATTATAACGTGAAAGTCATTATTTCGCTACGTTGCTCATGGTTATGTTGCGTTTTGTTGATGGGAAATCAAATCTATTTAAATCTAATTCAACAGTATTATTGTATATATTGATATAGCATGAGTCTGTTGAAGAGTCCTGTCTTCAATGAAAAGCAAGGCCATGTCTGTGAATACATATTTATCTATCTTTCTTTCTTTGTAAGTATTATGCATATGCACGTATATAGTTATCATACACAAACATTGCCAACAGTAACAACGACTCATACACAAAAACGTAAGAATGTCTCAATGAACGGTTAAAAAATGCTATCCATCTTTTCCAAAAAGTTATACGCTCACAGATCTGTAATGTACAACAGTCCTCTACGAACCTTGCAACCGATCTGGCCATTTTAACCAATAAACAATTACATTTTAGCATCTATATTATATCACTTTGTGGATTCGCTCTACCAGGCAGCAGAAAGGAGATCGTTTTTAAACAAAAAAGTCCAGTTATGTTCTTGAAAATCACCAGGCGGACAGCCTTCGCTTCCAATAACCTAAACTCAGCGTTAAAAGACAGTGTGCCAGATTGTGATGTAACGTGTCTGATTCCGTAAATCTCATCTTTATCTTTTTTTTAAATATGTTTACATTGAAATTTGGTAAACAACATTGATCCTGCATGCCGTTAAGAGAGACGTGTCCACTTTAAGGCAAGTACTGACGGCTGAGTAAACAGCGAAACAATAACAACAAGAAAACAACAACTGCTTCCGTCGACTATGGAGTGACCAACCACAGACAGCCAGTCAGGTTGGGCGATGTATTTTTATAATTCGGACGAGACAGGGGAAGTAGCGGTTCCGGTTTGCAACCCACTTTTAAGACCAAAACAGGTTCAAGTTGCTGAACAGTGCATCTTGCGTGCATGCGCCCCAACCGTTGTCACGGTATATTCCGGAGAATTCAGCAATCACGTACACAAACACATCTGGAATACAACGGAATTCGCGGGCATCACGAATCGCCTCTCAGCAGTCCGGCGGAACTAGCACGGCAAAAGAAGCTAATATCACGATTAAAAAAAAAATCTTACAGTCTGTGAGTAAACATGCGGAAATCATTTACGATCTCTGAGAGAGAGAGAGAGAGAAACATGGAGAGAAAATTGATACAGACTTGGAGTAGTCATATTTCCACGCTTAATTGCCAAAGTGACACTCCGGTCATACAGTCATTTTCAAGTGACCCAAAAATACGCACATCCACACGCTTTAAAAAAATTCGCTATAAACCTAAACTTATGCACACAGAGATATTTATTTTTCTTTTTCCCTTGTCCTTGCTGGCTAAGAAACACATACATACATACAGTATATATATATATATGTATATATATATATATAATATATATAATATATACATATATATATATATATATATATGTATATATGTATATATATATATGTATATATATAAATGTATATATATATACATGTATATAATATTATACAAACACACACATAATGCATAATAATAATAATGATTATATATATATGTATATATATGTGTGTGTGTGTGTGGGTGTGTGTGTGTGTGTGTGTGTGTGTACGTGTGTGTATGTGTGTACGTGTGAATATGTATAGGCCTACTTGGTGGTAGAAAGTGTTGAACGGTTTAAAGAAATGCATTAATTAACCCTTCCATTAGCTCAATAACTCTATTCAAGACTACTACTACAATAGACGAGTGTCGCCTGTTGCAGTGAAGTCATCTTATAGCTTGCGATGGGATATAATGTCAACTTGATTATCTACACGTAGTCAGGACATGGTACATAGATAGGCTAAAATGTCTGAGCATGTGGCAGCACTTTAAAAGCATGTTTACTCTCTACAGTGTAGTGACGGACCTTTGAGAAAATAATTAAGTGCTGTGTCGATGTTTTCCAGCTTTCATTCTTTTCTTACCTTAATTCTCTCTCTCTTTTTTTTTAATGGATTTACCGCGCTATTTAAGACACGTCTCGTAATGGCCACTGCACAAGGTCCTAGATTGAATAAGGTATTCATAGTACCGACAAGAGGTAAGAGTGATAGGAGGAAAATATAAACAAGACGGGTGAACGAAAACAAGCTAAGCGTTGTAGCAATCATCAACCCATTGTGACCTCATCGATCGCAATCAATAGTGATATCGATCTCCCGGCCCCGCCAGTGCTCAAACTGCATTGCGCTGGCCCACACATCGGCAGACGATCGATACTCGTCGATTGGCAAAAATGGCTGGTAACCCTCTCTTGATGAGTTTTATGACTATGGTTAACAGGGATGGCGGTGGTGAGACAAACCACCCAGACGAAGTATTAATGCAAAAGAGCAGGTCAGATTCGTGTCACAGACAACATGTCTGAAAATTTTAAATAAAGCATCTTATGATTATTATTTTCTCACGCTTTATACCATTATGCTTGAGAGCTGGATATTACAGCACTGCAAATCGACGCTTAGGTCTTACCATTACCTAACATTTGTCTTTGCTTGTTCATCTTCTACGTAGGGTTAGTTATTCATAGATGATGTCGAAATATTATTTTTTTTCGCTTTACTTAACATTACTTCGGGAATGATTTCACCATTAAGATGGAGCGTTACTGGAAAGTCTGCTATAGAAGTATTCATGAAATTTATAAGTCGTAGCCATATACCACATGCTGTCCTAGCTCTTCGGCTATTAGGCCCATCATATTGCATTCTGCGGCGGTTGCTGCTTCACTGGTTCCTACAGTTACAGCTACAATTAATTCGATCACCATTGCCACTTTTCTACTGCCATTAATGTTGTTACTCGTACTGGACTTCATTTCCCTGCTGATCACAACAATACTAAACCATGTCAACCGATACTACTTTCTAGCGGCACCGCTGAAAGAAAATCTATAGATGTAACACGCAATTCATGAAATGTAGGAGGGCTTGCTACCCAACGCTCGTATACCTACTAAGTTGCCTGTGCTGCAGACGTGGTTATTCCATTCTTCACCAATGTTCAATATCCCGAGACCTGCACAAGATGTGTTTAAAATACCCCGATCTGGTTAACAAACGTTATATTTAGATTGGTATCACCGATCACCTTATTCGCGAACGTCTGTCAACACTTGCGGATCATATCGCTGAGTCGGAAAGCCCGTCAGTCAATGTTGTAAGTCAGCAAGAAGCATACTTTTCTCTAACCAACGGTTTAATGAACCTAGATTACGTCTGTCGTTCCCTGTAAGCCCCGCCAGGATAGCCAGTTAGCTAAGGAGGATGATGAATTAGCGCTTTTCTCCTTAAACTACAAAAAATAGAGAAAGTGTTTCCATCCCCGAGTCAGAATAAACCCACCATCAAGATCGATTACGAAGCACAGGGTAAGAAGCGAGCGGGCCATTGGACACAGGATGCCGCAGGATTACACCAATTGACCGAAAACAGCGAGAAAAGGGCGCGCGAAGGAGCTGCGACAAACTTTGTTACCGCCAAAATCTGCCCGTGTCCTTGCAATCTGCCTCATTGAGATACGCATCGGCCTGTCGCATCCACTCAGTGACATGCTAGGCTCTCCATTTGTACCGTTCGTGGCAAAAATCGAACTTAGAGAGTTCCATCATAATAAATGTAATCTGTCACTGAAAACCCTTAGAGAACAAGACATGCAGATCCTTAGTCCTTTAATAAGTCTGCTTTTGAAAAAAAAATCGCAAACAAACAAATCTACTAGCGATCTATAGCGATCTATTTCGCGTTGCAGATTGTGAGAGGAATTATATTTACATAATGTGTGAGGATCTTGTTATGCACAGAAATGTACATTTTCATAAATTGATGGCTCTATCATCCTGCAGAGAACTGTTCATGAATAAATGAGAAGCATGTAAACCTTATATTATGATCATCACTTCTGGATTCTACATCTCGACGCTGGCAGCAAGCATTCCAACATAATGTAAGTTGCTAGCCGCGAAGATTTGGTAAGATCTAAGAAACACATGCGCATTATTTTCCCATTATTAGTACATCAGCTCGTTAGAAAGTCGTTTAACCTATTTACATTTCCGTCACAAGAAGATAGGCAAGCCATGATTCTGTTTTGCCCCTCATGAGCGCGGCAAGAAATCATTTTAGCAGACGGGTTGCCTAGGATGAAGGATCCTGTTAGAATGCTTGCGCCTGTGATTCGCGACGGTCCCAGTTAACAAAGCGCACCTTACACACTTCGCCAGCGAACTGCTTCGCACATGAAGCGTCCACCATCGGTGTACATCGAAGGATTTAAGAAAACCCTTATGACGTCTGCACCAGGTTACAGATCCGAACGTCTGGTCTTCGCCGCGTCTTGGTAATCGGATTCATCATCCGTCAAAGGCTAAATTCGTGCAAATTGATTGCATAGAATGGGAATTGAATATCAATGTTAGCATCTCCAGGCCGTGAACAGCTCGTTCCGGCAAACTAATCACGTAATGGGGGCTAGATGCTTAGAAAAGACTTGTTTGTCTCCATGGCCATGCAGTGAGATGGGTCGACTGCGGCATCAAACTGCGAGGAACTTACACTCTTGCGCGCGTTGGGACTAAGGATACTTGCACTTTACCCGAGGTCACCCGCTATATCATGATACACCTTAGTCGCACTACTAAATAAATCCCATCTGAGTTATTCAATCAATCGAGATACGTGACAAAATCCGGGTAAATTCTGTGAAAATTAAAGCCTCCAATGCAAGAGCAAAAAATGTAGGAATAGTCAAGAATGGATTTCATCCAATGGATTTTGTAACTTCTTGTTGGAATGATCTAGGGTAGACATTCGTGTCAAGAGGGCGCATAAACTATCCCCTTGACTTATGGATTATCTACGTTGTAACGGTGGTTCAAATGTTTGACGACACATTTATCTGTGTGTGATTATAACAGTATGGTAGGAAATAAATGAAGAGTTTGTTCGCAAAAACCGATAGGTCCATTTTTGAAGATTTTGAAGTACGGTCTCTGTCATAAAGTACAAAATGATACCTTTTAAATGATATATTGGTCACTAAATATAAAAGTACGTTTTTGAAGTTAAAGTCAAAGAAGCAAAAATCTTCTTATTATTCTCTTTATTTTTCTTGACCTTTAATCGCAAATTATCTCCATTTGGCAAATATGGACTTATCGGTTTTTGCGAACAAACTCTTCAAATATCGAATGCTCTAGAATTCACCCATGCGTTTCCTTAAACGTTTGTAGGGCCGTACATTGGTTGGTTGAGCACACAATCTTCGCATTGAACGGACGTCGCTATACTCTCTTTTCCAAATGCATTGATTTTTTGTAAAACAAATTTATGTATGCCTGTATATCTTTGTATTACATTTTGTTGTTGTTTTTTGTAATTGTGTTGAAAAATGAAATTTGATATTGAAAATGAAATTACGGTTTGAATTTAACTGATTTGATGACGACTCATCTACTTTCAACACAACGAAACATTCGATTTCGAGGAGTGACTCGATACAAAAAAAAAAAATGTTCTGTCGGCTGGTAGACACCTTAAACAATCGTCAAATTGAAGTGACATCACAGGAACTTCTCGGTCATACATTTTGACAGGCCTTGTCACACGAGGGTTCCGGCCTCCAGAGTTATTAGCCTCTCATTCGCAAAACATCCTCGGAGACCTCTAACAGAAATCGACAGATTGTAACCTCCATGATTACTCCTAGATCTCATGGCGAAAACATGTCAAAACATACCATTCATTGTTAAAGTACGATATCAAGCATATACGGACTGAAATTGTAGCGATGTACCTCACTCCCTCAAGATACTGGCGATTTTGGTTTTTTTTTACGTGTAACTGTTAAGTTAAGGAATGTATTCATTTTACACAGCTAGTTCGGTCAATAGTTTGATCTATACCATTTGCAGAAAGCAACAGCATATTTTTTTTTCTGGAGTGAAGATGTGATATCCTTGATATAATTCCAGCAAAGTCATTTCATTTCGTTTCCATATCCAATCAATACAAAATAATTGCCGAGTAGCATAACCGATTTGTACAAAAAGATGAAATGTCATGAAGCAAATACAAATGCAAACATTTGTATTTGTATTCTGTTTAGACAGAATTATGGTAGCGATTTTGAATGAAATGCAATCCAATTATGCCATGTATTATTAAAAATTCTATGAATAACATTGGCATATTATCACGCGTTGTTTATTTTTTTTTTTTTTACTTTTTGCAATAGACGAGAAAAGTTTGTATTATATTGTTCAAGTATATCTACGCTTTCGCTGATTGGACTGTTCTTTACTAAATATCTTGCTAATTTGACCTTCCTCTATACATTCTATGAGTGCAAAATGTAGAATGCATCGAGGTTGACTCATAGAATTTAACTATTGTCAGGTACGAAGCGAAGTAAACAAAGGTTATCGAAAATGACTTTTACGAATGTGATTTAATGTATGGAATGTCGCTTTCCTTACTCAAACAATGACTAGTTTGACTTTGACGGAAGCATAGGAAAGAAGCAAAAAAAAAAAAAAGAAATGATAATAATCCAAATGCTTTTTGACGTGACGCCCAGTCGATAAGTATATGGAACGGCGAGAATTGATACAATGAACATAATGGACGTAAACATGAACGGGGAAACCCCCGAAATCGGCGGTTCTATAAATACTCTGCCATTCGATTCTTGATCCCTTTCTCTCTGTAACGTATACATTCTTCTTCTTCTTCTTTTTTTTTTTTTTGCTTTCATCCTCTTTTTTTAAAGATATTTCATGAAGTATATAAATTTATGAGTCTTGTGTTAAATTTAAAAAAAAAACCTTCTTGCGATTATGAATACATAATTGAATACATATATATATATATATATATATATATATATATATATATATATCTATATATATGTGTGTGTTATAATTACATTTATTTGTGTGTAGAGGGAGATGAATAGAAAGATATGAAGAGATTAACATAGACAGATTGATATATCGTTGTGACATGTTGGTTGACACTTATGTCTTATCAGGGCTATTCTCTTGACAGAGAGAGTCAAACCTGACGTTGCCTTTATCATTGCACTATTAACAGCCTTCTTCTTTTCTTTCGCTCTCTCGCCTTCTTCTCCATCTTTCTTTCTCTCTTATGTTTTTTTTCCTCTCTCTCTCTCTCTCTCTCTCCCTTCTACTGTGCGGTTCGGAGATAGGGGCAATGCCCCCCATCTTGCTGTTACACGTTCATCCGAACACCCTGGAGAAGGCACAGCGGGCATGCGGAGCGCTCGAGTAAGAGTTGACGAACAAGGCGTCGGCAGGGCGAACCTCCTCAACAAACAATAATCACTGCGATCTTCTCTCCCCTATCCTCCTCCTCTTCCATCCTCCTCCTCGTCCTCTCGACCTCATCCCTTGATGGGTCCATGTCATATACTTCCCTCCCAAAACTCCATTCCACTGTTTCCTCCATCATTACAGCACCAGATATATGATATTTGTGTTGGTATATAAGAAGACTCCCGATGACGGTCCGTTGTTACAGCGCTCTGTCGTCGCGTGTCTAATTGCAATGTTATCGCTGTCAGCTTGGCATCGACCACCGCGCAGCTGTCATGGTCTCATCGCTCGTCTTCATTTCTATTTGTTTTTTTCCATTACAAAGAGACAGTATTTGACAAACGCATTACAAAGAGACAGTATTTGACAAACGCAAAATACCATGTTTTGATACAGAAGTAAGCTCAAAGCAAGGCGATTGGTTGAATATGGTCAATATTTGTGCCACAACGTCTTTACTCCTGAACAAATTTGGATCTACATACAATGCAGTAGATTTACGGAATACTTTTTTTCTCCATTTCCATAAATCCTCTTCTGTGATTATTTTCTTTGCTGTCATTCAAATCAAATCAAAATCGGCGTACAAACTAAATCTTTCAAGTGATTTCACTATTTTCTGGAGATCATCAGGCAGGGCTAGATAAGATGGCGTTAAAAACATTGAAAGAGAGAGAGAGAGAGACGATTAAGCCATGAAGTGTCGGTTGAATCTCACTAAATTTTTCGTCTCACCTATTCTTTAGGGACAAATGCAATGACTTCCATTGCTTCAGATTAAAGCATTCACGTGCTTGATGGGGCCTTCATCCTTTTCTGCTCCTTCCTCTCTCCTCCTCTCTATTTTCCTATACGTCCTCCTTACCTTCTCATTTCCCCCTTGTATTTACGCCTTCCCTCTTCTTTTTCTCCTCCTCCTCCTCCTTCTCCTCCCCCTCCAAACTCTTTAGTTCCTTTATTGGGTTTAAAAAAGATTTGTCCATATACCGCCTGGAAGTCAGACTAAACAAATCAAGGTCTCACCTGAAATTAAAGATCGCGGCAAGCGGCGTGTGATATCAGATCAGTCCTGGTCTTTGGTTTCACAATTGTCTCTCGTTTTTTTAGGTGCTTTCTCCACATGAGCAGCACTCTTCTAAATAAACCGTAGAAACTTCAAGGCGCGTTGTTTCGGCAGAGCTCTAGCAGGGAGGTGGCCACCTCCCTGGTTCTCGAGCCAAGGCGGTTGTGATACCAGTAGGCCATCCCACTGCCTTACATGAGAGTGTCAAGTCACGTTGAGTGAAAGAGAAGTGCTTGACCTCGAGAATTAGAATGGAGAACATTATGCGAGCATTGTGTTTGATTTACTTTTTGTGTCATTCTAAAGCCTTAATAAGCGTTGTGTATCTCCTTAAAGTGTGCGTGAAATTGTGCAAAACGTGTGTCTGGTTGCCATTGTCTTGGTTGGTCTTCGGCGACCGTGCGTACGTTCAGAGGTAACCAAAAGGCAAAACATAACTTGGTCTGTGTGTAGGTGTGTGTGGGTGTGTACGTCCATATTTCGACTGAAAGGGGCATCTTTGGGTTCTACAGCATATTTGATACATTCTGACAATATCATGACTATCACGATTCATTCTGTTCACATTATAAGGAGTCGCCTTCTTTGGAGAACTGGCCTTTTCTCACATCTTGATCCCCTCTGCAAAAATTTTGACGGATGCTACCTTTCCATTCGAATGTCTAAAAGATGACATGTGGTAAGTATAGCCAAAGAGCTACTACCTCTCTTTGGTATAGCTGCCTCACTTAGATAATGCACCTGCAGGGACAGCTTTGAGATGAGAAGAGCACGAACTTTCAAGACAGATACGGTCAAGCCAGGGAGGTTGGAGAGACCTCACCGGTCAAGCGGTACCTGCGGGGTCCCTGGTACATGGTCAGCAGACGGTGTCACGTGACTTTGAACACACCTGCACATCTTACACGCCTCGATATCTGAGGCTCTCTAATGACCAGAAGTACCTGCATTTCAAAGTACAGCAAACCTTTGGTCATTTTTAGAGTATAGTGGAAGGTCAAAATACTCTGGACTGAAATCAATTACATTTTATGTCAATAGCATTCAATTCCAGTCCATTTAGCACACTGATGGCTACTAAATTCGTCACAAGCCAGCATACTTTTCCGACCTTGTAACGTCCTCTCCTGTCACAGAGGGACTGAATACAAACTTTACCATCTCAGCACTTCGGAATCAGCCAGGATACCAACAAGGCGTACCTTGACTCACCCGGACCACCTCCTTGCGTCCCTGCGGGGGCCTGTCCCGCAGCAAACCGCCAAAACCTGAGCCAACATCCTGAGCGATACATCCATTTTCGTCGTCAACCCTATCCCCAGTACGCTGTACTTGTATGGGAACGAACGTAATGATTCTTTACACTCCGAGTATGGATCAAGCTGCAAAGGGCGGTAATATTCGCGTGAAGGAAAAAACAATAAAGAACCCTCTTATAATCTAATTTCCTCGAGCACGTGCTACGTTAGTTATGTTGGCGTTGGTCTCAATATTGTCCGCTATAGATTAAATTGATCCATCTTAACGATTCAAACTACACGCAACTGTATGTGTCATGAGATATCATTACGTAACATCATATACCATCAAGTCGTGTGTGACGAGTCCAAATAAGCCAGTTAGTTATTAGCTCATGCGCATGTTTTCACAAAATGACCTGTCTTATTATTTCAGTTGCAATGGTTAGGCACTTCAATTGATTTGAAAACGACATAATGCATAAGTTCCCCACACTTAACAGTTATATGGAATTCATGTTAAAACAAAGAATGACAAGGTGACCACAATGGTCGGTCAATGTATATTTTAACGCTTGGGGAAGTATCAATTTCAGAGTTTTGCATAGGATGTAGGACCCCTACTAACAAACATTTTTTTCGGTAAATATTGCTAAAAACTAGACTTTAATGAACACTTTATTGCTGTCAGGTGAATATGCTGTCATGCACCATTTATAAGGATAACATGAATTATCATTATATCTCAGGTACCTATCTCGATGAATTTAAAAAAAAAATCAAATGCCTGTTAGCACAAGTGACCTTTTATGCTAACGAGCTGGCTTATTACACTGAGTGGTCTGTTACTTCATATCTACGCACATATTCGGCTCTAGAGTGTCGCCTACGAAGAAAACAAAACCCCGAAAAATGCTTAATGACCCAAAATGCAGATACGATTTCATAATGAGGAATATAGTATATTTCAGAAGGAGATGATTGTCCATTTCACCGATATTACCGCAATCTTCTGTCCCTGCTGGAAAGATCACAGTGTGTTCACAGTGTGTTCACAGTGTGGTCACATAGTCGACTTGGTGAAAACGCTCGAATTTAACAGTGTGAAGATGATTTCACACTGTGGTGTGGTTTTTCACCGAGAGTTCACATAGTAATGTTTTGTTTCACACTGTGAATTGATGATTCACAATGTGTTCACAATGTTAAAATGCTCAGATTTAACAGTGTGAAGAGATTTCACACTGTGTTCACAATGTGTTCACACTGTGTTTCACACTGTGGTACTCTGTGTTCTTTCCAGTAGGGAAAAGTTATGTTACTCCTTGTAAGGAGAGAAAGAACAGAAATGTATCCACAAATTAAAATGCATCTGGACGAAACGACGGATATAATTAACCGAATTCGTCGTCTGACTGTGCTGTTGTTGCACGTAGACGCATGCCACATTAAGTATATATGTCATACATTATAGAACGCAATTACGTTCAGGCTGTGTAGAGGGAAGGCAAAACACCGATAGAAACATTGTCAGCTTTTGTGTCGACAGCCCAACATTGAAATCATCTCCTCTTCTTCATACTCTTCAAATTCTTGGCCAAGTGCCTATCAATTGAATTTGTATCATATCACCGCTGGACTCGATTCACAGCTTCGACGGCTCTACTTCCCTCTTTTTCCCCTGTTATCTGGGTTGAACGTTCGCGCTTTACCTGATAACTACCTGGACGCATCGATGGTTCAGTGGTTCGGAAACTTTAAGATTTTCAAATTTTGGCCTGCACGCATTGCCTTATAGTAGTGGACAGCTCGAGATCAAAATGAGAATGACGCAGAAACGGAACGGGTGATCCTTTATAGATTGAACGGGTTGAGTTTAGTGTCTTGGTTACGCAACTTGTGCTTCCGAAATAGCACATACTTGGCACGAGGAGATGTTGCATACAGTACCTCGACCACTTGACAAACATAGGCGTTACATGAACGAAAGAAGTGAATTTTAGGGGTCACCCAGCTATCTCATAAAGGGAATGGTTTTATATCGCTCAATGAGTTATCACATTTACATACAAAATTCTTTTTTTGTCCCGTAAGTTAATCAATATATATCGTACTTTCTTTCTTTTTACTGTGACTCTCTCTTTTTAAAGTGAGTGTAAGAAATTTGTTTCAGGCGGATTGCACTGATTATTTCATTCGTGTTTGGATATTTTTCTTTTGAAATTTTTGTTTTGTTTTCGTGGGGTGGGGAGGACCAATGGTAACGGTTCTCCGTACGCAAGGGTTCTTCAACCACCAATCTTGTTTGGCCGCCCGGTAACGCGGTAGGGGAAACAGGATTTCGAAGAGGATACAACTATTAAGTCATTAGTGAATCTAAGTTACGTAACACGCAGGGTACTCACTCGTTTTGATCGTACTACATGAGTTATCAATTTTCCTTCGTTTGGTAGTCGATTAACATTGCACCAACACTGTTCACAGGATCATCCCATTTAAAGTACAATATCTGGCTCCATAGTTATATTTTGCAAGTGGGTGTGGGTGCATAAGTGGGTGCTTTCTGCAGTATAACTGAGTTGTTGTAATCGTCAACTTTAATCACATTTATTTTTTCTTGCAATTCAGGCGTACAGTTTGCAGATACGTTTGATAACGCAACGGTTTCTGATGCACAAGACAAATGTACCAGACTACATAGGAGATGTTAAAGATTGATTATAGATAATATTTACGTCCATTGCAGGGATCAGCGATTGATCGCAATCTAAAATTTGACGGATCAAGTATAGGGATGCTAAACATATGAAATGGATGTACTCTTATGCGAAGAGAGTTACGCTATAATCGACATGTAATGGGCATTTGGATAGGTATCTTGTTATCGGCCTTTTTGGTGAAATAAAAATCTAAAAACATGTTTACTGCCGCCTGATAAATCCTAAAACGGGTATTTTGTTTTTCAATATGAAGATAGTGAGTTACAGGATATTCAAACTTCATCGAAATCTTGTAACGTAGTGCACATTATACACAAAACGGTACAAACAAACAAACAAACAAACAAACAAAAAATCATTCATATTTTGAATTCTGTACGATTTGCTGGTCCATATGAAACGCAGTTCACTGTTGCTTCCATTCGCTCACACAACCGAAAGACATGTGTCAGCAAATAATGAATACCGTTGATGAAATGAGGGCATTTTTTTTTCGCTCGTTAACGCTCGCAAAACGTTTTGCAATGGTAATTACAGCACGCAGGCAGGAAAGTTTCAATTTGAAATATATACGGGTTCTTACAGAATGTGTTCTGTCATTCAGAGAACAAACAGTGGAGTCATATTTGAATTGTGCATTTGACTACTCCTGCATAGACGGTATCTAATGCCGCGTGAAATACGCGAGCGAAGAAGGTGTGAGGATTATGGAAATATTATAATGTTTTGTCGATATTGTGTGGCAGCAATGGCGCGTTGAAGTGTCGAATCATATGGCTGAATTGAGTCAATTATCCCGGGCCATCCCACGTGACGGCAAGTGGAAATATTTTCCCAAAATCGTCAGCAGTGCATATGACATGCATGACCCGATCGTTCCAGACAATTTAACAATCACGCGGCTCGACTGATGCAACAATCCGGATCGGGAAAATTAAGTTTGGTCAGTTTCGAGCAACAAAGACGAACTTAATCAGTCTGCTGCAGAAAATACTCGATATGGAATGCATTGTATGAACACAACAGTTTCTATTTCTATCCAAATGAGGTGGCATTCTATATTCACAGCGAGATAGAGAGAGAGGGGGAGCGCAGATACATATCATTTTGTTCTATCTTAATAGTGAAAAAAAAATATATATATTGTCTCTCCACTTCAGAGGCGTAGTTCAAGATTCACTTGAAACCTATTTTTTGAAACCTTATTTAGTTACACGATATAACCTGATGAATATCACTTTGAAATGAGTATCAAAGCGACAGACATCACGAAAGATTTCTGCTACCTAACCATGTTCTATAGTCTCTCCGTTCAGGATAATCGCCGTCATTGGCACCATTGTATCTAAGAAATCAACAGATATATATATATATATATATATATATATATATATATATATATATATATCCCACGGTAGATATATTTACCACACGATTGATTCAGTGAGAAAGCAATCACAAGGGTCATCCTATTCATGTTTGAAGGGGATTTCCCGAATGTACAATTATTTGATCTATAAACTCTAAACCACTCGTCATTCATGATGTTTCCACGTTTATCATATAGCTTATATCGATCATTTTCACTTACATTCATTTACTGCCCCATCAGATGACAGTGTTTGGTCTCACGTAAGACTCAACTGTGTGCGCATGCGCACCCGTGTGTGCATTAAAGTTTGTGTGTTGCATCTGCAGCCCTGAAAATTAGATTCCTTTTATAAGCTGATATATTGTAAAGGTAAAGGTATTTCTGACCCTTCCTAGTGATAAAACTGGAGACCCCTTTATGATGCATGGAGGGAAAGGGAAAAGCAATAGTACAGATTTCCGGTGAATTTATTCGGACCTCGAAAAAAAAAATCCAACCTCAATTTTCGATACAAAAGGGAAGAGTGCAATGTGAGTTCTCGAACGACAGAGGTTTAGTTTTTCATCCTTTTTCAAAAACTCTGAGATGTACTTTTGCACTGAAAATACATGTTCTTGCATGTGTTACTATGACCCGTCGTCGATATATCTATTATGGACAGTAATTTGAGGAAGGTATATAAATTATACCGCAAAGTTCTGCTTTGTGTAAGTAGCGCGGCTTAATTCAATGTTGCTTACCATGCTTTCTTCTTGTTGCAAAGCACCCATTAAGTCGAGCTCATAATTCACTCAAGTTCGAATGCAAAGTAAAAGGGGGCTGGCTGAAGCGACGGATACCACAAGAACTGCGAGACAACGCTCTTTGGTCCTGTTTTGCGCTTCGATTGTGCGTCAATTTCAATAGGTATATTCTCTACTATTCTATAGTCTGCGGCAGTGTTCATTGGTGCTTTTGTCATCGACAGATCAAAGTCTTGGGCTTGATGTGAAGAGAACTAAGGGTAAACAAAATAGCCGCATGCCACTTACAGGGAGCGCAAATTCTAGGCCTCAGCCTGTAAAGTCAAGTTCTCGGAGCAACACAATACGACATATTGACCCAGATCTAAGACCGGCTTGCCTATTTGAGCACCATTTAAGTACCTGGACTATACCCAATAGTCCTGCCTCGCTTTGACAAAACAGACCGACGATCTACGGAAGATTGAATCGAGCTCGGCTATGCTAACAAGAAAAGGGTATAAAGAGCGAAACACGTGTTTACACTGAACGCGTACACCTGGCCGGCAAAATTAAATGTCTGATTTAGTGGCTTTGATTATTATCAGTAATACAAGCACACGGGTGAATATTTCGCAGTTATTAGAGCTTTGTGATATAATACCGGAATCCAGAACTGACACCATTGTCACGTTTGCCGTGATGTCTATGAATGAAGAGTATCTATTCTATCGGACTGAACAACCACAGTGGCCAGTGAGATTCTTCATAAAGCAAGCGATTGCACTTGAGTAAGCATTACAGCTTCGAGCGCCAGTAAGACGTGTATAATAGAGTCGCTGTTTCTCAAAAAAGACGAAGAAAAAACATACAATCCTGTCGCCTAGATCTATTTGCTGTGCTACATTTCCAAAGACTGAGTCATTCAATCAAATTGATCGTAAACATGTTTCACTCTATTCTATCTATTTCACTATTCTATCCATTTTCTTGTCCTGCAGAGAAATGTAAAACATAAAAGCATGTTTACGCGATGTTCTCATTTATGACGAAACGTTCAACTTTAAGGGGATGTACTCTTTTTGCGAGGGAACATTACTTTCGGAAGGGTTTAATAAATAGCCTCGAAGTCAATACATGACATTATTGTCCGCATAGGTTGAGATGAAGAATACCATCGAAGGGACTCATGCATAGCAAGCACCGATGACTCACACTGCAATTATCTTGCGGTTGTTTATTGCATTTTACAGCATGCGGATAATTATCACACCGAGGTATACTGTCTGTCAATCATGCACATATACCTGTTGGTGTAGGTATATTGTGTGTGTTGTTGTTGGTTTGTTTGTTTGTTTTTGGTGTGTGCGTGTTGTGTGTGTCTGCAAAAACTGCATGTCACAAGTCGGATTAACCATGTAGCTCCATGGATTAACCGAGAGTTGCTTAGCTCTCTTGTTGCGCGTCATTGAACTTCCCCTACGTAGATAGATCGATTGATTGCGATCCGATTCTATTCCACAGCGTCGCAGAAATTTGCAAGACGTTGATATTTTTCCCGCGTTTTGTTTTCTGTTTTCTCTTTCCCTACAAACATTCGGACATGAGCGACTTCAGCAATGGAGCGCACACAGGAAGAGAGTTTCTTTTTATGTACATGAAATGGTGAAGTGTTAAAGGGCGGGAAATATGAATCACTGCGTTGGTGGAAGGAATCGTTTTGTGGTATCGTCTGACCTTATTCCACCCGGTCCCAGATCTACCATCATGAGCGGGAACGTTCGAGACATGTATTCGTTGACTCTAATTCACGGAGGTCCTAGAGATGTTCCTGTACACGTCAGATTAAATACGCAGCTCTTTTTCCCGACATCAAAACTTATTAGACGTCATCTAGAATCTGATAGTGAGTTTTAAATGCAACATGTTCGCAAAACCTGGAAAAGATAGAGAGAGTGAGGGGGAGGAGGACGGGAGGGAGGGAGAAGGGGAGAGAGCAAAGTAAAAAGCTCTTTCGCTATGTGAATATGTGACACTGAGATTTAGTGGTGTATCTGAATCATTACAATATATTACCTTCGTACATTTTCTATTTCATGTATTGCAAAGGAACTTCCAAAAAGCTCTGGGGATGTGTTGCATACTAAAATGCAGTGATAGAGAGGCATTTTATATCATTCTTTGTGAGAAGCTATCGACTTTTTACAGAGAATCCTGCAGAATCAAGTTGGCAGAACTTCATAATTAACGAATGACATTATGCTTTCAGTAACCTACCACCAAGTCAAGAGAGTGTTATCTTCCCTTGGCCTTGGCGCTGCTTTGAGATGAATGGTATAAAGGATGAATGTTCGGCAGTTTAATGATGGCCATACAAGCATAGCGCGTGATCGATGTATACATTTGAAGCAACGATAAAGTTTATGATCCGCTATTGGGCTCTTTAAACTTTACCAAGATGCTCAGAGTGTTATTCACTTCTTCTTCTTTTTTTTTTCAAATTACACCTGGAAAAAGAATAATCTGACCTCATGACAACATGTATACCATGACCATACCAGAAGCACTCGCCTTCTGTAATACATCGTCATGATCGTGGTGTGTATTGGCTAATTATAGCCAGGATCCACTATAATCTGCTCTCAAAAAGAATTATTATGTTATAACATCTTGTCCCTGCGAGATCAGGACGTGGTCCATCAAGCTGCCAGCTTCACTTCAGACTACTGGATGTTACCATGGAGATACAGATTATTGTAGCTGTATATGATGTAACTGATGAATACATGTTATAGGACAAATTCGTGTGAACATAATTATAAAGGCAGATATGTCTGGGAAGGGTATATCGTTTTCTGAATAGTATGTAGGTTAATAGTTAGAATTAGCTCACAGACAGGATTACCATTAATCCCAGATATCCCTTTTCTCCTAGGCCGACTAGATCTACATTCTGTGGAGTCTCGTGAAAATTTAATAAAGTTTCGCAGGTCATCATGACTGAATACACTATCCATCAATATACACTTACAAACACAAACACTCAATATCCGACTGAATGATCAATGGTCATCATTTTACAAGGACTTTAACTGATATTCTAACAAGGATTGTCGAACGATTAACTAGGTCTTGCTTGGGAATTATCTGATGGAACTAGCTGATATGGAAGTTCGATTAAAACATCCATGGCGCCACGGCCATGGTGTGTCTGTGTGCAACGTACCTTGTCCTTCCGTGAGTTCCTGTGTGAGGGCGAGATGAGGTCTGCCCGCAAACACTCCAGCTTTCTTCACCAGAGCTTCCCTCACGGTGTCGTAGCCATTGAGCACGACGACGAGCTGCCCGGCCAGATTCAGCGTAAAGACATTCCCGTACTTCCTGGCCATGTCCATCAGAGTCATGTGGGGCTGCTTGCCCAAGCTGAAAATACTCCCCACCAGCGGCAGGCCCCACGGACCGGGCGGCAGCTTGCCCGGCAGCCGGGAGCGCCGGCGGTACCAGCGCACCACCATCATGGTCAGTAGCGTCGTAATCGCGAAGAGAAGGACACTTTGCATCCCAAACATCAACATGATGGCTGCACACTTAGTAAACACTAACTAAAATCAACAGATCTTGCGTAAAAAGTTGAAAAAGAGAAAACCTTCTAATCAATCTACCCCAAAAAGAAAAATGCAGTTGCGAAAAAGATGTCAACAGTAACAGGCAAATTGCTCCACCACCATTATTCTGGCGTCTGCTGATGAGAGCTGTGAGGTTATGTGACACGATGCCTTCTCCCTCGAGACAGTACTATAACAGCTCCTAAATTTAACTGCAACTTCCCGCTGGGTACCATTTGGTACTTCGTTTTCCCACTGTTTCGGCCGACAAAGCGTGCGCCGCTGCACTGGACCATAAGCAAGTGGCTGACACGCAGCCGCGATTCGCTAGCCACGCTTCGCAAGTTCTGCACCCTAACATTAACACGCCCTCTTCACCCAAATATGGCAAAACTGGCTTGCCGAACGAACTGCGAGCTGCTCACGCCGCCCGCTGCAACTTTTTTGTTTCTTTCAAGCAGAGGGGGTTAATTTTTTTTTTTTTTTCAAGATCGTACATTCTCATCCCCTGATGATTGGCACTTACAGAAGATCGCGAAATTTCGTGTAATAGCACAACGTCAAGAAATACCGAAGTAGTATCAGTGTAATCAGTGATGGATTTTATTTTTCTGCAGTAGTCCTGCGTGTAAACCATTTTCATTTAGATTCATCCTCGTAAAAATATAGATGCCAGCAAGATTATCTACAAAATGTCCTATTTGAGATTCTCTTTGTTTCACTCCTCTTCCCTCACCACTAATATTTTTAACAAGTGAGCCTTTTTAAACGAAATAGACAGATAGGTATTTTGAGATAAAGAGACGGACAGAGAGAGAAGGAAATGATTTTATCTTTATTTTATATCAGTTAAATCAAATTTAATTACGAAAGTCATCTAAACGCAAAGGTCGAAGGATTAGAATTTTTCGGTTCTCCACACAGTCGATAAAAAAGTGTACACATACGCATAGCTAATACATAGAATGAGACAAAATAACATAATATTTAAAAAATAATAATGAGTGTTATGATAATAATTACAATCAAACGCTTAAAGTCATCGTTGAATCATCTATCATCTTTGAAAAATGTATATTTCCCATTATAAAGCGATCATACATTATACAGAAATATATGACTAGTTAGATGCCAATAGAGAGATATAATAGGGGAGAAAGAGAGAGAGAGGGGGGGGGGGAGAGAAAGAGAGGCCAAAAGATAAAAATATTGATATCTGAATATGATATATTCATGTATAAATATCTTTATATTTTGGTCTCTCTCTATAAATATATATTTTAAAGAAACACACTTTCGGTCTTTTTTGTATCCGAAGAGGAATCGGTAATATCTGCAAAGTTATCATTGGTAATCAATCAAGATGTCAATATTTTTCCTTTCTCTTCTCTTCTTTTTTTTTTTTTTTTTGGTTGCATTTCGATGACTGTCGGTATTAACATTTTCTTTGATTAATTTGATTTAGTCATATTGGTTTCTGTGTTCTACGCGTCAACGCAAGAAATACCAGATCACTAAAATATTACAAATCAATTGTGATACAAACGAAGCGATGCACTGAACATACAGAAGGGACACGTATTCTTCACAAGATCCTGTCCAGTTTATTTTTTTTCATCCAAACTAGCAATAACTCGCGCCTATTATGGAAACCTGAATTCAAGTTCCGAAATGATATAGAATTACAAAACTTATAAAACAACTTACCAAAGCGTATGTCAAACTTTACTATTATTGGGGAAAAATAACAAGACAAAGTATAACGAACCAAACGCAAATAATCAGGTAGTCCGTATACGAGGCTTGGATCCTGTCTCGGATTAATGATAGCAGTTTTAACTGATGTGACCACCAAAGGGCAGGTCAATAAGCTGTTATCTTACCTAGATTTCTCTAAACATAGGTTTGATATACTTGACATGGGTTTGAAATAATTGTGATTCACCATCTATCACTTCTGAAATCTACACGGACTTTTGAGAATGACATGAGTCAAATTGCAGCTCATTTTGCACACGCTTTTAGGAGAGAGAAAAAATAGATTTTTTTTCGCTTAGAATGGTCAAGGCAGCTTCCGATTACGCTAGAGCGAAAATCGTCTACGTTCTCACATAAAATGCTGAACTGGTGCAAAGCTTGGTACACGTGTATTGCAGTGTAGAATCTGTACAGACTTTTACTATTAGTCAGTATTTGCTCAACGACCCCACGACCCCCCCCCCCCCCCACCTACACACACCCCCCCCCACACACACCACACACACACACACACACACTTCCTCGTGTTTTCTAAATTAGAGCCCTGTAGTGGATGCGGAACTACGGTAAGAGTTCCGGAGGAAGTTCCATGACTGCAACCGTAAACAATAACACCCGTTTGTCGTTGACGTACTCGACGTAATAAACTATGAAGGAGACTGCGAACTCACAAACTGGCAAGAGAGGGCGTAATTAATTTAGTCCTTACGACCTCTATTGACCGAGCCGTATTCCGTTTTGAACCATACAAATCTCTATGGTATGAACTGTTTTGCAAGTGCAAACCAGCGCGTTGATAACATGTCTATGGATTTTTTTACAATCGTGTTTATATAAAATTCAACTGATGTGAATGGGTCTTTATTTAAATAAAAAGGGCGATTTTTCATGGAATGGAAAGACTTTTTATGTCTAATCTAAGAGTCAGATTGCAGCAAAAATTCCTTTATCACAATGTTGAGAGTCATACATAGATGGGGGTGGGGTTATCTCATTGATACCATATACTATACCCAATGAAAGTTGACTGAAGAGCAATGCCACGGGGCCCCGAGTTCAATGATCAGACTGAATAGAATGATAAAATATCACAAATAGAATGGCTTAAGTTTCATTCACATCGGGCATAACCGGGGCATAACCTGACAAACAGTTTAGAACCTTTCAAGATTTTTCACAATATTTTCAACTTAGACAGTGTTAGCAACGAGCTTTACATCATTCTGCGAAGCGATCACGCTACTAGTAGTAGACGACGCCTCCTTCCCGTTTGGACTATGGAAACAGCTGTCTTGCGCATAGCAGAACACATTTTTTTTTTTTGCCAAATATAAATATAATATAGCATCGTCTTAATTAAGCGTTCCCGTTGCAAATCTAAAGCTCGCTGATATGCCGATGAAGTAAAATATCATGATGTCATCACTACTCAAAGTTCCTCTTCTATTTGTTAACAAAAATCAAAATTGATCTTAAAGTACAGTATAGGCTACATACTATTCTAACAGATCTCATTTCTTTTAAAGAAATTGGAATTAGATGCAGATTTCTGTGGGACTTATAAGGTCATGACATGATTATCTTATCTTAAATAGAATAACGTGTTTGCGAGAAACATTTTCACTATTCGGTGAAAACTTGTGAAACTTTAAATCCCATCACTATATCTTTTTAAAATTCCGGTTCTAGCGAAATTGTCTTTGTTTGATTTGACTTTACTTGTTGAGTAAATTTACACTTGGAGAGGAATTATACATCATAATCATGGTTCGTCTATTAAAATAGAACGACAAAACAAAGCAAAAACCTTCATAATGGTGACACTCTGATGATCGAAGTGAACTATTTAAGTATGTTTGCAAGAAATGCAAACCTCGAAGAATTTTGTATAGGCGACAACTTGGTGTTAAGAATTGTAGTGTAGAGGTTGATATGATTCATCAACGAAACGTAGTCAATTTTTACTACAATGTTCTTGGCTTTTCAAAACATATCCTGATTGTTGTATATTTAAAGCAAACCTCCAGATGATTTCTAGACTTTTACATCTCTGAACATCTATAAAGTGGTTATACTGGTACAGACTTAATACAGTTTATACAAACATTATCTGAATATTAATCTTGAATAATCCTCATCAAATTTCTGCATCGAGCACCTAATAAAGTGAGCATGTGATAACAGACGTGCTCATGCATCCTGCGAGCACCTTAGCATGGTGCGTCAATACCCTATTGTAGCTCCCGCTTCATAGAGCTCCCGCTTCATAGCGAGGCTTGTAAGCTGCAATAATTGCGGTTGTAATGATTGTGCATGGCAGCAGCAAAAATACGCAACCAATCAGTTGCGACTTCATCCACAACTGCAATATCATACAATTATTTACACAAGTTACAAATGATAATGTTTTTTCTTTTAAGGCCGCTGATGTCCAATTCAGGTCCTGTGTCCACTATGGCTTCTGCTGATGTGAATGGATCTTTATTACATGAATATTCAGGTATTGTTTGATTGAAGCAATATATTTTGATGATATGAAACGATTTTTCTTCTTCTTTTTTTGAGAATCACTTCCATCCCTCGATATGTTTCTTGCCTTTCATGATTTTGTCAACAGCAAAGGGGGCGGAGCTCAGTGGGCGCTAAAAACAAATAAACAAGCAAACAAATAATACTAAATCCACAAGACATGTTTTGATCAAACAGTTTTTGAAGTTTTCAATTTGTAGATCTATATTTTTCATCTGCTCAAGCTGAACATATCGTCAAAGTTGATGTCAGGGGATCCGATCCCAGGTGCGTCGAAATGGCGTCGAGTATGGCGACCACGCCCCCTTCAGCCGCATCGCCTTTTGCACGTGCCTGGATGAGGCACTCCAAAGCAAAGAGCGTGCTCTTTCCAAAGTTTCCTTTCAGTGTACAGCTTCATTACGACCGCGCCGCGAGACGCTTCCCGCGGCCGACTTCACCCAACATTCACATACAGAGTACAAATGCTGGCATAAAAGTAGGAAGGGTTCAGCCTTGGACAAGCTGTTCAAGATTCGCAGAGCACGCTATTGTACGCGATCTCCAAGCGAAATTCTGAAGAGCCTCTTCCAGTCCACCGGATTAGCTGGTTAGTACAGTCAGAATGATGATATCTGTATTGTCGATCGTTATTGTTATGTTATGAGCTGATAGATAAACTTTAAATCGGCAATGAAACGACAGTATGAATGTTGCGATTGGGTCCAAACTGCTGTGCAGTGTGTTCGCATGCATGTGTATATCATGGGCAGTCTAAGTCCCGTTCACTTCACCTTGCATGTAATGTATAGTGTGGGTATAGCGTCAGTGGGTACAGGTATTGAATGATAGTACGTGTATTTCAACGCCAACGGTTGCCCTGGTAGCATATGCAAATTACAGGAGATACATGCACAGCATTTACTATTAGCAAGAACTGACTTTGGTTAATGCCGGGTTCGATTCCAAAGTCTCATTGACATCACTGTTAATTATGTGTAACGGTATATTGTAAACCAGAGCGAGGCCGCGGAACGCTTTCAGCGTGTGTGTGTGTGTGTGTGTGGTTGTGTGTGAGGGGGGGGGGGAGGGGTGGTGTCTAGTCTAGGTCAACAGTCAGTAAACCCCCCCCCCCCCCCCCCCCCCCCCCCCCCCGCTTTATAGACGGGAAGGATCTGAGGGCGGAATCTTTGGAAATTGAACTTCATGGCTCTTGTGTCTTTTTTTTCCCCCTGATTTTTCCCCCATTTTTTTTTTCAACCGAGCCAAAAGTGTGTGTGTTTGTGTGTGTGTGTGTGTGGGGGGGGGGGGGGGGGGGCTGCAGGCCCCCCACACGCACACATACTTAAAATGTTCCACGGCCTCTGGTTTACTTACAATTAACCCCCCCCCCCCCCCCCAGTTCCGCGGTCCCTGCACATTCCATCCCGTCTAATGATAGTAAAGGGGCAAAACACTCTACTGTCCTTTGGATAGAAACAGTACGGACTTTTCAATTGTGTGGATGTACCCGCCAGTCTCGTACGAGAGTGGCTAATGGCTGCAGTTCACTTGTCACGTCCGCGGTGTTATCACCCATTTCGATTTTCAATGCATGCCGTTTGCGATGTGCATTGGAATTCTGGCGTTCGACGTGCTGGAGAACCTGGAGCATGCGCAGTTCATTAAAATGACAACATTTTCTTGATGGCCATGTCCACGAGGTGAAATTGAAAAGTCCCTTGGAGGTCCCATGTGTGAGTTAGCAACAGATCTCTTTGGTTAGCAGCGACTCATGCACGTAAAAGATCCCACTTCGTTCGTTGCAAAAAGAGCAGGGTGCCAACCCGATGCATTAGTCCCCTACCCATCCACACGAGAAAAACCTGAATGATGCTAATTATGTTTCTTCATGCCACATCTTTTGACAGATCCTGCGCAGCGAGCCTTTTGATTCCTTGGTTTGATGTAATGAGAGCTCAGAGGGTAGTGTCCAGCATCATGAGAGCCGTTCGAGTTGCCCAGTTTGGTGGCCCAGAGGTCATGAAAGTAGAGACTGGCCTTCCTATTCCAGAACCAGCAGAAAACCAGGTAAGATGCCCATTAGTTACTAATACCATCCAAGCAGTTCATCGGTAGGTATGTCCAACAGTTTTTCAAGAGGCTATGATATGAAGAAGATATAATTCTTAATATGTGGGACTTAGCAGTGGGTAACTGGATGTAGCTTGAACTGCATAGAATAGGTAGGAGAAACCACAGTCACTCCTAAAGAGTTACTGCACCATTCTTTTGATGTTTTCTAGTTAGTATGACTGTTCTTACACTTCAGAATGACTGCTACCATATACCATATTCTTTATTTCAAGGAAAATAAGTATGACCCCCGATTTGCTCTCATTTTCTGCAGAACAATATTTAACTGACATATACATTCTGCAGAACAATATTTAACTGACATATACATTCATACACTGATGTACAAATTCACAGGTAAATTCTAGAATTTTTAGAAATAATACTGATAGATCACTGGAAGGCTGAACAAATTTAGGATCAATCATTCCCTCAACACTCTTGTGATTCACCTCCTCATTCCAATGTATACATTAAAAAAAAAATCATTGTCCAATACAGAATAAGTATGCAGTACAGTAACCTGGGTTACAGGTTTTCTTGATTTTGTTTTCTGTAATCTCTACCTACTTTCATAACTTATGAATGATACTTGATGTAATTTCCCTGCTTTAATGGCTAATGAGTAATCAATCTAAAATTTAGATCTGGTTTGCCTGCAAGTGTATTGATGCTCAGGTCAGGCCTGCTTTGTTGTTGTTGTTGTTGTTACAGTACAGTACACTCCCGTTACAACGAACATGGTTATAACGAAATTCCAGTTACAAGGAAGTAAATGTTCATGCTCCAACATTATCAACTGTATGTTTTTTTTTATCGTTCATTTGTTCGGTTTAACAAAGTTTCAGTATAACAAAAGAAAACTGCCAATCCCGAGGACTTCGTTATAACGGGAGTCGACTGTAATCTGATTGCTGTCTACTGTCCCTTCGTGATGTCTGGCAGGTACTTGTGAAGGTAGTGGCAGCTGGCGTGAACCCAGTGGATACGTACATCAGGAGCGGCAACAGAGCCGTGCTTCCTCCACTCCCGTACACCCCGGGGTCCGACGCTGCAGGGACGGTGGAAAAGGTCGGGTCCAAGGTGCAAAAATACAAGGTGAGGTCTTTCTGGAAGCACTCGAGTGATGGACCTTTGATTGACTTATCTTGATTCTGGTTATCTTCTTCTTCTTTTTTTCATACATAAATGTAACACAAAGTCAGTCGAAGAAAGTTATTGAGTACCGGTATATCATTCTTTGAATTTAACAGTTGAACTCAGGCAAGTGATTAACTAAAATATTATTTTATAAGGATACAGAATGAAGACAAGCAGGTGTTATTTTATGTGTATGCAAACTTTAATAAGAATCACATGAACCTGTCGTTCAAAAGACGAAGTAAGCAACTCTAGATATGACAGAAATACAGGAGACCATCATCATGAGCAAATACTTGATGAGAGTGATAGCCTCAGTGTAGAACAGGTAGGTGATTATTCATACTAAATTTCTCCTGCATGCAAGATTTAAGAAATGCATCAATAGGTGTATAATGTGTAAAAGATATGTTGATTTACCTGAAGTGGTCTGATACTGTTTTGCTGATTATTGTCATGTCATGATTGTGTTTGACATCAGACTGGGTCAGCTTGCATTGCCAATTTCTATTTGATGCAGTCATTTATGTGGGTTTTTTGTTTGTTTGTTTTTTTTGGAGGGGGGGGGGGGTAAATATGCCATCTTTATCCACTTTCTGTATGTTGTTATGATATGTCTTAGAAAATGGCAAACTCCGTCATTGATTGCACAACACTGTGCAGTATGATTTCTTTACTAGTAGGTTTTGAAGTTCCAGTAACACTACTTCTACATATGGGTAAAGTTAGCTTAAGTAGATTGTTCATGCACCTTGTCCATGCTTCTCATCATATCTAGAAGTCAGAGAATTATTAGATATGAGAATATGAAAATTTCAATCTTTTTATATTGTTTTTGACTGACAATTATTTGGACAATAGTTTGACCAAATCTGTACCCCTTCATGCTATCATAATTCCAATTGAAAGGAGATCTATGGAGCTCTTAAGCTTGTATGATACCTCGCATAAAAATGTAAATGTGTTCAATAGGTTGGGTAGCCATTCAGATGTTAGCAGTACCAAGCTTACAATCAGTTGCAATTCTTTCATGCCATTTGGCTTGGACCTTTCTTCCTTGACAAAAAAAGCCTGGGGACAGAGTCTACATGTGCATGCCATCTGCGCTAGGAACATATGGCGAGTTTACCGTCGCTGAGGAAAGCAACTTGTACGAACTCCACTCCAATCTGGACTTCAAACAGGGCGCCACGCTGGGAATCCCTTATTTCACTGCCTACAGAGCTCTCTTTCAAAGGTTCTGATATATATTATATCCTCTTTCCTTTGCTTGTGTCTTCATACTGTAATTAGTCATTTATTTGTTTTGTGTATTTCTGTATGAATGTATTCTGTTCACAGTAACTCCTTTGTGCCTTTGGCTGTATTATTCAGGTTTTACAGTTATTCTCTTGCTACTTAGTGTTAATCAATTCCACCCAGTTATAAAAGTTATTCAGAGTGTAATGCATGCAACAATTTCTTTGCAATTACCATGAGATTATCATTTTGTGACAATTATTTTAGTTCACTTATACTGATAGTGAGTTTCCATTTTATGTAGGCTTTGGATAGGAGGTCATAGATATTTACCTGTATCATGAGCAAAGTATATAATCAGTGATTGCTTGGAAGATGGAAAACACGAGGTGAAATCTTACCTTTTCCTGATATTTCTTTTTGATTAAAAGTGAGTTAGGATGCTGGCTGAGTACATGTGATAAGTAAACTAAAAATATGACATTGCAGATTTTATTGTTTGCTTCCCTTCAACAGAGTGCGCACCTTGCCCGGCCACACAGTGTTGATTCACGGTGCCAGCGGTGCTGTGAGTATTTAGGCAAACAATACCAACTGTTAGCAGTGATGTGTTCAATGCCAACGTGGATATGTAGCCCATTGAAAATGCAGGATTAGCAGAATGTTAATTTGTCTTAAACCATGAAGAATGGGAGAAAAGTGTAAAGAGTAATTAGTGTACGGTATTTCAGCAAAGTATTTTTACTTTTGAAGGTATCTGTTCTACACGTACCTGTCATCAACGCATTCATTCAGTTTTGCTTCTCAACCACTGAAAGCACGAAAAAGCTCAACGTATGAATATGAAAATGTTTGTGGCTTTGTTTGTTTGTGTTTTCACAGAGGATGAAGTGTGAATTGAAAGAGGTTAACAGACTATGCTCCCGATAGCAATATTTTAGCAATCAGTTTTCCTTTAATGGAGATCTCTTGTCCGTAATTCATTCAGGTTGAAGAAATGTGCAAACTACAAACAGTAGACATATTGTGTTGAATTGATGTGTGTTGAAAGTACACAGGAGTACGGGGAAATTCAGTTCATATTTATGAAACAGTATTCTAATTACCTGTGTGATTAACTGCAGATTATGAATCAACTCATGGTAATTCAAAATTCTTTTTTTTTTTCATGTACTATTTTAATTCTGCAGAATGTACATCAATGATGTTCAGGAAATGTCTGAATATCCTCGCGGAGCTGACATTTCAAAGAGCTCCTTTGTATGTGATCCTTATATTGAAACCTTGAAAATAGACATGTTATGCAGTGAAATGTTGAAATGTGTATACAAGAAGACAAAATTTGGTACAGGTGCATAGTGAAATTGATTTGAAACATATTCACAGTTTGGTGTAAATCTTGTGTCCACTGGATAAAATTTTGATACCACTTTCCACGAGTGCACCTTGACTCACCAAAGCCTTTGTAAAGTTCTTGGCTTTTTGTGGTTCCTGTTAAACAGCAAACAGTAAAATAACAAACATTTGAGGTGATCTAAATTCAACTGAATTTGATTTTTTTCTTCTTTTTTTCACCTCCACACTCTGTTTACTCTCTGTAGGTAGGGATTGCTGCCCTCCAGTTTTGTCGTCAGTATGGCATGCGTGTCTTGGGCACGGCTGGCTCGGCAGAAGGTCTGGAGCTGATCAAGAGAGAGGGTGCACATGAAGCATTCAGTCACAGAGAAGAGGGCTACATCAGCAAGATAATGGTAATAAGCTGACACATGAAAATTCAAATACAAAACCAGATGCATTCATTTTTTATCAGTTTGAGATATTGGAGATTAAAGCTGCTAAAAAACAAAGAAAGTAGTTGAGAAATTATTTCCCTATGGAATTAATAGATAAACTATATCATGATGTTGATTTGCTAAATGTACCACTTATATGTCACGCGCACATATTTTAGTGTATGAGAGGGCATTGAATCCCACTCATTGATGCAAATACAGTACCGGTTTCCACCAACGTGGCTTCTTCGCTTCGCGAGAAGACTGCTTAGGTTTTCACATACGTACAAATGAATGGATATCGCAGCATCTTCACTGTGCGAGAAGACAGGTTTGGTTTTCACGTACAGGTATATCATGCATGTAGAAGATATGAACTTGTTTAAATTGAGTGATCTGTCAACTTTAGAATTTTAAACGGTGAGTAAATCCCACTTACTCTGCTGTTAGTCTTGAAATAATTTGTGAGGATATAAAACAAACATGTAAAATAGTGCTATTGAAGTCACCTCATGTACATAGTTTTAACCAGAACCTCTCGGGCCTGGTATATTTGTATACTATTTGACGATAACCATTGAAAACCTTGAAAAGGATGTATATCTGTTTTGCAGGCTGCCACCAACGGACAAGGGGTGGACGTGATAGTGGAGATGCTTGCCAACGTCAACCTACAGAAAGATCTCGACATGCTGAGCCCAGGAGGCACAGTGGCGGTGAGTTTATTAGCTTATTCTCAAGGATAATCCCCAGTCAGGAGCTGTTGATTAGATTTCTTATCTTCGCCATATCAGTTTTTACACGTGTAGCCTACAGCTGACTTTAATTTTTTCTTTCTGCAATATAAAACTCCTCTCCTAGAGGCTATAGAACTTGGCATTTAGCGAGCTGTGTTGGATATCTATAGATTACATAGTGAAACATATGCACTGTATAAGTGGATATTTTTGCGCCACTACTTTTTCGCACTCGGCTGGGTAAGCTGAGTTCAGCATGTTTTTAATTCCGCAGAATCAAGACATCAACAACTGGAACATAGGTCAAGCAAAAATATTTGCATGCTTTTATTGTCACGCTAGTTTCTGGTTGTGCGAAATGTGTGAAAAATTTCAACACTGCGAAAATTTCCACTTTTACAGTATGTGTGTATAGAAATATGTGTGTATCCATTTATGTAAGTATGTGTGTAAATATATATGTAACACACACTCCCAAATGAAGTTATATGTTGTGTTGTGATGGGAAATTCATCTGATCTCTCTCTGAATAACACAGATTGTTGGTAGTCGTGGAGACATCGAGATCAGTCCACGGGCAACCATGGCTAAAGAAACATCTGTTGTTGGAGTAATGCTGGCCCTGACAACTAAAGTAAGTGATACAAATGTTAGAGATATGAAGAGTTTTATCGCAAAACAAGCAAACTCCATTTTATTCAAGTTGAGATATTTGTGATTAAAGCTGCTATAAAAACAAAGAAAATAATTAGAAAATACAGTATATTTTTAATCATAACGTCTAGAATATTCCTTGTTATGTCACAAGTGAGGTATTACTGGAAAGGTTTAATTTTGCTCTATCTGATGATGGACTTTGGAATGTTTAAAAATGGCACTTGGCTCATTTTCCAATAAAACTCTTCATATAAGAGAAAATTAGAGACACATGAGATCAAATCCCAGATTTTATGTGAACAGTACAGTATGTCCCCCAAAAAAATTACAACCGGATTTTTGCATCGATAACTTCCAATATGATTATTACACTGTCTAAATGCTACTTCAGGGTCTTAAAATATAACATCTTAGCTATATTTTGCAGAAAACCCCATTCAGTTTGGTGAAGTGGTCACAGAGAAATGTGGATCATTGTAAAGCATGCCATGGGTCCAATTCTTCCAAGTTTGATGGATGCTCTTGGAACTGCATCAATGTGTGAACACAATGGGCAGAACCTGGAGGGAAGGAATTCCTGACATGCTCTATTAAACTACTTATTTCTCTTTGACCACTGAAGCAAATCGGATGGAGTTTTCTGTAAGATGTGGGTCATAAGTTATACATGTAGTTTCATACCCTGAAATTGTATTTTAATTGATTCACTATTTTTAAAGTTAACATTGCAGAAGGTTCTGTTATAAATTTTTTTGGGGACTTACGATACTGTTACATGTAGAGATGATAGAACTTTTTTTATTTTTTAAACAAAAACAAATACAAGGATGTGCATAGTCATGACAATATACATATACAGGAGAACACCTGTAACATCAAATTTAAAGGAGAATGAACCCCAAATAATGTATGTGAATGTATATATATGAATTGAGGGAAGGCGACAGTAAAAATAGAACACATCAGCAAAGTTTGAGGAAAATCAGACAATCTGTTTAAGGGGGGGGGGGGGGGCAAACCACCCAAAATTAAGGAATATTTACAAATCTTCCTTTCTAGAACCAGAAGTGATAAAGCAAAGGTAATACCATGAGTTAGTTTGTTGATGACTGCAGTTTCAAGTTTGTTCTAGCGGAATCATGGATGCCCCCTCCCTCCCCCCCCCCCCCCCCTTCCCGGCACCCAGGGGAGGGGGGTGTGAGGGATCCAAATGTGGGCCTATATCATACATTTTCATCTTCTTGAAATCAACATTATGGATTTTCACCAAACTTGGCAAGTAGCATTCCTAGAGGGATAGGATCTCATTGTGTTCGAATGGGCACCATGCTCCCCTTGGGGGTCTCCTAGGGGGCCCAAACCTCTTAAATTAAGTAATATTCAATAACATTCTTCTCTAGAATCAGAAGTGATAAAGCTATAAATCTTTTTTTTTTTAACTGCATAGTCCAACTTTTTAAGTGCAGTGTACCTGGCAGGTATTTTTATCATTGTGATGGAATATGCAAATGGACACCCTGTCCCCAAAGCTGCCCCACCCCAAGTTTCCAATGTTCTCAGTTAAGAGTCTGCAAGAATGGATGGAAAGTGAACTTGCGATACTGAGGTGAGCGCGAGAACCACGGGTCTCTTTCTTTTTCGGGGAGGAGGGGGGTGTCAGGGGAGGTGGGTTGAAAATAATTACCCAGGTAGTCTCATGTCAAATGAGTTGTTCTGTCTTTGTGATATTTTGTCAGGCTGAGAGAGAGGCCCAAGTGGCAGCTGTCCATGCAGGGATGGAGGGTGGCTGGATCAAGCCGGTCGTCTACCGGGAGTACTCGCTGGAGGAGGCCCCTGCTGCCCACAAGGAGGTCATCGAGACCAAGTCGACTCTCGGGAGAATTGTCCTGGTCCCATGAGAGGGAGGGGTGGCATTACCATCACATCATCATTCTCTGCGTGAAAGGGCTTCGTGATAGAAATTGATCAATCGGAACCTTGAAAAAAAGGAATTGTTATAGGACTAAGTACCACCAAGGTTTGACAATATTATACACAGTCGACCTTTGCTGAATCAGACTTGCGTGACTGAAATTCTTGGCAGTGTAGACATTCCGCAAAGTCATCATTACTTGAATTGAAATCAATGTTGAATTTAGCATATGTTCAGTGTCTTGTTAACCACACGCATTCTTTTCATCTCATGTGACAGTGACAAGTCTTAAATGAGTTTGACCCATAGAATGTATAATCACAGCTTTATGAAATACTGGAAAACCAGAAACATTTGTAATTTGTCCTATATTCAACTCTTTCACCTACCTTTGATACAGTGTCGTAAATGAATCTCTATTTCTCCTTTGGACAAGTCATGATTTATACTGATTTCAGCTTCCTGAACAGCTTTTTTTATTGGATTGATGTGTCTTGCCATAATTATACCTTTGCCAATTTTGTCATCATCGACTTATTTGAATTACGAAAATCTGAATTTGAAGAAAAAAACTTGAAGATCGCTGCAAAAGCAAAGCTTATGTGCATATCTTTGGTTTTCAATTAACCTCTGTCAGTTATCAAGGTTACCTGAAATATCTGTAATTTTTATTCTGAGTTTTCCAAAAGTTTTGTCAGCATTATACTGTAGTAATTTGTATGTGTAGATCGCTCTGCAGTTTTCCTCCAAGAATCTTGCAATGGCAGTGAAAAAGTTTTTTTTTTTTTTTTCAGTGATGAGGTGAGGAACATGTTTGTGATCACTGTGAGTTGATGATATCTCTGTTTACTGTCATGTCTGTCTGTCAATACTGTGGTATTAGTAAGCAAATAATCAACGTTGGTGAAGGTGATGGGACAAACTATCACTTCCGAGGCGATCTGGATGTAGCTATCTTTCCGAAGCGCAGCTGAGGAAAGATAGCGTACACATTCAGATCACCGAGGAAGTGATAGTTTGTCTCATTGCCTGAAACTAAAAGTTGATTATTTGCTTTATATTCCACATCTAGGGTCCTAGATATTCTCATTTTATTCCAGATCTGAAACCGTCTTAGCTGTGTTAGGGTATCCTCAGGGCTTAGGCTACGTAGTTTACTTTATGACTTATGCGCGTAGATGACAGAACAACAAATTTGCTCCGCGCCCCGCGCGTGGCACTGAAATAAAAGTATGTTGCATTGTGGTCTATCACTTGACCCAGGTCAAATGATAGACCACAGTGCAATGCACTTTCATTTCGCGCGTACTCAAAATTGTAAGTTATATCATGCGTTAGGACTGTGTGGACTAAGAGACCAGCGAAACAAAATGACTATCATTATAGAGTGTAACGAACTTTTCTTCTCAGGTGATGAGATGGGCAAAACTACGCTTTATCACGTGATCAGCTCTTGACCAATCCTACAGCAAGATTCTTAGTATGTGGAATATAATACGATTTATTGAAGTGAATCGAGAAAATGTGCTACTCGATACATTGAAATTTCTGTACACTCCTGTTATAACGGGCACAGTTAAAACAAAAATATAGCTACGACGAAGTACAAATTTCAGATTCAAAATTATCATCAATATATCTTTTTTTACTTTCTTGTTTGGCTTTTATGAAATATGCATAATAGCAAAAGAAACCTGCCTGTCCCGAGAACTTTGTCATAATGAGAGTTGCTTGGATTTCCTACTTTTTTTGAGTCCAGATTGCTTGAGATAGAAAGTCAGAACTATTTTTCAATAACTAAATTATGCGTTGTGAGGTGTGATACTCCATAACAGTGAATCCAGATAAAACTACTGCTACATACCACATGCTGAGCACTGATTCTGTTTTTCCAAAGACAATGGTGCCCCCCCCCCCCCCAAATAAAAAAAGTTTATGTTTCGAATGAACTGTTGTTATCAGTTTGAATGCTGAATTATGAATAATGCCAACTTTTGCCAGGCAAGACCTCAACTTTTCACTAAAATATAAGAGGCTGTTAATCTTGGGTGGCATGGATAGTATTAATTACAGGTACTATGTATGTCCCTTAATCATAATGCTGTGCTCACAGATTGATGATGAAATCATTGTTTTGTTTTGAGTGCCTTGCAAAAGTAAAAAATGTTAATGTGAAGTGCAGTGGTTAAATGTTCAAAGTATCTATTGGGTTATGTATTTGATATTGGGAGAAGCATATACATGCTGCATTTAACACTTACAAATCGTGGGCATGCTACAGAGTGTACTGTGATAAATATGAACTGCCTTAATTTCCCCTCATAGAAGGATCTTGTACAGCTTTCCTGAAAATCTGTATCATTGTGTATTATAAATACATAGATATGTTCTTCTTAACCTGCAGTATCTTGACAAGAATCATGGAGATGAATCAGAAATAAACCAAAGGTATCCATTCGTGTATATGTCTGTTGGAAATATTTCTTTGTTTACTTCTGTATGTTATATATTGTATAAATCAAAGAATGTTTCAAAGGTGAAGAAGTCTCTATTAGCCACCAGTAAGTATACAAATCATCAACAAAAACGTTTTAAAAAATGAAAATGTAGTTATATTTGCAGATATTTTTATGAAACTGCATCTTTAAAGGGACAGTATAGTTTGGTTGAGATGGGGGATTCATATTTTAACTTTTTGCGAGTGCAAACCATTTATGAAATATTGAAGAGCTTACGATTCAAAGTTTATTTGATAAACATCGATTTGAAACGGCTGGTATATATATATATATATACACACAGTGTATATATATGTGTATATGAACACTGGCAGAGTCAGCTAGAAAGTAGTCTACAATTATTCTCAATGTGTACGTCTCTTGCCAATATGAAAAGGCCATAGCGGTTATAACGATGCCTACAGTGTGTTCATAGAAAACTATACAGGTATCGCCTTCTTAGAGGCATGATACTCTACAGATGTTGTCTGCAACTCCCTATTCAGGGGCGGATCCAGGAATTCCGTAAAGAGGGGGCGCGTTTACAATATTAAAGGGGGGGGGGCGCACGCACCCCTCCCCCTTTTTTTTTCTTTTTATTTCTTTTGTTCAACAAAAAATGGGGGGGGGGGGGGGGCGTGCACCGGTTGCGGTCCTCCATGGATCCGCCCCTGCTATTTCATGATATGTAGGCCTATAACCTACATTCAAATAATGATTATCACTTGAATAATCCTACACTTATTGTAGCTCAAAGATCAATCAGGTACCACGGACCAGACGTTTGGAACGCTTTACCTTGTATTCAAAACAATGTCCCCCCCCCCCCTTAGTTCCTTCAAAGTATTTTTGAAATGTCTTATTTCAAAATACCATTTATGGTGATAATACATGTATTACAACAGGTTTTTCTCAAATCTTGGTTAGATAGTTACCTTTCAAATTACTCATTTATGTTATCCACTGATATCTAAAAATACTAATCGCTTATTTCATAACAAACCAACAACGCCCTTTGAAAACAATGAACTATACATAAAATACTAACCCACAAACACATACATACACACATACCAGTCTTGACATATACAAGCAAGCAAAGCAAAAAAAAAACAACAACAAAGAAACAAAAAAAAACCACACACACAGTTATAATTACATACATTCAACGGTACGAGTACACACGATCACTCACACAAGGGTATACAAAACGCAGTTGCACATGGCACTCGTGCAAAATATTCTCATTATCTCCAGTTTTAATATAAGCACATTAAATTGCACCCCAATTCACGTAATTCACCGCTCTGTATACGAACACCCCTTACGTTGCAAGGTTGTTCCTTCCCCCCTTCCCCACTCGCCAATTGTTAAATTCATTAAAGGGACTGTACAGTACTGGTTGAGGTGGGGATTCACGTTTTTTACATTCCTAAGTGAGATAATGAGAAACCTCTTATGAAATATGAAAGAGCACGCAATTTTAAGGAAGATTCAACGTTTATTCGATGAAAATTACTGAGATATCCAAAAAAGTGATAATAATAGAAGACTACAGGCCACGCCTTTTATTAGGATCTCTTTGTTTCACCTTGTTTTTGGATATCTCAGCCATTTCAAAACCGATTTTCATCAAATAAACTTTTGATACCCCTTATAATTGCATGCTCTCTGACATCTCATAGAGTGGTTTCTGAATATCTCGCAAAACGTTAAAAGCTAAATCCTCACCTCGACCAGAACTGTACACACCCTTTAAGTTAGTACAAATCAAGTTTCAATGGCAAATTGTCCATCTCTGTGTATGTTTCTTTTTGTCTATGTTTTTTTTTTTCTGAGGCTGCCATCATTACCAAGCACCTGCTTAAGATGACAGACTCCTGCGATTTTTTCTTCTCTTAACATCTGGAAATAAATAAGTGTGCTGCTGACTTCTTTGATATCAGGCACTACATGAATTGTTCAAACATTTTTAAAGATTATCATGACTATTATACCTTGAATCATTTTATGTACACTTTTGTACAAAATACACTGAATATGTACCAACTATGTTTGATATTCATGGAAAATGCAAAAATAAAAGCAATCTGAACTGAAACTCAAAACTGAAAGACTTAGTATTTAAGTGCTAAAATCGGCGAATATGCACAAAGTATGTGCGTAAGATGGTTAAATGTTAACTTTCTATGACATTCTAACATTTCCCCCTTTTTTCTGTCCTGATGTATCAGTAGGACTAACAAGTTTGGGGGGGGGGGGAATGGGAGGACTTGTTAGGCACCACATTATCACAAAGTAACCTCTTCTTTGGTCTCCATACCCAAACTCAATGGAAGAGCGGCTTGGAGCATGGAGCCAGAGGAATCCTAAGGAGGATATCTCACTGAGCGGCAAACGTTTGCGAACGTAGCGAATTTGGGATTTCACCAGGGTTCGTAAAGGGTTGCAAAAGGTTTGTTAACAGTTGCAAGAAAGTTCGCAAACGGTTTTTATTGTCGCAAGCAGCTTTCTTGTCGCAAAGAAATTTTGAACATGTTCAAAATTTCTCTGCGAACTTGTATTTTCGCTAACAGTTGCAAACATTCGTAAAGCACTCGTATGAATTCGCAAACGGTCGTAATACGGTGTCGCTAACATTTTTATTTGATTCGTCATTGCTAACGAACAAGTAACCATATGGTTCTATATCGAAGCTCCTGAAACTGGCAAGGTTCTACTCTAAGAAAGTTCTTGAAGCTCTTGCCATCTCCATCATGTAATTGCTGCAAAAGCTTTTCATATTGACCAAAGTCTGTCCTCTGCAACAACCACTCTCTGATCCAAACAGTCTTCCTTTTCTTCTTCCTTTCTCGTTTCCTTCAACTTCTTTCTACGATAGCTGTAGTAGCAGCTAGGCAAAGCAGCTCTTCAAGGATAGCAGCACCTTGAGCCTCTTTCTGGCAGAAATTCACTTCCATATCCTGGAAATCTATCTTGAACGGTGGTCACAAGAGATCTGAATGCAGTGGAAGGTTGTACGTTCGTATTATGGGCCTGTCTATACATAATCGCCTGGTACTTTTCAAGGTCCTAAAACATTCGCAAATTGTCGCAAGGGATTTGCAAACAGTTGCTAATATTTGCAAAACTGTCGCTAACATTTGCTAACAGTCGCTAATAGTCGCCACCTGTGTTTCGCAAACACTTTCGCAAACACTCGCTCAAGTGTTGCTAATTATTGTCGCTAAACATCGCTAAAAGTCGCTAACTGTCGCTAATGGAAGAAGCGAACCTTGATTTTTCGTAAACATTGTTACAAAAGTTGGCGAATCTCAAATTCGCTACGTTCGCAAACGTTTGCCACTCAGTGAGATACCAGCTACCGCAATCAATTGTACTGCTAATTGAAAGAACCTATACGCATTAAATATGCACAAATTGTGAAAAGACTCCATTCCTTCTCTTTAACCTCTATGGTCCATGGGCCAAGACCCGAAAAATGGGTTGTTGGTACCATCTGAGGTGGCATAACCTTTTTGGTGTCATTTTGTTTGTCGGGCATAGATATGCTTATCAAGCTATGATAGCATTTCCAAAAGAGTAGCTTAGTCATAATAAATGAATTTTTAACCAATTTGGTCTCGTGTTTATATCCCTATACTTCTGAATCGAAACTAAACCGCTATACAAAGAAGAGCACTGCCTTCTGTATGTCCACAGGTGTTCTGTTGTAAACGCGGTGCGCTTAGTCTTTATTCAAGGCAGCGAAGGGAATATCCAAAGGGTTATGATGTCCACAGCTGTCACGTGGTGCGCTTAGTTCTTTATCTAGACCAATGTACCGTTATCATATTATCTAAAGTTCCTCATAAAAGGGATTATCTATACTGTTTTTATACTACCCTATCAACAAATACATCAGTTTTAAACAAAAATCACTCTGTTCATTTACAATATCATTCATTATGATGTATCGTAGTGTACCGGTACATTGTTTTTGCATTATCTTATATTGTTGGAGGGAAATAAAGCGACATTGGCGTGGTATCAGCATTTTCACCGTATAGCGTTTTCACAGGAAAATGATAAATGATTGAAAAATACGGTAAAATTCACTAGGAATTGCTTTTGTTGTTGTTGTTATTTTTAGATAAAAGGATATACACTGCATCATACGCTTTGGATATTCCCTTCGCCGTCTAGAATAAAGACTAAGCGCTGTGGACATCATAACCTTTGGATATTCCCTTCGCTGCCTTGAATAAAGACTAAGCGCACCGCGTTTACAACAGAACACCTGTGAACATACCGTAGACCTGCATTTTACAGCTCTATGGAACATACAGAAGACTGTGCTCTTCTTTGTATGGCGGTTAGTTTCGATTCAGAAGTATAGGGATATAACAACGAGACCAAATTGGTTAAAAATTCATTTACTATGACTAAGCTACTCATTTGGAAATGCTATCATAGCTTGATAAGCATATCTATGCCCGACAAACAAAATGACACCAAAAAGGTTTTGCCACCTCAGATGGTACCAATATCTGGCCTGGCCCATGGACTACTAGTGTTGAGGCAACGGCGCGTGCCGACAGCTAACAGCAAGAGAGCATACAAAAGCGTTTCTGAAGTCCAAATTTCCTAAAGTTGTATCTCTTGCTTCTTTTCCTTCTTATTTTCTCTGAACAGGAGGGGGAGGACGGGTGCTACAGATGATATCCAGGGAAGTTTTATATAGAAAGATGAAGATAAAACTATTGCTTTTTATATCATGTTCGACACCATAGCAGTTTTATATGCGCGTGACTGTCAAGTGAAGAAAACAGGACATGAGAACATAAACCCGTTAAGAATATTGTACTTCTCCAAGTGCGAAATGCTGCTAGACACACATAAACATGCAATTGCCCATAATTCAATCGGAAAGATTTAACATTAAGTGCTAGACTTGTGGCAAACAAATCTATTTATGCACAAAATATATGCAGGTATATAAGAGGGTAAATGTTTAATTTTTGTGAGATTCAAGTTTTCCTTTTTTCGGTCAGTAGGGATTAGTAACAAGAATATTTGAAGAAAAGCTGGAAGGATTTGTTCCTTTGCCATATTACCACCATCTTCCATAATACATACAGTATTTTGATATTTCTTCCAAAATACAACTTAAAATTGTTAAAATCAATAGACCAGTTCGTAATTCCACTTTGCGCATGAGCATAAAAGGTCATTTGTACCAACAGGCATTTTTGGTTTGTAAATTCACTGAGATAAGCATCTGTGATGCGATCATTATTCATATTGTGATCCTTATATCTAAATGGTGCTTGCCAGCACATCCACCTGACAGCAAGAACGGTATTTCGCAATATAAAAGGAAATGGCTGTTATTGCATCCAATGGAAAACAATGAAATGGATGCCTGCTAAATTAGGCGTTTTCACATCAGCCCGATGTTTCGAAATAGCGCGCTATTTACTGACTTGGGAAATTAACCCGATCACGAAATAGCGCGCTATAATACAATAGCGCGCTAATTGATCGAGAAAATTTATCGAGTCCAACTCGGGAAATTTCCGAAATAGCAGGATAATTAATGCGAACTAGCGCGCTATTTGATAATGTTCGGGCTGATGTGAATAGGAAATGAAATACCGCGCTAATTTGCGATCGCGAAAAATATCTCGAGCTTGGATTCTTATCGGGTTGATGTGAAAACGCCTTCTGACTGTTTTCCTAATGTCTTCAAATTTATGAATGTTTCATTCCATACAAACGAGCTCAGTTCCATTAACCGGCTATTCTTAAATGAAATTCAACTGCGGGAATCCAATCTGCATATATTTTTTGTTGCTATGTCGGACAAGCCGGGACAAACTTTCGGGCTGTCGAGAACAACCTTTTTTTTAAAAATCTTGTTTAAAAAGTAAAATGGAATAAAAAGGCAAATTGGAAGAGGAGGTGATGTCATGACCTCGATACTCTGCTGCGTGGGAAGAAGTCTTCGATATATATTCTTCTTTTTACCTTAGAAAAGAGGATAAAATGTGTACCGTGTACATTACATTAGTTTGGACAGTTAGGATAAACAATACTAGTATTCCACGTCCTCCGTTGAAGTTCAATACTGCGTTTAATGTCTCACGTGAATAATTGGTTCCTTTTTTAAATTATGCTAAGTAGAACAGTAACATAGCTAGGAGTTGTGGAAAGGAAAAAAATGTGTTGCGAAGTAGGAGAGCTTCCTCTGACAAGCCGACCCGGGGAGGATATTGTTTTCTTTTGTTTCAGTTTTTTCATTGTGCCGGCTGCTTTCCTTCTTAGTCAATGCAATTGAATTCAACTTTATTTTTCATTTCCATTAAATAAACAAGGAAAATTATACAATGCATTAACAGAACATATTTGTAATAATTTCAAAAACGTAAATTAACAAAATACATGGGGATTGTGATCATGAGTAACAACATAATTGAATTTTAAAGGTATGCAGGCCCTACATAATATGCATAGTACAAGGATGGGAATGAAAATAGACGGTCCCACTAAAAAGCAAAGCTTGTACGGTATGGGACCCTCAGAAAATACACAAGAGAAGGACAATGAGTTAATGAAAATATAAACAGATATGAAACAAAATCAAAGAAACCAATGTCAGACAGTCTCAGTCTCAAACCATGGACCTAATATACAATCCCGTCATGGACTGTTCACCGCAGTCTTTCTTTGATGCAATGATCGTCGCCGACACATGATTATGTGCATCTTAATGAGTACATTCAGGTGTCTGGACAATAACGATTGTGTGATCATGTATCGTGACTAACAAAAGAATCGTTCAGCTCATTTCAGTCTTGTTTCGCTGATGTGCCTTTTTCAGACGGAAATGTCTTTGAATATATACAGATGATGAGGAGCAGCAAACCTGAGATCATGACAAATTTTGTGTCAAAAGATGGGTAATTGCTGATTCGCACATTTTTGCACACGCATAAGACCTTGCCCAATGGCAAGATAAACCTGTTCTCAACCATTACCGTCCCTTTTTGCTCTTGAATAAGCTGCGGAAAAGTGAAATATTGAGATCACAAATGATAATCATTCTGCCAAAATGTTAGCTTTCTTTTAAAAACTGCCTGCTTCTCCCAAGCGAAGTTGTTTGATCAGGTATGATTTACTAACATACACCACAACTGCGAATTCACTTTGCGTGATTTTTTGTGAGTTATTTTCTTCTGCGCATGTAGTTTCAGATTTCTCGAATCTCCGTCTTGTTCTTCTCCCGGCTTGCCAGCGGTGACGATCATGAGATCAAAGCAGTGAAGCATGCTAATTAAAGTGTCTTTGTGGCGCTTTTGAGATGTACAGGTGCATGAATTAATCAACGATACGATGAATGTCCTTGTGTATTAGGTCCATGCTCAAACCAATGTCAGATAGTCGACGTGCCTTGCCTCACATAGCAGCAAGCACCGAGATCTTGTACGCATTTGCATAAGATTCATTCTACTTATGAAAGGATTTATTTGACTAGGAATTTTAATGCAGGGAGGGGAGGAGAGGAGAACAGACAAGGTCCTACCACCAGCAGACAAGGCAGATGTCAAAAGCACCAATTAGGACGGTTTCATCTCTACCGGCTGAGACTGTCTGAACCTATCTCTATATACGTTTCCATTCTTTAATAAAGGCATTAAGGTCGGGTCTAGCAACTCTCCGTATTGTCTGCAATATGCTGCTTTGGACTCTGTATTTACCGCAGGATAGGCCTACTCAAAACAGAAGAAAAAAAGAAATAAAATCATGAAAGAAAAAAGGAAAAATTCGATAATTTCATACTTGTTACATAAACGTGGCTAACTACTAGTACTTGAATGCAATTGTTGGTGTTGCTGTTTATGTCTTCTTTGTGCCGTGTCTTCTCAGGACCCTGCATGGTGTACTCTATGTACCACGGTATGTGTCACTATGCACTGTCGCTTGTGTTACACCGTCTGCACACCAGCTAGCAGCCGACATACGAGCATAGCGCATACAAACCACGTTGATACAAACAGTGAAATAAACACCCTCCCATCGGTGTGTCGCGGACTTTCGGGTTAGCGGTGAGTAGCATGTTTTCATATTTCCCACCATCTTCTATAAGTCATGAAGTCGGTTACAGTTCTATGTAATGCTTTGTACTATGTTCGTGGAGATTGCCCTTTCCCCTCTTTTTTTTTTCGCGTGTCCTGTTATTTTTTCAGAATTATTCAACGAAGAAGTTCCAGTGTTTGTAACCTGAGTTCCTTAGTCCCACTCGTGACAAAAGATTGCATGCCTTCCAAGCCGAGTGACTTCTCTGCTGCTGCGGCTAGGTGTAGTAGCTCTAGTCATACAGCGTACTTACAGCGTCTGGTCGGGCTAGGGGTGGATTGATGGTGGATGAGGTCGACCGAAAGATCGGTCTGTATCTGGTCGTCGGGGATATGTTCCGCAGAGACTGCGTCTGACTTCACGGATCCCCCTCCTATATGGGTCTCCGGAGGAGAGCGATAACATCAAAAAAATAAAAGACTCCTCGGGACAGACGGATCTTTCTGTCTAGGATAAGGTTGCTTCTCTCTTTCTCTCTGTCTGTCTGTCTGTCTGTCTGTCTGTTTTTTTTTTTTTTTTTGGTTTTTTTTTTGGTTTTTTTTTTGGGGGGGGGAGGGGGTTAGGGGATTTCTATTGTTATAGTACAGACTCTATCCCTATAATAACGGTACAACAATAGTGATGTACAATAGACTAGATTTTACTATCCTACAATTTGATATATTTTGCGAAGTATCATTTTATAGTTGTTGGAAGTTGTTTCTCATTACACATCCAGAAAAGAAATACAAAAAAATACATGAAATTATCTCCCTAATTTGGATGATTTTGTTTCCAGTTTAATCTTCTCTTTTTTTCCCCCAGGTTGTTTGTAGTTGACCGATTCAGATTGGAAGGTTGTGAATTGTGATTAACATCATGAGAGCAGTGCGGGTAAGTGAGTATGGTGCACCGGAGGTTATGAAGGTGGAGAATGGCCTGCCCGTACCAGAACCAGCAGAAACCCAGGTACTATTCTGAAATTTCAGCTATTCTGACTATTCTGCAGGAATTTATAGACAATGAACATTGCTGAACATAATTCTTGCATGTCATATGTTCAGTAGTGATTGGCATTGAAGTTTAGACAGATTTTCAAGGAATTAAAGGCGGAAGAATGCTTTGTGGCCACAGTTGTAGAAATAGATGGTGGGTTATTGACCCTGAAGGTCCCAGTATTTGCTAATATTAATCAATCACTAACTCGATCATCATCTCTTTCGATCAATTTACCTTCATGGTCCCTCTGCCTTTATTACGTTTCCATGATTTTATTTAAATCTGTATGCTTAACCATAGATCTTCATCCCTATGTACATAAAGCAAAAGTACATGACCCTCACACTGGAATAAATGCAAAGTTGCTATGATAAATGCCAGCTTTGAAGTTCTTGATGTTGGAACATTGTTGTACAGTGGACTGCTGTTGCAACGAAGTTATAATGCAGGTCACAAAATTATTGTCTATGTATCTTTGTATTTTTTATTGTTGGGCTATGGCAAATATTCCAATACATGTATCACAAGAAAAAACTGCCAGTCCCAAAGACTCCATTATATAATGCCATAGTCACCTGTACCCGTTGTTACTATTTTAATCGTTATCATTAAAAATTACTATTGTTATTGTTGTTGTTGTTAAGATATTATTATCATTATTATTATTATTATTATTATTATTATTATTATTATTATTATTATCATTATCATTATCATTATTATTATTATTATTATTATTATTATTATTATTATTATCATTATCATTATCATTATTGAATAGGAGTAGTAGTAGTATCATTATCATTATCTTGGTCATTGTTATGATTTAATACTGATATTATTACTGCTGTTGCTGTCATAACTGCAGTTCTATGTGTATAATGCATGTGCTTTTTATTAGCAATAGCTGTGAATATACAGCTGACCAGATAATCATAGGAACTAAAATACCACTTTCATGCAGCAGAGTTCTGTGATACAACTTCTCATGTTTGTACCAGGTGCTGGTAAGGGTTAGAGCAGCCGGTGTGAACCCAGTGGATACGTACATCAGGAGCGGCAACATGGCGGTACTCCCCCAGCTTCCCTACACTCCGGGGGTAGACGCTGCAGGGATTGTGGAGAAGGTTGGTCCAAAAGTGCAAAAGTTCAAGGTGAGGGCGTATCATAGTTATCTAGTCATATATTTTGTGCACACATTGACGTTCAATCTAAATTTATAATAGAATTATACAGCAGATTTGATATTTGACACCAACTATGTAGAAATCATTGTTTACTGGCATCACTAGGATTAACCCGTTGAAGACGAATCCCGAGTATACTTGGGCAAGTGTTTATGGGAAATGTGTGTTGTGCCAAAATCAGCTCGTCCTCCTCCGCATGCTTTCAATGTAGTTTAGCATGGTCCTTCTCTGCCAAAGTGAGTGCACGTTAACAGATATTTGTATATCGTTTAATTATGTAAATCATTATCATTAACGTTTCAAAGTGTGTTGTGAGATGGCATGGGGACGGAATTTTAAGACACAATACAACAGTCTTCCAGGGAGTCCTTGCTTTTCTGGAGAGATGAATTGCAGTTTCATTGTTGGTAGGTTATTTCACTGTTTGACAGGCACTTATTACAGCAAGATGAAGTATTTCTTTGAAACTGTTTACATGCTTATTTTCTGGATTTCAAATTGTGTGCCCTTATTATTGTCATGAGTATTCTCCATGTGTTAATAGCTGCGACCAATGTATTTCTCTTCCTGTCATACCAGCCAGGAGATAGGGTCTTTGTGTACACTCCATTGGCTGGCACTTATGGAGAATTCACCCTGGCTGAGGAGAGCAAAGTGTTTGACCTGCACTCCAATCTTGACTTCAAGCAGGGGGCCACACTGGCTGTTCCCTACTTCACCGCCTACAGAGCTCTCTTCCAAAGGTAGGAGATTTTCTAGATGAAAATGTTATGTGCTAAGTTTTAATGGAGTCCGTAACCCTGCGGAAAGAAGGTTTTATAACCTCTGCTAAGGAAGGAGATTATGTTTTCATTGGCATTGGTTTGTTTGTTTGTTTATTTATTTTTTTTTGTCTGTGTGCAAAATAACTAAAAAAAGTTGTGGCTGGATTTGGATGAAACTTGCAGGAAAAGTTGATAATGGCACAAGGAACAGATGATTAAATTTTGGTAGTGATCCAAGAATTTTTTTAATGGATTTTGGAAGGACTTTTTTATCTTCTTCCAGATAGGGTCAATGAACTTGGATGTTCAAGCTGCCCGTATTTGAGGTTTGCATACATGTTCTTTGCGCGTGCTCTGCTTTGGTGAGGGGCTGCGCAGGTGGAAGCTGATGACGTAAACAAAAAGTTTCTTTACTGGGAAATTGGGCGATTTTCAGCATGCGTGTACGGGTGGAAATTAGCTGCTTGGCGGAGGCCTGCGCTGTCAGAGTGCTCTTCTAGTGTGCTAATTTTTTTTTTTTTTTTGTATGTGAATTCAGTTTAACAGGTAGTAGCAGATCACCAAAAATAATGTAATTATGAGTTATTTGATATAATGTGAGAAATCTTTCGATCATGTTAGGGTACGTAACACAGCATGCTATGGACACTGTAAAATTACTATTTGATATCACTTCAATTTCACACTACTTGTTTAATATTCCTCTTTTGTGTCATGTCCAATGAATTATACTTTCCTGATAAAAAGAGAAAACAGAGATGTTACCTCGTTATAACTGGTACCTTATAAGCATACTAAGAAAGAGACCAGCTAAATACAGTAAAGGAAAATTGAGACAGCTTAGTTCACCTCATTAAAATGGTATGGATACAATGGTGTTTTCCTGTATTCATTGGTTGCTCTATCAAAGTAGATTCCCCAATGGTTTTGATCTTTTACTTTTTCTCTTCCATTTTTACATGAATTGCAGGATGGGTGAAAGTAAAAAAAACTTGACATTTACAGTATTTTTACATCAGAGTAGATGAAATATACTGCTTGCTCATCATGACTCAGCTCTATGCCAGTGAATATCATTCAATACAGCTTTTGATTGTACAGGATATGCCATTTGAATTAAATGTAACTAGTACTTGAGTCAAGATGCTGTGACAAAAAAAAAGAATAATTTAACATAGCACAAACTGAGAAGCATGGATAAGTAGCTAGACATTACCTACTACTAGTATTTGTCATTTCTATTTGTTCAACAGGGCACATGCATTGCCAGGACAAACGATATTGATCCATGGTGCCAGTGGATCTGTAAGTACTATGTTGACGATGCTTGAATGTGATTATCGCAAGACCATTTCATTGTTAATTATACAGGTTGAATTTGGCTAATTACTGAAACCAGAGATTACCTGTAGTACACAATTATCTGATGAGCTTGATGAGTTAGGTGTTTTATCAACAGTGTGCATTTGCAATTTTGATACCAAGTTAATGGAACTTATATGTCCAAGACCTGACATGACAGATCATTACAAATGTTCTGGGATTCATAAATCTGAATGAATGCATTTTTAAAAAATTTCTTTGACAATTATCTTTGTATTATACAGGTTGGAATAGCTGCTCTCCAGTTTTGTCGTCAGCGTGGTATCCATGTCTTTGGCACGGCTGGCTCAGCAGAGGGACTGGAGCTGATCAAACGTGAGGGCGCTCACCAGGCATTTAATCACAGAGAAGAGGGTTATGTGGACAAGATTATGGTAAGTTGTGATTTTTAGGAAAAAGGAGTCTAGACTTCTCACAAGTTTTAATCACAATCTCGGCCAAATTGAATTTGCTATGAATGCCAAGGTGTTCACTATAGAACAAACAAATAAACACTTCTTTTGATGTGTTATTTGATATGTGTTCCATTGGCTTTCCATACTACCAGGCTGCCACCAACGGACGAGGGGTGGATGTGATAGTGGAGATGCTTGCTAACGTCAACCTACAGAAAGATCTTGACGTGCTGAGCCCAGGAGGCACAGTGGCGGTAAGATAAGCGCGAGTTTTCAGATCAGATGAAGGGAAAAATAGAAACTTTGGTAAATACGGTGATTGCAGAATTTGGGAAAAGTGAGCATGAGTGAGATTTCTGTTTGGCTTGATAGAATGGATTGCCATCCAAGAAGATTAGATGGATCTTGATTATCGTGATGTCTATCTCACAATTGAAAGGGCAACATCATTTTTAGAGAATGGATGAGAAGAAAGGATGGCAAGTAAACTTAATTCTGCTTTCCAGTGAGAATCACAACTCTTCCATGACCATAAAAAGGGATGTACCTCTGCTGTCTATAGTTACGTAATGACGTAATTATTGTAATGCACTATTCTGATTAATGTTCATGTGTGGTCTGGTGTGGGCAATACATCATAATGGATCTGACCTCTCTTATCCAACCATGTTGGGACTGGCGCTCATCCGAATACGCGATGTGGCCAAATGTGGGAGAAACATTGTTCATGTGCGTGTACTTGTAACTACCGACCCAGTGGTAGCAAGGTAGGTAAGGTACACCTTACCGGTTGTGTAATCAATGCTAACCTACTTCAGATTATAGTTTATTTTATCAGAAATTGAAAAATTTTCTTGTAAAATTCATAACATGTTTCTGTTTGGAATATTATAGGTAGATCGTATGAGTTCTGTAGGAGTTTGAAATCACTTTTTTGTCTTCTTCACTGTGCAAACACGTCCGCATTAGGGATGGCTGGATAATCGTGGTCGTACTGTATGGAGATAGTGTCCGTGCTTGTTGTCGTGGTAAAAGTTCTCCTATACATTTATAGTGAATATGTTGATATGTCAAACACTTTGACGGGATCTTTCTATTCACTGCCTCTCTTCTGCTCATTGTAGGTGGTTGGTAGTCGTGGAAACATCGAGATAAGTCCACGAGCAACAATGGCTAAGGAAACCTCAGTTGTCGGGGTGATGCCCTCCCATTCAACCAAAGTAAGTAACAACTCAAATATGTATTAACCTTCTAGCACGAGTGCAAGATAGCACTGTCCAGTGTAGTTCTAGCTATTTATGCCAATATTTTGATATCAAACAAGGATGAGTGATTCATTCATCATATCTCTAATGATATTGAAAAGCTTACTGATAAAGAGAACATTTTCATTGTAAACTGTAAGTGTAAATGAATGAAATCTTTTAGAGGGGTTAGTATAAAGATAAAACACCAAAGGTTCTTCCAGTTTGTTGTATATGAAAGTTTGATATCAAAGGCATTTGCTAATAGTAATAGAAATATACACTTGTGATATGCGAGCTTAAATTCATATAATTTGTGATCCTGTTTAAGTGATCTGTGAGAGTTCCTCACAAAGTGATAAAGCCATAGTATCATTGTGACTTTGGGGCCTGGAAGGTCAGCCTAACATTAGCCTCTCTTCAATAATTTCTGACATTTCCCTGATGCTTTAGAAAACATATCTGCACGAAGAAACCAATGCACATGAGTACTCCCCTTGTAGTAAAGGAGGGCGCATTTGGTTGAGATTACACCATTATATCACATTTTGGCACACCAGGTACAGACTTGTGGAATGGAAGAAAGTGTGTCAAATGAAATCTAGGGCCCATTAATTGCAATGATATTCAGGCTTCAAATATCTAGTTATTATTTGCTCACATTTCTTGAGAAATGCAAGTAGATGTATATAACTCATGGGGTGTTGGATGTCAAGGAGTACCTTAAATGCTCATCAAGTTTACCTTGCATCGTAAAAATTGTGAAAATCATGAAAAGAGAAATTTTACATTTTCTTCGTGGTTGTATGTCATACTAGTGAGAGGTACAATTTGGACAAAATAGTTTGTTTTATTTTCAGCAGTGTATGGTGAGAGAAAAATAGATTTAAGCAAAGCATTGTCAGAAGAGTAACCCATAATATACCAATCTCTTATTAAATGATTCTTGTTAAATGTGTTGCATGGTGAAGGATGCTTATGTATTTATTATGTTATTTTGTCTTGAAGGCTGAAAGGGAAGCTCAGGTTGCTGCAGTCAAGGCTGGGGTAGAAGGCGGCTGGATCAAGCCGGTCGTCTACTGCGAGTATCCACTGGAAGAGGCTCCTGCTGCCCACCGCGAGGTCATCGAGACCAAGTCTACGCGTGGTAGGATCGTCCTGGTCTTATGAAAGTGGTTGCCTCCCTTTGTATCTTAAAACTTCTGAATGGTGATTTTGTGAATGCTGGTGACATTTTCGGTCAAAAGCCAGTCTCTGGCATTATCTGCTTGTAATTGATAATTTGCAGTTTGGTAATCCATCATTATCTTAACGGATCGTATGTTTTCTTATATTTACCCCATATATGTTTTCACATCAGAGTATAGTGGCTTTACATACTGCCAGGTACATGCTCTCTGTATCACTCAGTGCTTGTTTTGTGTAAAGTGATTGCTGAAAAGCAGTGGCCATCAGCACTGCACCCACATCCATTTCTGCTGTACTTAAAAAGGAAAATAGACATAACAGGTTCTAACACCAAGGTTTTTATGCCTCCGCCAAGAAGTGTCGCTGGAGGCATTATGTTTTCGTGTTGTCTGTTCGTCCGTCCTTTCGTCTGTCTGTCCATCCGTCTGTCCGTCCGTCCGTCCATAATCAATTTTGTGGACAGCGTAACTACAAAACCGTTTGAGGTATCCTAATGAAACTTGGCATGTATATGTATGAGTGGGTGAAGTTGTGCCTATCAACTTTTAAGTGCACATGCTCAAGGTCAAAGGTCAAGGTCAAATGCTCAGAATTTCACTATTTCCCCCATATCTATGCGATGCCTGAAGGTATTTTTTTGAAACTTAGTGTATACATGTACTACCAAATAAAGATTCTCCAGAGAGAGTTTTGGGTCATGAGGTCAAAGGTCAAGTGAAAATGTAAAAAATTCTCTTTTTTCTCCATATCTTGTAAATGGTTCAAGTTGTCTTCATGAAACTTAGTACATATGCATGTACTGACTGGTAGTGATTATCTAGGGAATTTGGGGGTCAGGTTGTGGGTCAAAGGTCAAGGTCAACTCCTCAAAATTCCCTTTTCCCTCATATTTATGCAGTACCTTCAAGATTTTTCTTGAAACTTAATATACAAGTGTATACATGTTTTACCAAATGGAGGTTCTCTGGGGAAGTTTCTGGTCAAGTGAGAGTGCTAAATTTTACTTCTTCCTCCATATCACGAAAGTATTTCAAGGTATCATCATGAAACTTATTTATGCATGTTCTACCTGACAGTGATTCTCTTGGGAATTTCAGGGTCATAGGGTCAAAGGTCAAGGGTCAAAGGCTAGGTTAAGATACTAAAAACTTACCATCTATTACTGAAATTGCACTTTTTCTCCATACCTTGAAAATTACTCAATGCATAAACTTATAAAAGGGACAAAAGCCAAGTAAAAATCCTCAAATCCCAAAATACCTGCACTCTTAGACAATATAGCCATTCATCCACTTAAACCAAGTTCAAGGAAAGTGAACATTCACATTTGTGGTAAACCTTTCATTTTGTACTTTGCCAACTATATGAAACTGTCATCACACGTTGTCAAGACATTGCACTATAGACCTATTGGAAGAACCATGCATTATGGCTGAGGCATACCTGTCGCCATAGCGACATTTCTAGTTTGTTTTGTTGTTTGTTTGTTTTTTTCTGGTGGCCCATTTGGGCCAATAAAACCATCAAATTTTACGTGTTGGTGGCCTGAAAAAGAGGTTTTGTGGCACTGAATAAAAGGGAGCATAGCAATCTTTTTTTAATCTTAGTTGCCCAATCGGGCCACCAAAAGATATACTTTTTGAAAGTTCGATGGCACATCATCAATTTTTGGTGACCAAGGGCAACCAGCCACTGCCATTGTTGAGCCCTAGGTATAACATAATACTTTCCATGTCTAGATTAAAAGCTTTTTTTTGCAAGCGAGTGATATAAAATAAGTACTCGATATTGCCATCCATAGTGTCATTTTGTAACCCAATGCTAATGGCATCGTCAATCTCAACATTTGAAGTGCATTTCCATATATGAATCTTTCATTGTGAGTATGTGAGAAAGCAATAATCGGATAAACACAATGGAACTTCAGATCACAGGTTGTGATATAATGCAGGGGATGAGTTGCTACAGAAAAAAAAAAATATTAGTGCTATAGCTGAATTATTTAAAGCAATTACAGAGCAATTAAGGCAATTACCGCTCACAGCGAGTCACAGCTCATGAATATGAATGTTAAAAGTACCGCTATAATGATTCTTACTTGTGATCAGAATGAGTCTAATTATGTGTGTGCTATAAATTTTTCATTATGGCGTCGACACATTCATATATGTGTACAATACTCGTGCTATGAGCTTTCACCAGTACCTTGTATGTGTCACATCCAAGTGTGTAAATTGAAGCATTCCTCTGTTAAACTCATTTCATAGAACTCTTTACACCGATACAATATTTTGGGTTACATCAACAGCTGCTTTTGAGATGTAACCAATCAGCCAAGAGCAATCATTGTGTGTAATGATTGTGACTTTAAATACAGTACTCAGGATTACAAAGCTGTGTAAGAAACAAACTCAAGGTCATATAGGTGCAGTGTAAAGAGAGGATAATGCAAATTTATTCTTTGAAATATAGCACAAATTTAGACATTCCATTCAGGTATTGTAATGAGTATGTTCAAAGAATACAATTTATCTACAGACACTTGCACCGTAATGTAACACAACACCTGGATGTATTCTCTGTCATAAAATGATAAGGAAAATATGTTTATATTGCTCCCTGCATCCATGATTGCCCAGTATACTTCATAGTCATATCTGTAAATGTAGATTCCCCTTTATTTACTTTAAGTTCCCTTTATATTACTATTGTCATAGATTTGAGCCCAACAGTTCATCATTGTAATAACTACTGCAAAAGTGGATATTTTTGTGCGAGTAATCTTGTCGCACTCCGCCAGGTAAGATCAGTTTTGCATGTTTTTAAACCCGCGGAATTGAGACAGCAACTACTGGAACATTTGGCAAGCAAAAATATTTGCATGCTTTTATGTTTGCGCTAGTTTCTGGTTGCAAGAAATGCGCAAAATATTTCAACACTGCGAAAATTTCCACATTTACAGTACATTCTCCACGGGTGCCACATGAGAAAAGAAATATTTACAGGAAGTCCAGCTCACATCAGTTCTTTTGGAAAAAGACCATGACCTTGTGAGTCAGAGAAAATGTTTATTGGGCTATGAATACCAGCACATTTCATTATATGACCTCAAGGCATAATATGACAATATTGTTGCATTATTGTTATTATATTGCAGTCGTATCCTGTTATGACATGTTATTACATTTTGGCAATGAGTAATATGAAGCTTTCCTCCTAAATCCTGGTCAGAAAAAAAGGTCAAATATTTGTTCTTGCACTTTTTTTAACCTGTTGAACCTGAACACCTACATGTATGTATCTACATACATGATAAGTTAGATTGGTTCACTTGCGTAGACAAATTGATTTATATTTCTCTTCTGAGGACCTAGTATCTAACAGTTTCATCACGTAGCATACAGGGCTGGCGGAGCGTTTTCAAAAGTGGGGGGGGGGCCACTTCCAGGTTTGATGAGCTTAAAAAAAAGGATCTCAGCTCATCTCTCCCCTTCCACTTCCGGGTTTCTTCGGCTGACAAGCAAAAAAGGTCCTCAGCTCATCTCTCCCCTTCCACTACCGGGTTTCTTCAGTTGACAAGCGAAAAAGAAAAGGTCTTCAGCTCATCTTTCTCCTTCCACTGACAAGCCAAAAAAAAAAAAAAAAGGGTCTTCAGCGCAAAAACATAACCTTACTGCTCTCACACTTCAAGATCTCTATCTATTTCTTTTTAGTGCCACTTACGTACTTCCGGGTTTAAAAAAAAAGGGGGGGGTCCAAAATGATGACATCTTATGTATTTCTTTGTATGGTGCACAAAAAGTGGGGGGGGGGGGGGGGCCGAGCCCCCAGGCCCCCCCCCCCCCCCCCCCCCTCGGTTCCGCCAGCCATGGCATATACCCCTGCATTTCATTGTTTTTACTTTGGTTTGCTTGCATTAAATTTTGCAATGTCAGGTATTAAATCTTCAGACAAGCTTTCTGACTATATGCAAGGCTCAACATCAGCTGTAGTCCAGTGGCCCAGGGCTACTAAAAACTTGATGCCGCACCACCAAATTTCCAAAAAGGTTATCTTTTGATGGCATGATCGGGCAGGTGAGATTCACAATGGATTGTTTTGAATCCTTTTATTTGGGGCCAATGCATTTCTTTTTTGGGCCACCAAGATTTCAAATTGCAAGATTTTAGTGGTCAAAATAGGACACCAGAAAAAAAAAAAAGAAGTTGATGTCAAAGCTTGCTGTATGGGACAACTTTTGGGAACAAGGGTATGCAAAAGATCAGAATATGTATGTAAATTGGTCCATTTAAGCACTGTAGGGAAAATGATATCAATTCATTTTCCTGCTCCATATAATGAGTCCAGACAAAGAGAGAAGTAAAGCATTTCTCCTACTTCCTAGGAACAACTCTGGTGCTTAGTGAACAATTATATTATAACTTTAAAGAGTTGTCGAGATAGTGAAATATGAATACATGTACAGTACTAGTAGTATTAACTGAAATACAATTCCATCTGCAATGTGACATCTAAACATAATGTTGGCACTTCCATGTTTTATCCTTTTAACACATACACGCAATACTTTTTCTTTTCTTGCCAAGAGAAGACTGAACCGTTCATAGTGTCAGCAATCTTCCATGAGGAGATGTAAGATTTCTTTTAGGAACTATACAGTATATTATGCACTAAAAAGCAGCAAAAGCTCCCCAAGGAATTTGATATTTCTGAGCAAAGTTGGTGTAAGATGCATCAGTGAATTCCAAGATATGGCAGTAGAGAGATGATACTGTTGTACCATATAAAATGATATAATAGTACATGGGACATTATCCTGTGCCCTTGATGATGAGGCTTGTACGTTTGAAATACTGCATATTAAATTCAGAGTTATCTATCTCTTCCTAATTGTCTGCATTTGTGATATTCATTTTGTTATCAACTGTGTGTACGAATTCCTCGTAAAGACAAATACAATAGACAATCACTGTTTGACATCTGGATGCAAAAAAATCATATGAACTTTCAGGTCTTGCTCCTTGTGTACAAAATGTATTTCTTGAAGGGTGCCTCCCAACATATCTCCTGTCTTCTTGTTGCTAGGGCAGCCGATGTGAGCATGTTACAGACCAGTGAGCTATTTCCATCTCTGTATATACCAATGGCATAGCATCCCAATTTCAGAGAGCAAGCAGAGACACATTGTGTTACTGACTTAACAGGCACAGGAGGTGCGAAGTCCAACTCTCTACAGATGACATTGAGCATTACCAAAGACCTACGGAATAAGGCCGACACCTTCAATGGTGGGTGGATGCCCTTCCTGGTATGGACGGTTTCCGAGGGGATGGCTTCTGTTGAGGATTCAATGGGAGGTAGTGCTTCAGCAGTTGTCACCGGAGGCTGCTCGTCCAAATCTGACTGAAGATCTCCGAGAGTTGTCCAGACATCTAGAGGGTTAGTCACAGGATCTAGGCTGGCATCGTGGGAAGAGGGAGTTGGTTGAGAGTTGAACAAGGATGGGCGGTTGGTTGCTGAGGGATCCAAGGTGGACAATGACACAATGCTAGAGTGTTCAGAGATGGACTCAACTGTGTTGGATGTGATGTCATCTGATAAAGAGGACCAATAAGCAGTAATGACATCATCTGTTGAGTAGGAATCTTCATAAGTATGTGCATAAGAAGGGGTTATCATTGAAGCTTGGTCAGATACAAACTGGTCAGTGTATGATGATACTGTGTCCCAGTTTTCAGAAAAGGAAGGTGTGTCAAATGTGACATCATCTGCTGAAGAAGACCAATAGCCAGTGATGACATCATCTGTAGAGTATGAATCTTCATATGTATGCATGTCAGAAGGGGTTATCATTGAAGCTTGGTCAGATACAAACTGGTCAGTGTATGATGATACTGTGTCCCAGTTTTGAGAAAAGGAAGGTGTGTCAAATGTGACATAATCTGATGAAGAAGGCAAATAACCAGTGATGACATCATCTGATGAAGAAGGCAAATAACCAGTGATGACATCATCTGTCGAGTACGAATATTCGTATGTATGTCCGTAAGAAAGGGTTAACGTTGAAGCTTCGTCAGATGCAGACTGGTCAGTGGATGACAATACTGTGTCCCAGTTTTCAGAAAAGGAAGGTGTGTCAAATGTGACATAATATGATGAAGAAGGCAAATAACCAGTGATGACATCATCTGATGAAGAAGACCAATAACCAGTGATGACATCATCTGTCGAGTACGAATATTCGTATGTATGTACGTAAGAAAGGGTTAACGTTGAAGCTTCGTCAGATGCAGACTGGTCAGTGGATGACAATACTGTGTCCCAGTGTTCAGAAAAGGAGGATGTGTCAAATGTGACATCATCTAATGAAGAAGACCAATAGCCAGTGATGACATCATCTGTAGAGTATGAATCTTCATATGTATCCACATAAGGAGTGGCCTCGGATATGGAGGAGATGGGTTTGGAACTTGACGTTGAAACTGATTCCCAGTATGAGTTGGCCGACACATCAGACGCCCCGACTTTGGGAGAATTACTGGTGTGTGTTCCTGTCTTTTTAGGGTGTGCAGTACTTGTGTGTGTTCCTGTCTTTTTAGGGTGTGCAGTACTCGTCAACGGATTGAGGGGCAGCTCATTAGATGGTGTGGTGGGAGAGGGAAACTCGCCTGCGATGGTACCTGAACAATTGTACAATGGGAGTGCATAATGATATACAATGAAATGGGCATTAGTTTACATTCTGGATGTACATAACATGGAGGAATACAATTGTACAAATGAAACATGGTGTGATTTGTGTGTGTGTGTGTGTGTGTGTGTGTGTATGAATGAATTCATGGATAAATGAACACACACACACACACACATACACACTCACACAATGCTGTGATACCAGTGATTCCTGTGAAAGAATCATATTTCATAATTTTCAAGTCTCTTATATTTCAGAAGAGCAAACATTTGGGGATTGCATACTTTTAAGACGGATCGGAGTCAGGGGCACCATAGGCCTAATTGTGTTATTAAGATAAATGGCCTGACCCCAGCCTGGCATGCCGCGACAATATAATGAGCCCATTTTAATATTCTGAACTTATCACAAATGCTGGGATCAAGGAAACTGGAAAGTATGTGTGCTCATTTAAACTTTATGATCTCTGCTGAAATAGTCTGAAAAGAAAGAAAAAAAGTACATTCACAAACACAACTGTGAACAAAAAAGTAAAACAAAAGAATAAATAGATAAATAGAAAACATAATAAGAAGGGAAGCTATAAATTGTGAAGTTTTGCTCATTTTCTTTAATGCTTAATATGAATATGCAAATGAATGAGTTAATGGTGTCAAGGCATCACAACTCACCATGTGGCCTTTAGTACATAAAAGTCTGGAAATTTCCATTTTTTGTTGCTTCTCATTGTCAAATGCAATTATGCCCAAGTCATGTATCCCAATCTGATTAATCATTATTTTGGACTTATTCAGCTATGAATAGAATCATATTTTATGACTTATTGCAGAAAAAAAAATCATCATTTTTTCCACCCCAACATGGTCAATTGAAAATTGTGAGGTGATGTCGACATCATCAGCTCACTCCCTGTGTCTCTTACAGTGATATCAAGCGTTTTTGCAAATATTACCGAATCTTTACAATGTATCATGTTCCTTAGTTTTAATCAGAGTTTGATTAAATGTTCATGTTTGTGCTTGTAAATTATTTCTTTTCTAAAAATTAAATCAAGTTATTTTTGTCCTAGAGTTGCATGGGTGCATGAGACTGACTGACATCAACCAACGTGATGCATGTATTTTGATAAGCATAATATTTGAGTCACACACAGTTCAACAAAATATGCATAGTTAAGTACATACACTGGTGCAACTGAAATTTCATAGGAAAAGACCACAATGATATACGCAAATGGACAGAAGGCACGCAAACATGGGACAGGATAGGCAGGGATATAAGCGAGAGCAGTGTGTTTGCTGATCATATCGCCTGACCGTATTGAGCAATGATCTTCTTGCGTGAAGTAAATGCGATTCTTATCTCTGCTTAATGGAATATACTGCCGCCTTGGAACTGTTAATAATCGGCAAGTCAGTGCAAATTTCATGCGGTAATTGTGAGCAAGTCAAACAACCCTGGACAAAATGACGCTTATAATGGTCATAGTATCTGTACATCCCACATGGCTTACAATAATGAATGACAAACAGAAATTTACGATGTTGAGATTAACAACACCACGATTTTCCATTACACCTTTTCTCAGTCCTTGCGTGTTATATGTATATATATATATATATATATATATATATATATATATATATATATATGTAGATATATATATATATATATACATTGTATATACATGTACATAATTATATTGCCGCATCTTTTTCACTAATCTAATGACATCATTTTTTAAATGTTACAGTTCTGTTTGAGTACAGCGTATAAACAGATAACCATCAAAATGATGCTCTCCATAGCATCTTACAGATATTAAACGAGATCGAAAGTGTGCTAAAAGATGAAAATCTGTGTTTAGCTCATAAGATGATTTATTGACGTCGCGATATAATGTGAAATTGGAAAAAAGCGATGAACTGGATGATGGTGGTGGCGATATTGATAGACTTTGAATCATAAAAGAAGGTGATTTTACTATCACCATCATCATCATCATTTTCCCTTGCCAGAAACAGTACGCAGACATTGTCATTTACAAGACATTTACTTTGTGTATATACGCTGCATTGAAAATGACATGGCGAACAAAATCAATCATGAAATTTGATTCTATCCTTACCTTATAAAAGTTCAAAAATAGATAAAGCCATATAATGCGCTAATGATACGATAAATAGAGCGTTTTTGCTTTTTACCGAGGGTGTGAGTGACAATGGAAGCGTTCATTGTATAGTGTTTCGTGAGAGAGTATAGGGGGTCCATTTCCATTTAAGTTTTAGTGACGAGAAAATGGTCTAAATTTCATAAATATGGCAAATCATTCAATTTTGGAAAGCTTATAGTACTAAAAGAAAACATAATCATGTTTCTGAGCATAAAAAAAAAATCTTCCAAAAGTTTGATAGACGGTATTTTGGCACCCCTTTCAATCCCGAACATCTTTGAAGTTGACAGGAAACGTGTGATGGTTATATTTGTTTTATGTGAATTCATGTAGAATACATGCAGCATATATTAAAGAGAAGAGCCCCCTCACTTCCATCCCACCAGACGTAACACTGCGATTTTGAGGTGAGCTTGAGAGCCCAACGCCGACGGCATGGCCAATGATGTGGTCCAGCCAAAAGGAAGTATGATAATTTATGGGAAAGTTGATAAGGACACGCTTTTTGTTCCCACCCCCATCGCCTTAGCTGCCGACCTTTAGGCCTACATTGATATAGGCCATGTGAGATTTATACACGAACATGGCAGAATTTTCCATTTATATTTACGATAAATCGGTGAAAGCCCTGTTGATTCGGTGAAGCATCATTTCTTATCAACAAATTCTAATCAAGTGAGAATGAATTTCACAGGTAACGTATCCAGTACATTTACAAAATGTGACTTCGTTTCATTGGTTTTTCCAACCACCATATCCTGACAGACATGTGACAGGTAACCGTTACGGTTGATATTCGTTATTCCGAAGGTTCATTATTCCGAAACACCAAAAATCCCTATAACTATAATTTGTTAATTGGGAAATGACAAAGGGTTCGTTAATCCGAACATTATTTTGTGGCGTTAAGATCCGAAGGTTCAGTAATCCGAAAATGGAATAAAGGTTCGTTAATCCGAAAATAAATAAAGGCTCGTTATTTCAAAAGTTCGTTAATCCGAAAATGACGTAAGGTTTGTTTATCAAAAAATGAAAAGAAGATGCGTTGTAACGAACCTTATTTCGTTTTGGGATTAGCGAAACATTGGAAATAGCGGACCTTCCTAACGAGCCTTATTTCATTTTAGGACTAACGAACCTTCGGAAAAACGAACCCTGGGAATACTATAGTAACGAAATGTACTAACCACATCAACACTATAGTGATACTTCTTTTCAGTATTCGTGTGAGTTTTGAAAATATTTGAAGAACCATGACAATTCGTTTCACACGATATAATTATACACAGCACGGACATTGACGACATTAACAGCACTGACATTAACGACTAAATTTGAGACTGTTTATACAAGAGCAAGACAAACAAGTCATTACAAGGTGAGCATATTCTTTGCGACATAGCATTATGTGAACGAGTTACGAAATAGCGTTATGACTGAAATATAGAATGAGAAGAAAAATAATGAAGGATGTATTTCTTATAATTCCACTTATAACTATACATATACTTGAATTTGGTTCTTGTTGGTTCTGTTGTCTGAACTGTGAAGGGAGTTAACCATTCGAAATTGACGGACGAACAGATAATCAAGTATTGGGCCTACCTTTTTATCAGTAAAATCCCAATTACAAAGGACGCTTAACACAATAATGGTCAACATCTATGAATTGACAGTGGAGAAAGACATTTAACTGAAACATTAAGATAGAATTTCACAAAATCGTCGATATCGACTTGCTTCTGCGTTCAAGTCCCTCCTCCAAAAGCATCTATTTTTTCACTCACCTACAAGCTGTAATAACGTCGAACAGAATAAATTATTCAGGATAAACTCATACTTACCAGTTAACAGTAAGAGGAAGCAAAATACCAAATGATGTTTGCCAGCCAAAACGTCCATGATTCGTAATGATCTTGCGTTGTTCTTTGGGAGTGATGAGTTCACGCAGAGGTGTCAAACCGGTTAAATTTGGCTTTGAAGAATGGCGAGATTCGGTTGCGTTGTTGCGACCGTAGATCTATGGCCCTTCAGGTTTAGTGGGAAAGCCCAGCAACCATCTGGTGATTCTTTTGGCGCGGTATCCCTCCCCGCCTTCAAAACATCAGCATAATTAGTAGCTGCTTGTGATCCCTCAATTTACTCTCCCCTGATCTCTTTGTTGTGACTAATGGAATTGCAGAAATTGATTAGATATCTTCCTTGATCTCCCCTAAACGTCAATGAGAAAGGAAATCGTTCTCTTCCACTTTCAATCCAAAACTACTTATCACAACAATATTGTATGTTACAAGAAAAGCATCTGTTCAGAACAAAATCAATACTCGCAATTCATCGGCTATACTACTGAACTGCCAAACTGTTCAGTGGTTGGTTGTCGCGACTGCCAGTTCGTGAGCACAAGTGACACTGAGAGCATTATACTTGATGCTGCTGCTGATGGATGCTTATGATGATGACGAGGATGATGACGACGACAATGATGATGATGATTATAACGATGAATGTGTCTGGTGGCGCTATTCATGTTGCTACTCCGTGACAGTGCTTCCAGATGCCATGGACTGTGCTATTAGTGCGAAATGATGTATTTTGCTGAAAAAAAAAAATGTATCATTTCAATTTACACAGAAATCAACGTTCCACTGACGAAAGTCGTGTGTAGGAGCCACAAGTCCAATAGATTATTTTACACCGACATTACTCGGGCGATGACAATGTTTACAGGTTGTGTAAGCTCGCAGAAAATATCGAGTAAAATGTTAGCAGACTACTTGAATATAAATTATAGCGTATTATAGCCTATATACAAGACAAAATGTCGTATTGTTCGGCTGTTGATGAAATTATACAGCATTATCCGAAGTATCGCCAGTAGCAAATAATTCGCTAATTTTATTGAGAGGGTCGACTCAAACGTACCCATCGCTGGATTATACCTTTCTTCAACAAGATATCTAATTATCCAAATGGGTCATTCGACCTGCCATTTAAAAAGTTGATTTGTCAAAGTCGGACCTGTATGACATGCATGACTTCTTTCTACACTGATATCCATAATATAAATACATAATGAACAGGATTCTTTAGAAAATATATCATTACTGAGAGGGAGCATTTTAGTTATAAATCATTAATTTGTTCTCTTATTGAGATTGGTTATTAAAGTCTACGCTTTCGTTTATGTTTATGTGCTTCTTGTTTCTAGATCCAAAGGTATATAATACCCTAGATTAGGATTTGCCATCTATTCTCTCGTAAGTATTACAACAATGTCCAAAAAGTATAGTCAACTAGTCATCAGCCGCAGTACTTCGGTAGTCGATAAACACTATACCTCATTATGGCTATCGTTATTCTGATAGCAACGACTACAAAATCATATCTCGTCTGTCATGCAAAATGGTGGTTTGGAACAAAAGTTTCTCAAAACACTTCGAACTCTTGCTGTATACCCAAGGAAAATATTACATGCACTCAAAACAAGGAGAACTATATATAAAACGATCCAATACGCCAGTTTGGGTTCCACTTTGAGCAGATTTAAAAAAAAAAATGAAATCCTCGTAATTTTGTACCCAAAGGGCATGCTGATTTTGACATTCACTGAGATAAGCATCTGTGAAGTAATGATTATTCTAGAATGGTCTATATGCAGGCCTACTGAGCAACAAGAAAGGTCATTAGTACCCATATGCACACGAGCTGGCTTATTTCTCTCCGCTGAAACGAAAATTCCGAACAAAGGCTGATAACTGCATTTTATCGCGGATGTCATCTTCTGATGACGTAGGGCCTATACTTGCAGTATTATCATAGCAGAGAGCAACTGCAAAGGAAAAGATAAGACTCATATACTCTTTCCTCTTCTCGAAACATTTTGAAGATAAAGTGTGAAACTAATCGACCGCACACCCTAATAGATGATACATTATAGGAAGTTACATCCATTTGCTATCTTTTTTTTAAATCGTAACTTGGTCTGATAAACAAAATACAACGACAGCTGAAAGCCACATCCTTGATCTTTAATTTCCATGAACTGTCGGCATCTAAGTATAATTATCTTGTAACAGTCTGAAAGAAAAGCGATCCTTTTGTATAAAGGACATCAAGAAGAGTTTTCTCCGCCAATGCCATGATGATGTATGAATGTATTGACAATTATTTGAAGGAACTAAGATTTGTTACATAATGATTATTTTTTTAAGCATAATTTATTTAGAAAGTTCTGGATTGAAGAAAGACAACTTCACCAATTAATACTAGTCAGGACTGCACAGGTGTTGATATGTACACATTATCTAGTTCTTTCTTTCTCATTTTTTTAACTATGATTGCGCGAATACCGCTAAGCGTATCACATATCATTGTCAGACAGTTTATTATGAATTTGGGAAAACATAAAACGAAATATGATCATCGTATTCTCGGTGAATCATCATATGACTCACAGCAGCCACTTCAAAACATCTGTCTTGGTCACAACTTCGTGACATCGCTTTCACGATTCTTCGTATTTTTTTTTTCATTCTTCTGTTTTGATTCTTCCAATATTTGGCTCCTCAAAACAAACAAAAATCAATTATTATACTTAGATTTTCTTCTGCACAAACAAAAAATGCAATTTTTGTATAGGTGACGTCCAAAGAGGTTCTATAGAACCTCTTTGGTGACGTCACGGCTATGTGGCTGTGTGACCGCAACTGCAGTTTAGGATCAGTAGGCCTATATAACCCGAGGATAAAAGATTTACTACCATGTTTTTTTTTATTTAGATACTGTAATTTGAACGAGTTCTAAAATCACCCGTCGCTCTCGTGTGTGTGTGGGTGTTTTTTTTTTTCGTATGTGAGGAACTCCAGTGCAATGATGAGAAACTAAAAAATATATTCAAACCTTGTTCAGTAATACTGATATTGAAATCAATGTCACTTTCTGAATTTCAAAACTAAATGTTGACAGCAACTTACAAATAGCTGAAAATGAAATGTATTTAGCCGGTATGTTTGAAAGTGAGGTATCCAAACTCCCTCATCTTTACTTTATTTGAGAGACCGCCTAAGAATCCCATGGGAAATCTTTATTTATTATGCGTATGTCATGTTTGCAAATTCCATAATGTAATTCATTTCAACCAATTTGGTTTTACTATTTTTCCCCCCTCATGGAAGGAAGTTATCACTGCTACGTTTATCACCGATGGTAAGCCTTTGCAGCCTTTACTGTGACAACCATAACATTCGCACCCTCTGTATCTAGCACATCCGAACAACAGACAGGTCTGCTTTCGCGGCCTGGGGAGGGTTGATTGGATGGGATGAGTCATCGACGGATTCCCATTTGAAGCTGCGCGTGCGTCGTACGTGTAGCAGAATATTCTCCGCGAGTGTCAACACACGGCGACAGTGATCGGGAGAGAGAGAGCGTGGGATCGGGAGCGCCAGCGAAAGTTGACATTTGTGTACATTCCCGACTCGACTGTGACCTCAAGTGAGGGGTTCCTCCGCTAAATGATACAGGTAATGCTGTATTTTCCGCATCCCCTGTCTTCCTTCTGGAGAATTGAGCCTTGTACCCGCATAGTTCGAAAGGAGTATAAAGAACCGGTCTGAGATTCAAGCACACATCAACATTGATATTTTTCTCGTTTTTTGGACTCAAATGAGCAAAATATGGCATCGCACACCGTGCGAAGTGCGGGGTCGGAGAGCTCTACGGCCTCGGGAGGGGGCCAGCCCAGCGCAGAGAGCGGGGTACCCCCTGTTGTAGTCGGAGATGTGGATTGGAAGGAGCGATGCAGTACTCTGGAAGGACAGTTGGAGAAATTCCGTCTGCAAGCCACTAAGATTCGATCTGTCCTCGGTGATCGGGTAAGTCTGTCGGGCCCTCGAAATGTTAGATGGTGCTCGCAGAGCAGAGCAATATCATCATGTTGGGATATGATAAGGAAAGCTGAACTCGGGGGAGGCTGTTTGCACGCTGTTGTTGCTGTGCTTGGATGATGATGCAACAGTGACAAGTGATAACGAGGACAACAACAACAGCAACAACAAATGGCAATGATTATAGTATTGAATTTGGGCTAATACTTCAAGTTTTAATGATAAACTTAAAGATGATCAGTGATGATATAATTAACAATATAGGCCTATTATGAACAACAATGAGTAATGTAATTAATATTATTGTCTATATCATTGTATTTGTATCATTGTTAATAGGCCTTCTATGTTTATCATGTTATCATGAGACATACTTATATGTCTCATATCTTGGTCTCTTCTATGGCTTTTTAATATGGATGCATGCTGAAAATATGTGAGGGGACTTTGTTAATTACGATTTCAGTGTATTTAGCTGTACCGTTACCAGTTTTTAGTGCTTTGTATCCAGTGAAAAAGACGCTCCTAAAATATCTGTCATTATTATTATTATTATTACCAGTTACATGCCTTGTATTACACATAGGTTTGCCTGTTCAACATCCATTTATCACTACACGTACCTGGCACTCAACCCATTTTTAAACTAGTGTATAAAAAGGAAACAGACCTATGCGACTGATCATGACGGGACAGGTGCACATCTTAAAGGGATGGTATAGTATTTGTGGAGAAGAGAATTGGGCTTTTAACTTTTTGCGAGATACCAAGAAAACACTTATGAAATAGTACAGAGGAATTCAAAGTTTATTTGATGAAAATCGGGTTTGGAATGACTGAAACATCCAAAAACAAAGTAAAACAAAGCGATCGTAATAAAGTACATGTATGGGTCCCACACTTATTAGAATTGCTCTGTTTTGGATATCTCAGCCATTTTAAAACCAGTTTTCATCAAATAAATGTTGAATTCCTCGTGGAATTACATGCTCTTTCATATTTCATAAGAGGTTTCTCATTATCTCACCAAAAAAATGTTAGAAACCTGAAATTATGTCTCAACCAAAACTATACGATCCCTTTAAAACAGGGGAAAAAAATGCAAACAACCATTCCCTCCCCCTCTCCCCATAACATTCACCTGACTTAGGTACCAGCAACTTAAAATGCTGTTATCGGAGAACTACTTGTACTGACTATCCCCACTGTTCTGTGATCAAAGCTGCCATTGTGGGCTTATGGATCTAGTTGCTGGTAGAGTATGGTAGCCCACCATCCATATCCCGTATCATAAGACGAACTACGGTGTATGCACTTTTGCTGCTGAAGTAGGGCGTCACATGCTAGTGTAGACACAGTGCTTCGTTTTGGTTTGAAGGTCGCTATTGTACGAAGCAGTGCGAAGATGTGGCTGGTAACAAAATCATGATAATGAAACTCTATAGGGATATCAAAAACCGAAATAGTCCTGATGTACTTGAATCACTCTTGAAAGCATCATATCCTATATCAAGAAACATTTAAAGAGCATGTTTTGTTTCTGAGATTGTGTATCTTGTGATCCCGAAGGTCATTTTAATTTTTTCTTATGTTGTTGAGCCCTATGGGATATGAAAAGATAATGTTGTCTTTTCATAATTTTATGTGTTATCATGTAAACAAGCTGAATGTAATTACTATTCTTGAGTATATTTCTCTTATATATTTGTTTTCTGCTATAATGTTTGGTATTTGAGATGAATATCAATGCAAGATTTAGACCCATGCCAAAACCTGTCTTTATGCCTCTGCCAGGAATGATACCAGAGGTAGTTTTATCTCTCCCTTCTTTTTTTCCTTTTTTCACAATTTATCTCTGTTCATGCAGTCATAGATGAACTGCAGTAGCACTGTTGATAGTTTGTATGCAGATTGTAGTATGAAATTCATTGAGGAATCTATATAAGACATATATTCAATAAAGTATACACAATAGTCTCCAACACATAATGGAAAAAAAGAGTATGTGTGTGTGTAGGATATCAATTAGGAAGTAAATAGGAATAAAGATGGAATCAAATATAATTTTACCACGAGTTTTCTCAAGCACAGGATGAAAGAGAGAGATGAATGATAAAGGAGATTAACTGCTTGGTACATAAGTAACGAAAATACTTCCAGCATACATTGTAATAGAGGAAACTGCTGTGTATACAGTGTAGATCATCTATACTCATACACACGCTCTGTTCCTTTAAGGAGATTTATACATTGGCAGTATAGCATACAAAAAACTGTTACAGTACAGTGTACCTTGACCATAATTTCACCCTGTAAGCTTATCCCCTTTAACTGTTTAATGAGGTGTAGCATGTAAAGTTTCTTGGTGATTCCCAGACGTGCGTGAGTGATCTTGTGACTTTTGCAAGCAGACATGGCTGCTATTAAAACTGGGTGCTGGTCACCCAGCTCTGTTTATTTTGGCTAGCAACAGAGATCCATCCTATCAAGATGATGTCATGGCTAGGGGAAACACGGCCTGCAGCTATTTGGTTGATGAAATATGAATACATGAATTTTTTACGAGGTTGCCACAGGCAAACACAATCCTATTGTATTCTCTTCTGCTGTTTCTGCTGTGACGGGGACGTGTTTTCCGGATGCATTCCCTGATACGGAACTTGGTCAAATTATTCATAATGTGGGGTTATGTATGCTGTGAAGACTAAGCCTGTATTATGTAAACCACAGTATGCAATGATTAAAAAGCCTGACTGGTCATTGAAAAGTGCGATGAAAGGTCAAGGGCTGTACACCTAGTATTTCCCTACACTTTCAACTTCATTTCTAATGATTTTTTAAAATAATATTTTTACTTCAACAGAGAATTGAAAGAGAATTATATACAAAGTAGACTTTAACAAAACGGTGCAAAGTTCAAGATATGCTATGAAAAATACAAAACTAAAGTGACAGAAAGGAGAACTGTTACATTTATGTTTGGTAACGCACTTTGTACCGTTTTCTGTTAAAGGCATCATTTACCATTTGCAGATGAAACAAAAGCCCAGCCTGCAGTGCGCTCAAAATAGTTCTAAAATGTGAGTTAGGGATAGAAACAGCCAATGTAAGAAAAGTTAATCAGTATAGTCAATGTTAAAGATTGTTATATAAAAAATGTAAACAATAGTTATGATAAAATTGCTTCTACAATAAACCATCTACAGTTATGGTTTATTAAGAAAAATACAAAAATTTTATATGGTAGGATGTTTTGTAATACAACTGACCAACACATATGCATTGAATGTGAAAATTCGAACATTTTTTAAATCACCGCTCCCTTTAACATCCCATGCTATTTAGTATTTTGTTCTGTTGTATCAAGCTATCCCAATTAGTTCCAGAAAGTGCACTAGCTCTACTGTCTGTAACATTCAATTTGCAGTTCATACTTCACTGTGAGAATGGCATTGATACTTGTTGGCACGGCCTGAATGTGTGTCTTGCGTAGTAGGCAGTCATGCACTGGTGTCCTTTGTTTCACGAAAGAAAGACCTGATGCACCCATGGCTGAACATCCCACAATAATATGTGGGTGGCGGGATGCCTTCCTCATTAGCCAGCGAGGTGTTTGCCAAGCTCATAGTCACCTACGGGTGAGTTTGGAGGTCACGGGCATAAGTGTGTCGATTATGTCACACCCTTGCAGTACAATGACCTTGGTATGTAACTTGTCTGTATTTATGTGCATCCATGTTCACAAATTCAATTAGCTTGATTTTAATTTACATGCATATTTTTTTTTCATCACGCAGCGATAAATTTGGAGAGAGATTTCAAGCAGAAGGTTGTTACACTTTACACTTACAGTATAAAGATTATCTTGCAGACCAATTATGTGAACTAACAAGTCTGAATTATTTTGGTTTAATAGGTTTAGAACTTACCAGATCTACAAATCTGACCTCTAGAACTTTTCCAGTCTTATGCTTAAATGTGCCATAATATGTGCAGAGCTGATGTTTCTTGGGCACAAACATCATGCATACATCATATGGGCACTATAAGTTGTAGTCATTCAGGAAGACTATATGTACATACCGTATGTATAGTATGTACATACTGTGTGTACGTATGTATGTATGTATGTAACGTTGGTAGGTGTACATAGTTATGTACACAGTGAATATTTGTGTATCTGTATGTGTTTTTAAAAAAAAGAACAGAAAGAGAAAAAATGGGGCCCTATACATGTACAACAAATAATTTGTCCCAAAATGACAAATTTTTAAAAAGGGTGTGTACAGTTATGGTCGAGGTGAGGATTTAGCATTTAACATTTTGCGAGATATTCAGAAACCACTCTATGAGATGTCAAAGAGCATGCAATTCTAAGGGGTATCAAAAGTTTGTTTGATGAAAATCGGTTTTGGAATGGCTGAGATATCAAAAAACAAGGTGAAACAAAGAGATCCTAATAAAAGGCGTGGCCTGTTGCCTTTAATATTATCACTTTTTGGACTCTCAGTCATTTGAAAACCAATTTTTATCAAATAAACGTTGAATCCATTCTTAAAATCACATGCTCTTTCATAGTTCATAAGAGGTTTCTCATAATCTCACTTAGGAATGTTCAAAACATGAATCCCCACCTCAACCAGTACTGCACAGTCCCTTTAATTTTGTTTAATGTATTACCAAAGAGCTGTGTTTGAAACTCTTTGGTACATGTACAATTTTGTATTACCGGTATGTACTGTACAATGTATGTGTTTTGCAGGTATGCTGTATGTATTGATTTATAGGTAGTTACTAGAATGATATTGGCAAAATGAACATGTTTGCGTTCTCAAGTCAAATTTGCTGGTATTTGTTTTCAAAAAAGAAGAAAAAAGAAATGAGTACAAACGATTTCAATACATTGACAAAGCACAGTGCAGTTGTACATTGTACATTGTAGAGCTTTTATATGCTATATTCATTAATCTTCATTTCCAAGCAAATTTGAATATAAATGTTCTTTCTGTCGATATCATTGTGGAATTAAGCATGAGTTTGTCAGATCAAAATACTCTTTGTATCTAATACTTTTATACACCATATATTTCGCGAGTCTAAATTTTCGCGAATCAGGACTTCCCGACGATTTCGCGAGTGGTTAAATTGGCAATCATGGAGTCCTGTACTAAATGGAGAAGTGTACACGCATACGTCACATTTACATCGGAATCAGAGTCAATATTTTCGCGCATCTTTAATTTCGCGAATAGCACCTGACTCGCGAAATTCGCGAAAATAAAAACCTCGCGAAATATTCAGCGTATACAGTACACTGTCTCTTGAATTGCTAGAAGGGATCTTGGTGGTGGGTTATTACTGATCAATACAGAAGATGAGAAACATAAAAGAGGGTTTAGGGTTGGAGTGGAAAGATGTCCAGAGAGGAATCTGTACCAGAGTAGATTATGAATGTCTAAGGGTGCCTAACCCCTTGCAGACTAGTCCTGAGTATACTTGTACTTGGGCAGGTGAGACTTGGAAACACACGTTAGGCCTATATCAAACCAGCTTGTCTTCAATGGGTTAATAGAACAGATCTTGGGAGAATGATGAAGGGTGGGCATGAAAAAGGGGTAATGAGGTCCATGAGGACATATACAGCTGTATACAGCGCAGAGGTAAAGAAGACGTAATGGAACTCCTATAAATTTAGGCCGTGGTATATCGTAGTGAAGGGATGGGGGTGGGATGGTTGGGAGGTATAAAGGAGAGTCGATGATGTCATTCCACAGTGCAGATGTAATGAGGCCATGGCATGTTATGGAAGTGTAGGGTTTGCCGTTGGCCGCTCTCCATCAACATCTGCTTTGACCTTCTCCTTACTCACCACTCTCACTGGTCTGGTCTTCATGCTAGTTTTCGGAGGAATGGTGCCCTGTGTGGCCTTTATTCAATAGCTGCAGCTGTGTGTAGGATTGAGTGACTTCCAGAAAGGGATCTGCCATGCAGCTGAATCCATTATTGCATACGGTAGTTATGGGTGTGTGGATTATGTTTAGGTTTAGGGAAATAAATGTTGTTGTTGTGGTTTGTTTTTTGAAGATGCATTGAAAGAAACAAAATTATGATGATACTTTAGTTTATAAGCATTTTAAATAGACTTGATGTTATGATTTTTGTTTTATGACATTAAATTCTGTATACTGGTGTCTTACACAGTGCCCCTGCATGAATACAGTGTAGCTGTTGCCATTGTGCATACAATCTGTACAGCATGTTGGGAATGGGATGTGGAAGCTGCAAACTCTGCAGAAAGTGGATGGTGAAGTCTTGAAAGAAGAATAATGCCTATGCAATGGGAATGATGGCTTTGCATGTCCATCTGATGGAGCAGCAAAAATAATTTGATGATGAAAAGGGGAATTGGAAAGGTGTTGGGTCCCCATGTGTGATCCAGTGTACATAGGGCAAGAGCCTGTAGCAAAAATCATTGGGAAATGATGATAGAATTGTCAGCTTCAGCCTTTTTGCAATATAGGGCCTACTTGTCACCTTGCACACTTTTAGGTGAATAAATTATATTTAAAAATGTGATTGTTAATGGAATGTGTATGGAAAAAAACCTCGCATGAGAAATTCAAGCCACATGACCAGACATGTACACACAGATATGAGAAGCTTGGTAATAGAAATATGGAGACTATTGACTTCCCGTTTAATGGAAAAAATTCATATGATATTCATGCAATAGTACAACTGGCTGATGTCTGTGATTACACAGCGACATGAGTCATAGATGTGCGAATGTGATTTGTAAGCATTGTTTAATTAACTGCACCGTACAATCATTCCATGCAAACTATGTGACATGACTCAGAGTGGTCTTACAATGTTCGTTAATTACATTTAGTCTTTCCTTCATGTGAAATGAGAGGTTTTGGGGTTTTTATGCCTCTGCCATGAAGTGTTGCCAGAGGCATAGTGTTTTTGGATGTCTGTCCGTCTGTAATCAATTTTGTGGACACCATAATTTTAGAACTGTTCGAGGTATCCCAATGAAACTTGGCATATGTATGTATGTATGAGAGGACAAAATTGTAACAACTTTTGTGTGCACATGCTCAAGGTCAAAGGTCAAAGGTCAAAGTAAAATTCTTAAAATTTCATTATTTTTCCCATATGTATTTTTGCAATGTCTGAAGGTACTTTCATGAAATTTAGCATATAGGCCTACACATTAAGTACCAGGTAAAGATTCTCTAAGAGAAAGTTTTAGGTTGTAGGTTCAAAGTTCAAAGTTCAAAGGTAAAGTAAAAATGCTAAGGTTTCACTTTTTATTCATATCGTGGAAATGGCTTATGTTATTTTCATGATGTACGATATGCATATGAAGAGTTTGTTTGCAAAAACCAATAAGTCCATATTTGCCAAATGGAGATATTTGCGATTAAAGGTCAAGAAAAATAAAGAGAATGATAAGAAAATTTTTGCTTCTTTTGACCATAACTTCAAAAATATACCTTTATATGGAGTGACCAATATATCATTTGAAAGGTATGATTTTGTACTTTATGACAAAGATCATAATTCAAAATCTTCGAAAATGGACTTATCGGTTTTTGCAAACAAACTCTTCATCCTTTGTACTGTCATAAAATGATTCTCTTGGGAACTTTTTGGGTCATTGGGTAGAAGGTCGAGGGTCAAAGGTCTGGTAGAATTAAAAAAATCTGCTCTTTAATGCTGAAATTACACTATCTTGAATTCTATACAGGTCTTGAACATCAATCAGTGCATACACTTACCTGAACTATCATTTGTAGACCAGTGTATTACCGCACAAAAATTCTGTAAAGAAAGATTTGGGCCATGGGGCCAAAGATCAAATTACAATGTTAAAATGTCACTATTTTTCCTGTATATTTTGAAATAGCTCAAAGTGTTGTCATGAAACTTGGATATTACCAGTTAGTGATTATTTTAAGAAAGATGTGGCTGTGGGGTCAAAGGGCCATGGTCAAGAGTCGATTGAAAATGCTCAAATTCCCAAATACTTGCTCCCTGAAACAATTTAGCCATCCAAATTATAACTATGATTCAAGGTAGATACTAAACACATTTTTGATTGTTCCATCAAACTTTCCAACATGTCATTGATTTTTTACCAATCATGTGAAACTGTGTGTCTGTCACTGTCAACATGTACAAAGTGTTCAACAGACCGACGTGTACATGTGAGGGAGAATAATGAAATATAATGTAAGAGGCATCCCAGTCGCCATAGCAGCATTTTTAGTTTAAATGTAATTGAAATTTGTATAACGTCAGATCTTCAAAGGTACACATCATCCTGTGATTAAAAATGATACAGAACTTTGATCACATTATGGATTGAAACACTATTACTGCATGAAAGAGCAAATCCTTATAAGAAACCAAGAAACGTAGCGTGTGTCTTTGTTTTAGAATGTAGAAGGTAACATCATGAAGGGGGAAAAAAAAGTTCATTATAATGGATGGATGGCAGGACTTCAAGATGATTGTTTTGATATACCATTTGAAACACAAAGTCTAGAGTTTGTCCTCTAAAATTAACTTTGTGCACCTGTCAGTGCTGTGGCCTATCAAGCCGATTAAAACAACCACACCTGGCCAATGTTAGCTCGGAAGCTAAGTTTAGGGAACGGTGTACTAGCCTCGTTATTTATTTGCCATTGTTGTTACCTTTTTTATTTAGTTCTGTTGTGTAGAAGGACAAGGCTTTCCCTTCCTACCAACAGGAAACAGGATATTGGCAATTGCACCTAACATGATGAAGGTGATAGATTGGCTTGCTTGAATGGGTTACCTTTGGTCTTATGGAGTTGGGGAAACCCTCGTTTATTTGGGGGTTGATTGACTATATTGGGCCTTGTGCAGTAAAAGATTACCGGAACCTAATGCCTGCCCATGGCAGTGGTGTTCTACCACCGCAGTTCTGTTTACATGTGATCTCAGACTTATGAAATCTCATGTATCAGGTTTGAGACTCACACTGCACGGGTCTTTCTCATACACACACCTGAAGAGCTTTTTCTCACATCTCACAAGAAAAACAAAAACAAAAACAAAAACAAAACAAAATGAACCTTTCCTTTTTATCAGAATAAGTCAAAATATTATATGAATTATTATGCACCATATCATACGATTTGCAAATCCAGAATTTTATAATGCTTCACTCACTCATGTGCCACAAAATCTCACGCCTAACTACTCTCTCACCTTGGCATGAATGTATGATGTATGCTTGTGTAGAATGCATTGATTTTATGAAGCAACCTGCAAAAACTTGGCCTTTCCATCTCAAAACTTGAATTTGTCCACAATATTAATAAGTAATTGAAAAGCATTTGGGTAATTGTACTAGTCCTGCATACCCACATTTCTGTCAGTACTTGTTAATGGGCTTTCCTGTACCTTCGTTCTGCAGCATAGTTTGATCAAGTTCATTTTAATTTCTCTTGACGAGATGATTTTGAAAAGAAAATTTGCTGAAGGACCAATTTAGCCATGCCTCAGAAAAATAGGTTCTGGCTTCCAAAGCTAAACCTGACCCTTAGGATCCAAGTAAAGCCTAGGGGTATAGTAGATGCTAAAAAGCATTGCATTAATTTGTATGTACTTGTACATTTATTGATAGTAGGGAAGACAGTATACTGTAAAACGAGGAATGTTCGCGTGCATTTTAAATTCGCGAATTTTGGGAGAGCCAAGATTCACAAAATTAAAATGCACATGAAAGTTCTTGTCTACACTATACTTACTGAATGTTTGAGGCAACTTGTGAAAATTTCATGCCACGAAAAAGGCTGTCAGCTCCAATTCGCGAAAATTTCATGCCCCGAAAATATCGTGTTTTACAGTGACACAAATAAATGAGGATTATCTTTGTAGCTTTTATCAAATATATGAGTGCTTTTTATTGTAAAATTAGATAAAATATGAAAGCTTAAAGATTATACCTGTTGCAATATTATGTGTCTTATAGCTGTCAGTGTATAAAGCATGCTTCAGTGAGATTCTGCCTCTTCTTTGTTGACTAATGGCTGGCCTGACAAATAACAAGTGTGAGGAATCGTGTGGTATGTACTGCATGATAAACCATCCAGAACACATTTTAAACAATAATTCTCACTACATGTGACGTGTAAATCACAGTAGTGTATACAGCAGTGTGATGCATTGCCAAGGGAAATGGTGCATTCACATGACAAATTGAAATGGCAACTTTAAAGAGGTTGTCACCTGAATAAAACTGGGATGGTATTTTATCAAAATGATCGAAAAGAGATAGAAATTGAATAACTAGTCATGGTTGGGAGCATAGACCAACTCATTTTGTGGATTGCTGTCACACCTATCATACATCAGTGAAAAGTATGCCATAGTTATCATAATTATCACCTTTTTCTCCCAATTTTGCTGTAACTTTGCTCTATAATTTGCTTCTTATGCTTGATTGTTTTGTGCTTCAATGTATGCCTTGTTTCCTGGGTATTCCCTTGTTATACTGTGATAGACTTGTTTATTTAATTGCATTATATGTTTTCAGTGCTGATATGTAGCATGTAGCATGTTGTTTCGATTAAGGATATTGGGAAGTCTCCTTTGTGTTATGACTTTGAATAACACACCTTGCATATATACATGTACATTGTAGTGCTCAGAAAAAGTAGATTATTTAATACTTTATGCACCTGTAAAGGATGTATACTGATATAATGTGCAGTAACCTCATTCAATTAGTGAGCAATTTGGCTGTAATTAAATCAGAGAAATATTTCCCTCGACCTACGTATTCCCCATGGAAATCAACGTTGGGAAATATAATGTATGCTTTGTCAAAGAGCTTATTGATCCACAGACATGGTCATTAGGCTTTGGTATGGGTCATTGTCCTTGCTCTTACATTATCCAAGGCCGAGCAGAAACAAAGGGAGGTAATCATTGCTGAAATTACAGAACATTTCCAGTCTCCAATTACCTACCAAGATGAATGTGACCATGCTGGTTGTAATTCTCTCTTTTTTTCCTTTTCTTTTATTACTGATTATTTGTGAATATGATACTATATCCAAGTATAATGGACATACAAATGCACTGTATGAAGATGTAATGTAATTAGTGTTCTTTAATTATCAAGAAAGGATGAAGCATATAATGGGAATGTTAACAGTATCTGATATGCAGCTTGGGATATATGTCATGGAATATGAATGCAAAATTAAATTGTGGTATTCAGGCAAAGACATGGTTTTTGTGTGTGTGTGTGTGTGTCTGGTAATTAGTAACTCAGAAGCAATATATTTCCTCTTGAGGAGGGCCTCTGTAATGATGTGCTCAATCAAAGAGGGCTAAAACCAACTCATCTGATGGATCTGATCTGTCGAATGGCATTTCACAGCAAGGTGTGTGTCTCTTCTGAGAAATTCTCTGAGCTTGCTAGGAAGCAACTCTGGATACCTTCGTCATTTACACACACCCTGGATGCAAATAATGCTGAGGAGGAGACGAGATGCTGAGTGCATTGGTAATAAGGAACAATGGCAAGGAGACGGTTGCTAGGCACACACACATACACACACACACACACACATATATATATGAGCACACACACACTTCATGTATGTGCATATCAGTGTGTTGCATCTTCCTATATGTGTGAGCAAGTGTGTGTATATATTCTAGCATACATGTTTTAGATGTACTATCAGTCCTGTGTGTGTGTGTGAAGCCATCTGCTGCGTTACAGTGAACACCTCTGTATACAATTTCACAAATGAAATGGGAAGTGGCGAAGGATTGGGGGAGGGGGGAGGAGGGAGGGGGGAGGGGGGCTGGAATGGGGGTGCAAAGGAAGGCTTTGTTCTGCGATTGGCAATGCATTGTGCTCTGTATGGCAGGATGTTGAGTGGTAAATGGAATAAAATGGCCCATCCTCTCTTCTCTCTCTCTCTCTCTCTCTGTTGTGAGGGGCAAATGGATGACAGACAGAGCATACATAATTTGGTCAAATACGGTTCACCTGGAGGGCAGAGTGGGAATTGCCCAAGGGAAAAAAACTGTGCCTTCATTCACTCATGTCTCATGTTGAGTGAAAAGTTAATAATGTAGATGATGTTGACATGGAAGAGTACATGGAAATAATATGGTCTTTTTGTAACTCTGCTTATTTCATTCCATTTGTAGTTGTGACCATTATTACTGATTTGTGACAACATTTAAAACTTGAAAATCCTACAAATTTTAATATTTAAACATGTGGGTTCCATCAAAGTTCCTAGTTCTACCTTTCTCATTGTTTGGTCTTTACACTTGTCATTATAGCCATTTTGAACGTAGAATGGAATTGTACTGAGAGAAAGGAAATCATGCCAGCCCTTATTGAATAGACCTATGTGTTCTAATTACTATGTACCCCTAATACATTGTGTGTGTGTGTGTGTGTGTGTGTGTGTGTGTGTGTGTGTGTTGGAGGGGGTGGTAATTGGTCATGTGTGCTCTAAACACACATACACACACATACACACACACACACACACACACACACACACACACACACACACACTATAATTTTTTAACCAATGTGAATGTATTAGCTGTAATATCTCCAACATGTTATCAAATTCAATATTTAATTGTTGTGCAGCAAAATTTTATGACATTTCTTTTTAATAGTTAGTGTTGATTTACTTGGAATATCTATGACTGAGAATGAAGAAAATACAGCATTGCAAATCTTCATGTAGAAATGCAATGTGTAGACCTTTTATCAGGCCTAGTGATTCAAATATACCGTTTGAAGCAAGGAGATGAATGATTGCTTTTGTGTGGGGGGGGGGGTGGGGGTGGGGGGGCTTTTTATCAAAAACATTGCTTAGCATTTTCTCCATTTGAATAGTAGTAACAATGGGAGTTTAAGAAATACATGTATACAAAGTTCATAATGTGAAGCAAATCAAATATGTTGAAACCACAGAATAAACCTTTTAAGCCACATTGTAGTACTACAGATTCAGTTGTGCATATCACATTACAATTCAATGAAAAAGAGGAGCCCAAATTTCCCACGTTTCCATCGAGAATGCACTAGTTTGTGATACCACCCACAGTATGTCATATAAACTGCCTTTCCTGTCACAAGTCATTCATTTTTTTTTTGTCTTATGCTGTGTGTCTTTCTCTTCTTTACATTATGTATACACACATGAGATTTATACATTGTACATACACATATGATAGGGCCCCAAAGGGAATTTCTCTTTTTGAAATGCATCTTCCAAAAGTTTCATTTCCTGTTTATATGTGTGTCAAGTGCTTCCTTGTATCAAAAGATTATAATTATCATAATTCATGCCAATCTAACATGAGAAGTGATTTGGAGTGTCGTAATAGCAAAGACTGAACCAATGATCATTCCTTTGTTTCTTTCTGACAGGGGAAAGCAATTATACTATTATCACACACAGGGAAATGCAAGTGTGGGTGAAAACCATAATTTTACTGGATATGCAATTTTATCTCAAGGTGCATTTTCATTGACAGTTAAATACCTTGGTATTTTGTGCTCTGATTTGTAATTTGAATACAAATACAGTATCTACACACAAAAAAAAAAGATATGTGTATATTGTGTAATTCAAACTTTGCAGGAAATATTCACGTGAGTTTTGAATGTGAATTGTGTCACAAAATATTAGCGATCGTGCAGTGGTGTATTTTTCACATTTCCTTACTCACTTCCTGTCTTTTGCCCGTGGGAGGTATAATGTATGCACATATAAGCATGCACATAGCTTGTAGGAAATATGGCATTTCATATGAGAATGGTACCATGTGATTTACCACAGTATCTATTACTGTCATATTTTTTCAATTGAGAATGGTGCCAAAATACTGCAGTAATTTGAATGTGAATGTGAATGTACAATGTACCTTTCAAAAGGGTTAATCTCTTATAAGTTTGCCTTTAAAAAAACAGAATAAAAGTGGAGCAATATTTGTCTCATGACCCTTTTTGCTTTCCACGCACCTTTGAATGATTCAAAATCAAAATAGCTCCGTTCTCCTTCTTGGCTGCCTAAAAAAGGAAAGAAAGAGAAGTTATTTTCAGTCCTTTTTCTGATACTTCTTGTCTGTTTGTGACCTTCAAGATAGAGATTATAATGAGTACGGTCTGACCAAAGATGGGTGAATGACTGTTACACACGTGTTCTGGTCTTTTTTCTCTTGCCGACACTGCAGGCAGGTCGGTATGCATCCTCCCGCATATTTTTATTCATGCCGTGTTTTACAGGATTGCTGTCACTCTGATGTAGCGGCATCAACAGGCTCAAAAAACATGGAACTTAGCTGTACAGTACTGGTTGAGGTGAGGATTCATGTTTTGAACATTCCTAAGTGAGATAATGAAAAGCCTCTTATGAAATATGAAAGAGAATGTAATTTTAAGAAGGATTCAACGTTTATTTGATGAAAATTGGTTTTCAAATGGCTGAGATATCCAAAAAAGTGATAATAATAAAAGGCGACATGCCACAACTTTATTAGGATCTCTTTGTTTCACCTTGTTTTTGGATATCTCAGCCATTCCAAAACCGATTTTCATCGAATAAACTTTTGATACCCCTTAGAACTGCATGCTCTTTCACATCTCATAGAGTGGTTTCTGAATATCTCACAAAACGTTAAAAGCTAAATCTTCACCTCGACCAGAACTGTACACACCCTTTAAACTAACTGTTGCTAAAATTCTTGAATTTCCTTTAGATTTGACACAGGACAATATGCGGTTCCAGCAGGCAGTATGTTAATGCCATGGTGCATGATAACACACAAGAATATTAAGTTTTTCTCTTTTTTGGGGGGTTTTCATTGAAAAGAACCAAAGCTCTGCATTAAAAAACACATCAGAACATTCCTTATCTACCAACACAACAATACAATGTACAATGATAGAAAAATAATGATAATAATGATAAATAAGTAAATGAATAAATGAATACAATGTAGATAGATATATAGATAGATAGATAGATAGATTGATAGATAAATTAATAGATAGATTGATAGATAGATAGATAGATAGATAGATGAATTAATAGATTAGTTTTCTGTAGTGGAATGCTGTCATGGCTTTGATGCAATGTTATGAGTGATTTCTAAGAGAAACAGGTCCAGCTGGTAGGAATGAACAGAATTGTGCTGCACAGTCATCTTGTGAGATATTTCCCATTGCCAAAGTCTGTATGCCACTTTAAGAATTATCTCTATTGTGCAGCATATACTTGTATACCGATGCCATTATCCATGGTCAGGTAGAAGAGATAGCGTAAATTTATCAAATATTAAATCAATGATCCTTTTTTTCCCCCTGTCTTTTCTCTTCTTTTTGTGTTCTTGGTTTGAACATTAAAATTTTGTGGGTTGTCTATAAGTGCCTTTACAAAAATTGTTATCACTTTTAGACCAATTTGTGCATTGCAAGCAATCAGCGAATCAACAGTATGAGATACAGATATTCAACATTCTGTCACTGCCAGAGTAAAAAAACAAACAAAAACAAAAAAATCTATACGTAGGAATTTTTCTTCTTTTTCTTTTAATTGATATAACCAATGTGGTGAAAAGCTGCAAGATTACTTCCTCTTTGATACGCAGCTGACAAAATGTGGGAAATCCTGAAAAAACCACCAAGCCAGACCCATAGAAGCCTACAAACGGGTCCAGGTATCAACCAGCTTTACAATGATGGGAGGTTTAATACCCCCTGCCTTTGTGTGAAGCTTTGGGGGGTTTATGATTAGCACAGGAAATATGGAGGGCTCTGCTAATTACAGTGGATTTCCAAGTAGAACATGTACCCTGCTTTGCATGATCTGAAGGCTAGGGTTACATGGTGGACTTTTATGATCCATATTAGATTTCTCTACGTACATGTACCATGATAGTGATTTTCCCTAGAGTCACATGCTTGGAAAAGATTGCATGAGATAGGGTGACATCTTGTGCCTTACACAGGAGTGATGTGATACAATAATACGATGGGAATGGGATTTGGGGATAATTTGCAGGAGTTTGTTCTCTTTATGATAATTGTCCTACCAGAAATCTTTGCAGAAAAAAACACTTTGTGTAAATTTCCTGGAAAGAGACAATGGCACACTGGGAAAATAAAAAAGAAGATTTAAAAAACAAACAAACTATCCTCCTATTATCAGGTGCATTGAAAAGTAGCATCAAAGAGAGATTATATCAGTTATATCTTTTCATAAACAGAAATGTTTCATATATTGGTTAGGATGATCTTATGAAGATTGAAAAGAATTAGTGCATCAAAATACTGTAGATATCACAATAGTTTGAATAAATGTAGAAGTATCGAACTGGTTTTCTGTCGGGAGCTTTTGAATGAGTGTGAAGGGACAAGGTTGAGTGAAACTTCCACTCCGAGTTTCATTCACCATTCACTCCCCCCCCCCCTTTTTTTTTTCTTTCTCTCATGTATGTATATATATATAAAATACATGTAGATACATAAGCCTACATTTGTACATAGATAAATACACTGCAGATAGATAGATAGATAGATACAGACATATAGATAAATCTATATAGATATAGATGTAATGTAGATATAGATATACATACATACAATGTACATATGAATAGAAAGAAATAAATGGAGTAAAATATGAAATGCCATCACAGAATGAGGCAATACTGTAAAACATGATATACTCGCGGCATACAATTTTCGCGACTTGGAGCCAACGGGATTTTTCGCGGAATGAAATTTTCGTGAATTGCCACTGGCATTCAACGCACATACAGTAGACAAAAATTTTCGTGTGCATTTTGACTTCGCAAATCTTGGCGCTCGCGAAATCTGCGAAATTAAAATGCACGCGAACATTCCTCGTTTTACAGTGGTAAGAGCTTGGTCAGCAACATCAGAGTGATTGATGAAGCAGGCTATGGTGTATGTCACATTGAGGACACATATTACCTTCCCTCATATATAATCCTGTTTGTATTTAAGCCTCTACCTCCTAAGGGTGCCAGAGACATTTATATTGTAATAAATACTGACTGACATGTATGTTTGTGTGTGTGGGTGTGTGTGAATTGGCCTGGAGTAATGCTGTATGGGTATTAATAAAGTATCATATGAATGGCAGAAAAACATTCTCCTTTCCCCTGTTTTAATATTCTTCTTGATATACTCATCAGGCATGACAACAATATGTAAATATCTTATTAAAACTGAGCCCTTTCTTTTGCACACCATGATATAGAATGAAGGGCATCATCCATCGAAATACACATAGGAGGGGAAGATATGTATCAGAGGAATGTATTCCAAATGATTAAAATGGTATTGTAGAAAAGAATATGTTTTGCTGGTAAAGCCATAGAGCCTAGCTCACTGTCATCTCTCTGGTTGTTTGCTATAAGTTCAAATCGAGAAAAATATTTAGACTTTAGATATTGAGAACCATTCAAGGCATCAATCAAGGCGAGGTACTTGTACATCCACTGCGGTCTGCTATTTCCATTAGAGCATGGCTTCCATCACATTCAGTGTGTATTATCATTATTACAGTTATAACAACAGTTACTTTGGTGTTGTGAGAGCATCATGAAGTCACAATTGCAGCTATATCTGCTAGGAAATTGGAACCGCTCTGCTGTCCAGATAGTAATCAGGCTGTGGTTTCTCCCGCAATCTGATATTTGCAGTGAAACAGCTCGCATCACATCCTGCGAATATTAGAGCTTCCAATCAAGTCTTCATATCGGCGATCGATCGCTAGGCCTATTGATTTCCGGCTCATTGCGATGCGAGGATGGGGGAAAGTCTAGTGGTGACGATGATTGCGAGAACCCAAGCTTATCCCCTTGCATGGCAGTAATGAACCCCGACAGTAAAACCTCTTGTCGTCATCATCACTGGGAGGATGCAGCTATTGGACTCAAGCCGCCTAGCGCCAGTGATTTTCTTGCCATACGCCCAATTAGGTCCCAGTGGCTCACATCGACACACACATGGGTTCTTCTAGCAACACAAAATCAGTGGTCTGTTTCGGCGGAGCGCCATGCAGAACTGAGTGATGCTGTTGATGGAAGTACTTCCTCTTCCAATGATAAATGTTTACCACAGAAAATACAGAGTACTTTTAATACATTGTAACTTGAGATGTGTATAGTCTTTCTTTCAGGCAGAAATATTATTTTGCAGTGGATGAATTAATCTGCTTGAGTGATCAGCAAATCAGTTTGACAGTGCAGAGAAAAGAAAAGTGAGTTTTTTAATTCAGAGTGATCATCACATTAGAGACAAGAAAGAAGATATTGTAGTACTGGAAATTAGACATGAAATGTCACCAAACATTCTCAGTAGGAGTTTACCGGGTACATGTGATTCTCCTTGTCATATGGCACTTTTTAGATCCAGTCTAGGGTATGGAGACAAGGGTGACCGGATCCATCCATCTTCATTCACTGCCTGCCAGGATACATAAATTTTCATGAATAGTGCCCGTCGGTGAATATGTGCATCAAAGTGTCCACTCATCAGTAACGGTTGACTCCACTCTAAAATTTTCAGGTGTGTGTGTGTACTTACTATAGAGAGCAGTAATAAAGCTGTACACAATTTATTACAGGGATTTTCAATACATTAGAGCCAGGCTAGCCTTCCAACTCAATGGTATCCCCATGATACCACATCTTGAAGCTGTAACTGTAACAGAAAAAAAAATTAATGTGAACTTGTTGCATTGGAAACTAATGTTGCAACCATCAACAAAGATTTCAACATGTACAAGTAAAGTGCACAGTGTAGCCAATCAAGAAAAATAAATTTGAATCTGATTTTGGCGACATAGAAAACAGAACATGATTGTATAAATTAACATGTACAAGTAAAGTGCACAGTGTAGCCAACCAAAAAAAAAAAAAAAAAATTCAAATCTGATTTTGGCGACATAGAAAACAGAACATATGATTGTATGAATTGCTCCAAAGTCATAGCATACATCTCTAGAGGTTAATCTACATTGCAGACTGTTGCCCGAAATAGCTCCGAATACCACAGGTGACAAGGAAGTCTCTTCAGGTCTCGGCTCTGCCGTGTGTGCCCCACCTTTGTCAGAATCCGCGCCTCGAATGTGTGAAAGTGATAAGCCTGGCCAGGGCTGAAGTTAATCTGGTCCTCGCGCAGAACTATGCGTCCCCCTCTTACTGTCTCCTTCTCTGGCAGTGCATTCCCATGGCATCCCCTATCCTTACCCCGATATGACAACGTTCTCACACATCATGATATCATACTTGGGCGAGTTATACTGACAGTGAAATATTGCAACATTATAGAAAACTTCCAGCATCGTGATGAGTGGCGCCAATGCAATGACACTATCAAAATCCATCAGAAGCATTCCCTGAAATATTGCACACAATACCGCAGTCATTTCCCAAACTGAATGTAAAATATCCTGCGTTGCAATATGCAGTGAGATCAACCAACACTGCAGAAAATATGCTATTTTTGTGAGTCAACTTTCACTTGCTGTTTGGATTGCTGGGACCTGCACTCACACAAGAAGTATGAAATGCAGCTGACCAGCCAGGGTACCCACAGTAATGTTAATACAACCAAGGAGAAACTACATTTGTAGGCAAGCTTGCCTAGCACATCTATTAAAAGTGTATGTGACCATACGCAGACTGCCAAGCCACTCACTTGTGTGTATTACTGCTGCAAAAAATACAAATTATTTCTTAAATTCTCTTTCTGTGGAGACATTGCTAATATTTTTTGCAGCGTCAATAGAAACAATTAATTATTGCAAAATTCACTGGATACATATTTTTTTCCACTAATTCCAGTGAGTATGGGCCATATGACAGCGCCTTCATCCTCAGCTTTTAAACATCTGGCCAATTCTAACAAAAAATATACATATTTGTTGCCATGAATCTTATTGTACCCTTCATGGAAACATTCCTATGTCATGATATTTAGGAAAGTTTGTATTTTTGGTTCTTCTTTGTCTACTTGTGAATATGGCAAAGTTTAATGTGTTCATCACAATCCACAAAATCACAGCCTACCTGTCAGTGCATACGTATCAGTTGTAGAGGTAAACCAGAGATATATGTCAATTTACATTAACACAGCACAAGCTATTTCAGTTCAGGTGCTGCATCCTAGCTGAAAGTGCATCCTAATCAGCAGATAAAAACAGAAGAAATAATGCGTATATTATATTATGCATATTGTGTGTCGTCCATGTGTTATAAACTGCATGTATTTACCTTTAGACAATTAAAAACAGTTGTATTAACTCTCCATTTCTTACCTCCCTGTTCCCCCCCCCCCCCCCCCCCCCGAAAAAGACCAACAATGACGCATTCCTTGGGGATGACGAATTTCGGTCACTGGTCATTCTCATTTTCTGTCCGTTGTGTACATCCTGAGAGTGGTCAAAATATTGTTTTGGTCTGTCAAATCAGTAACTGGTCAAGTCTTTAAGTTAATGAGCAAAATGATCAAACCTGCTGACTTGGGGCTACAACAACCTTCAGACCATCAGCAAAGGTCTTTCCTTGTTTGTATTACCAGATGTTTTGAGACCAAACATTTCCAAATCAACAATAACTTTTGCACACGATTTTCTCATTTCCTGTCACTTTTACTTCATGCCTCTCCTGTGCAAGAGCGGTCAGAAAATTCAAAATTAAGTTTCATATATTGTCTAGGAGTCAGTGTGAAGTTTGTTTGTTTTTTCTTGGGGGGGGGGACAGACAAGCACCAAAAATTGCTGTAAAAAGCACAATCTATATTTTGTATCGATTTAAAAAAGAGCCTTGTGTTTCATAGTATTTTTCTACAAGAATCAACAATTTTCTTTTTTTCATGGTCAGCAGTTAGGGAATCATCTCACGGGAAGAATGGGATTCCAGTGTACATCGAAATTACAAAACAGATACTTAATGAGCATGTTATGCCTTCAAGTTTGTTTCCAAACAAATAAAGTGTGAACGTCCTCTCCCCTCCCCCCTGGATCCCTTTCCAGTTGAGTTTATTTCAGTAACTTCTCAACTCGGCTCTTTCCTTCTGCTGAGCTGTGTGCCTTTAATCTTTGTCAATATTTTGATTCCATTCACCTGGACTTCCTGATAGCTATCAGATAGGATAGACTTTTTGTTTTGTTTCGTTTTCACCGTGTGTGCCCTAATCTTGCCATTAAATGGAGCAAGTTGTGAAGGAAGCTGGGCCGTGACTGGGAAATAGTAAACAAATGATAGCGTATATACCATATGTAGGTGTGAAGTAGACCCTAGCAATAGCATGCAGTATTGCTGCACACATCTAAAAGGCATGGCTTTAATTAAAGGCCATTCAGCACAGGGCTGTTAAAATCAATAGTTACGTTCAGACGGCAGGTCCTAACCTCGAGGTTAGGAAACCTCGAGGTTTAGCTCTTGGCCCCTAACTACGACGTGTGTCCACACGACGAATCTTAACCTCAAGGTTACGAAACCTCGAGGTTTAGCTTCTGCCCCCCCCCCGTAACTACGAGTGGGTCCCACTCGATGTTAAAACCACAAAACCGGAAGTTTCAGCCCACACATCTAACAAAGCGTCTATTTATTCTTTAGTCCAACCCTGTCGGACTCGCTTACACTGCAGAGATAGCACTGCACTGATGACTTTATGCCTTTATGAAGATATTCGTCGAAAACATTTTTTTTTTTTTTTTTTTAGCGTCGAAGAATATAGAATACAGTAGCGAGTTCGACGCTTTCAGTTTCAGAGATCAAGAGCATGGGAAGAAAAGATGATGTTGTTGTGTCGTGCGTCATAGGGTTTTCACGTGTAGTGTATTTGTGGTGTACGTTTGGGAGGTTGACCCGGAAGCAGAGGGAAATTGTGGGGGCTGGAGTTTACGGCGAGGTCACTCTTAACTTCGAGTTCGTTGTTTTTTGTGTCCACACGGTGCTTAACTACGAGTGGGGACCCCCCGCGGCTCGTGGTTAGAGCGCTAACCATAAGATTTCTCGTGGCTCGAAACATCGAGCAAACCTCGAGGTTTGCTAACTACGAGTGCGTCTTCACGGTCCCTAACTACAAGCTCTAACCTCGAAGTTTCCTAACTTCGAGGTTAAGGGCTCCCGTCTGAACGTAACTATTGTCTGTCAAGATTGCAACAAACAGTTTGAAGCGGGAGTTGTTCAGTGGAGATGACATTCAGGAAGATATCATGGCATTAGTGTGCAATTACACTAGGTTTCTATGGCAGAGTGTATGAAAAGGAAAGGGAAAGAAGTTGGAACCATGACAAAGAAGTGAATAGAAACATGTATGTGGAAGAAATAAAAGATTGTAATATTGATTTGCATTGTGAGGGTTATTTTTGTAGTGTTTTATCCTCTGAAATACAGAGCAGTTTTCTGTTTCCTGTGCTCAGCATTTTTGCACTTGTGATTCTACTGTAAAAGTGAATATTTTCGCGCGACTAATTTTTCGCGCTTGGCCAGGTAAGAAGAGTTTCACGTGTTTTTAATTCCGCGGAATCAAGACATCACGCACAGGAACATATGGCTAGCAAAAATATTTGCGTGCTCTTATTTTCGCGGTAGTTTCTGATTGCGCGAAAATTTCAACACCACGAAAATTTCCACTTTTACAGTATGTTGCTCAGAATGCAGTAACTTTGGCATAGAGTCATCTGCATTAATTTTTTTTTCTTTTTCAGGAGAGGATAAAGAAATGAGTTTGAGCTGTAGGGGATATTGGCTGAAGAGTATATTTGAGATGTGTCAGACATTCCCTGACACAAAACATGTTGGCATTAATTATATCCCAGCTTGAAGTAAGGGTATTTGTACCAGACACGCTCATCTGCATGCGCTAGTGAATGATGTCTGTTATGCCGTGTTGCTTTTGGACAGCTGTCATTAATATTTGATGACAAGAATCAATAGTCTTAATGATGCGAATCTTCAGGGATATCTTTCAGACTTTTATGTGGAAGTGAGCATGGTTGTATTCTGTGAGGACCATGATAAGAAAGTAGGTTACTGGCGATGAGAGAAAAAAAAAATCTGGTTTGTTGCCACAGGGCAATTTCATGATACTGCAAGAGTACAGTCACTGCATGGACAAGGCAAGTGGACTTCCACTGAAATGTGGAAAAGTGCATGTCACCTACACTGTACACGTTACCCTGATGGTGTCAATGACAACGCTCTGTAGGAATGTGACAAGAGGTCATTAATATTTAATAAAATCAATATATGCCAATATACACCATGGCATGTGGTAGATCTTACAATAACATGCATTCAGATGGGTACACTGGCAAGGTTTGGCTGTGGGGCTGGGGGGAGTTGAGGTAATAGTTGAAATTTAACTAGAAATAAAGAAATGTGATGTGATATTCATGGTCAATATTTTCCAGAATACAACAAAACTGATAGCCTCGGACATACAGACAGAGATATAAATGACATCTAGGGCCGTGTGTGATTTGTGCAGTGACACACAAACTGAATTACTCTTGATTGAAAGACCAATCATAGCTAGGCCTGTGAGTGTGAATGGATAACAGTTTTCATCATTCAACTGTGTGCATCCTTCATTGTGGCAACAAATTCCACATTTGTGAACCAAAGTTCTGGGTAATTGATGCTATTCTCCTCAAAACAGTCTTGTGTTTGTTGATTATTTATCATATCATGCACAGGTAAATCCACAGATGATTTTTATTTTTTTGTGGCGTAATAAAAACGTTGAAGCATGATAACCATAACCACCTGCAAATTGGCAAAACCTGCAATACTTGCTAGACAGGTTTTTATGATATTCTGGTATCATTGGCAAGTGCAATTGTAATGTAGATAGGTGGATGATGCTGTGGTATTTATGAGTGACTTTGATGCAACTCATATACACCAGCTGCAGCAAAAATCAGATTCAGTGCCAGCGGTCAAATACTATGCCTTGACCCATTTAGGCAGTGACAGTCAAATACATTGCAAGTTGGCACATCACTGAGTTTTCCATTAAAAACCCATTCCAATGCAGAATTTTCTTTTTCTTTTTTCCAGTATACTCCTTGCCTCTGCTAGAAAGATTTTTATATATAAGGCCTTGATACGCAGTGTTGAAATGACATGAGACAGATTTCAGATCTGGATATAGTCATATTATGCTGGTTTAACAGATGTGAAATTTTAATGTCTGTTTTGTCAATGGAATCCTGCAATTTGCAGAGCTGTTTGCTTGATCAGTCACCAATGTGCTTGTGAAATAGTAGCCACACAACAGCAGAGAATGTTTCTAAATTTTGGAGGTTTAAAAGTTTTCTTCTAGCAAGTTGTGATTGAATGTGTGATGGAGTTACAAAGAGCTGATTGCTGCGTATAATCAATGCACCTGTTAATTCCAAATCACCCTAATTGCGCAGTGCTGCAGCCATTAATATTTTAGATGTCGTCACTATTTGATTATTGTTGATCAATACTGGCGCATCCGGGGCCACACTATAGCCAACCCCTCCGAAGCTATTATGGTTGATTCGCGGCGTTTCCTGACGTCGCTGCGCATCTAATGTATGAGTAATGCAGCTGGCTGTTGACTCATTTCATTTTTTATAGCCGACCAAAGGAGATCGGAGATGGCAGAGCGTAAAGATCGAGACTGGGATGATGATGATGTTGATGATGATGATGATGATGATGATGATGATGGTGATGTCGATGATGCCGATGATGCTGATGCGGTTGTGGAGACACTGGTTTTCTTGGCAGAGTGTATCATGACACAATCCAGCGGGCAGATTTTCTCTGAGGCCTGAAATATCTCTCCCCGTTGGTTAATGTGTCTTGGCCTTGCCCACAATTTCCTGACATAGAAAGTGGGCAACTAATGAAGGTCTGTAGACAGGGACGACACAAAAGTATTGTTTGCAGCGGCTGCCACGCAGCACTAATTAACTCATGCCATGTGCTCATCATAGTATGTTTGGTGGCATTTGAATAGAGTCCGTGCGTCACTGATTGTGTACAATTGGGATGGGGGGGGGGGGGGTGTATTGCATTTTCCATAACATGATGCAACATATCTCCCTCCATCTCCCTAAAAAAAAAAAGGTTTAATTTCCTGCTGAGATATCTCATTTCTCAATACTTTTCACTTGAATGAGTTTGAACAAACTACCAGTGCAGTATGGTTCAATGTTTCACAGCATTTTTTACCCCTTTTTCTACCCAGTAATGTAAGAAATGCATCAGAAAGGATGCTATGGTAGATAGAATTTCATGATATCATGTCAGAGATAAGTGCATATTGGACCATGTAATGATTTTTACATAATGTACAATATTTTGGAGATTATGTGTAAGGGTATAATTATTGATCCTTGTCATATTTTGAGACGGTATGCAATGTCAAGATGGAGAAGGCATAGTGGTATGTGAGCAGTTTCTGTGGACTGACAAAGAAAACTGCTTGTTTTAGGTAAACATATTGCAGCATGAGTGGTAATCTTCTACACTGTCATTCCCTTTACTTTAGATTACAGTTTGACTCACAAAAAATAGGAACCAGTTATATTACTTTCTGTCTTAAGCACAGATCTAAACTGGTATGTGTGTGTGTGTGTGTGCGTATGTATGGCCGTGTGTGTGCGTATGTATGGCCATGTGTGTGCGTGTGTGTATGTATGGCCGTTTCACCGTGATGCGCTCAGTTTCCAATGTGAAGTGACTGCACATTCGGCACGCAGGGGATGAATGATGCTGGTGAAAACAGCTGAAGGCAAATAGACACATGAGGGAGGGCTGCACCATGCATTTATGCATCCTCCACGCATAACATTCTCAACCCCCTACACTGCTGCTTCGCTATGGGCCGCAAGTGCGGGTGAAATTAAGATCAATTGAAAGATGAGAGGAAAAAGGGGAGGGGGAAATACACACACACACAACAATATTCTCCAGTAAACCTTTCTTTTTTTTTTTGAATCAACAGCTGCGCATCTTTCGTTTTTGGAAATTACCGCCTTCCCGGAAGTTGTTCACATTGAGGGAGGAAATTGAGGCTGCCAAAACTGCCGGTAGCAAGTCGACACGGTGTGTTACTAGTATCAGAAGACAATTAACCTTTTGATCACCATCATCTGAAAAATTCCATTGACGTGGCATTGGGATTGCAAAGAAGCAGGCTGCCAATAGTAATGACAATTCAGTACAGTAAGAAAAGCATGCATCTCTCTCAGACAATTACAATGTGTGTGTGTGTGTGTGTGTGTGTGTGTGTGTGTGTGTGTGTGTGTGTGTATGTGCATGTGTGTATGTGTGTGTGTGAGTAGGGAGAGCTCCCTTTTGCTATCATTCTGTAGACATAATATGCAAGCATGTGTCTTTATTAGTATATGTATACCCACATGCAGTACCTACATGATCGATGTACATTGTATGATGAGGCAGGTCTTTGGGGGGTCTTTTGCATCATCGATTCTGGATATTTAGATATCTATTGTCTGAATGAACAGATCTGTGGATGAATAGGTGGGGAAACAAAGTCATCTGTGCATGAAAGCGGTACATGAGTTGTACAAATCACATCAACTGGCAAATGTAGACAAGAGTTCGGGGGGTTAATTCAACTATTAAAGGCAAGATAATGATCAGGAGTTAAGATGTGAGTTGTAGCAGTGTAGAAGCAGAACAAGTAAAAGAGAGCTAGACTGCAGTGGGACAATGGAAGGCTTGCCATAGAGGTAATGGCCACAGATTTCAAATCATTGTGATTGTTCTTCAAATGCAATCAATGCACTGTAGGTTAAACACTGCAGATCTCCTGAAGATATCACAGTGTTTGCTTCCTAAAACAAAACAAAACAACAACAAACTTTAAAACATCAGCAGCTTACAGAGAGTATGATCCTTTGATCTTTAAAAAAAAAGTTATGTAAAGCTTTCATTTCTATTTCCAGTCATTTTGAATCATGAAGTATACAAATTTTACATGAAACCAAATGTTTGATATTTGCAAAAGATACAGTAGATGCATGTGTGCCTTTTAGGATGGGAGCAAGAGACAGATATATATATTTCAAGAAAGAAAATGAGATGGTAGAAAAGAAAAAGTGGACTGGTGGAAGGACAACTGACAAAATGCAGACAGACAGAAGGAATGAAAAAGGAAGGAAGGAAGAGTGAAAGGAATGGTGGCGGAAAGAAAGCTGATCGATGGCTTGGAACACTGGATTTGGCCAAGCTGCAGAATCTGTTGACATCTTGCCTAGATGCCTGCGCCCCTAATGAGCTCGTAATTCAGGGGTCAGGGGAGCTCAGCCGATCGGAGCCGCTTCAATTTCTCCTTCCAACGTGCATCCGAGACAGATCAAAAGCCCTCCGGCTGCCACGACCAAAGTGTCGCTCAGCCAGAATGTTCTCCGGGTTCCGATTCCTTTGCCGCGAGACTTGGAGCCCGTGTCACTCTGTATTCTCGTCTTTCTCCCCTGTCTCCATGAGCAAAGGCTGCAGCATCCCTGCATCCAGTCTAGTGCATGGTGAAAATGTAGCGGCTTGGCTCATGCCATTGAACGCATCGTGCCGAGCCACACGCATCAGTCGTGTACAAACTTCATCTAGCAGACTTTCAAATGACTGTATGTTAACTCGGAGAGATGCAATTTAGACATGGAACTTGGGCTTCTGATCTTTCAAATGTTCAAGTGCAAATAGTATGTGAAGGGCTGTCAAGTGCGATAATTATGATCAGGTTCAAAATTGCAAGCTCTCTACAGCATGCTACAAAGTGAAATACATTGTTTTTGTTGTGTATTAATTCATTCAACTGTTAATAGTTGTCCTGCATGAAGGTTAAACACTTTGGCTGTGTATCAAACATCACTCTTCTCTTTCCCGTTCAATTTGGCAGTTTACTGCTGATAATCTAATTCTTTGTATGTTTTGTGCAAACTTCTTAAAAGCAAAAAAAGATTGTGCTGTGTGGTTAAATCATAATCATTATTTTTGCAACCAAGTTTCACGGCAGAAATGCTGGTAGAGGCCCTGCTTGTGAAGAGTTGAAGAGACTCATCACACACCTCATTATGGACTGTCTGAGTCTCGGTGCAATAAATGAATAAAAACACAGATATGATTGAACTATCACGGGGTAAGCTGGTCACAGGTTCAAGATGCACGCCCACACAGGCATTCTGTGGACCATACAAATAGCTATTAAATTAATTACCTTTTCTTCAGCTCTGCTATTTGTACGAGGCTATAAATCATGTGGCATACATTAGCTATTCAGATTAGTGAAGAAGAGGAGTAAAACAGAAAAGAAGGAAAAAGTGGTGAAGAAAAAGAAGAAGGAAATGGAGGAGACTGAATTTAATCAATGATTAACCCATTGAGGACGAGTCCCGAGTATACTCGGGCAGGTGTCTATGGGAAATGCATGTTGTAGCAAAATCAAACTGTCCTCAACGGGTTAATATGCGTTGCTTTTTCAACTCAAATTTTGGGATAGCCAGGCAACATGGCTTTACTCATCGATGTATACTCTTGAGTATAACTTGTCGTATAAACCGTGTTGATTATTAGCATTTTATTGATGATTTATGTAATGAATGACTGTACTATCATTTTATCAATTTAATATGGCAGACTGGCTACATGTAGTTTCGGCATAAACATGTGCACCTTTGTCTTCTTTTGTAAAAATGAGTAGCAGGCTCAGACTCTTTCTCTTCTCATACTAAGTCTAATTATATCTTTATTCTAAGTTTTGCAAAATGAATTTTATACATCAAAGTCTCCTTCTTTCATTGAAAAGTCATCTGTAACAACAGCAAAAAAAAGGGGAAAAAAAAGAGACATGTCATATGTGCATGGAGACATACACCTTTTCCCCCTGCAGCAGAAAGCTAATACAGCCTACAGTCTTCAAACAAACTATTCTTTCATCAAGCCCCAGTGAATGAAAATTCTTGGATTATGAAACATTAATTACATATATTTTTTTTTTTCACTAAAGCATATATTTTCTTGCAATTTGGGCAGTTTGTTGATATGATGCCCTTTTATGGGGTAATTGTCAGTGTGTTTGATTGTTGTCATGGCACCATTATGCATGAGTTTGCTTTCAAAAATGTTTGATTATCTCACTGCTTGATTTGATTCCCTTCCCCTTTCAATCTGCCCTCAGTGTGCAATTAAATGTAAACAAGAGCATGGGAATAGACTATATAGCAGCATACCTAAGAGATTGTAGCCATGTTGAGAGAAACACACGTCGTGGGCTTACTGGGATATTCCCTCAAAGGGAATTCTGGAGCTTTACTAATGAATTAAAGGGAAGGAGAGAGGAGAGGGGTTGGGTTTGACAGAAGAGACGAGAGACAATCGATAGAAAGAGAGATAGATGGAGAGATAGAGAGGGGGAGAGAGAGAATACAGATGATCATTATGATCGTTTCCAATCACTTAATAGATGGGAACATGGTGTCTGTTCGCATTTGACTGTCCTAATTTGATGTGATGATCCATTCAGAATGATTTTTTTAGTCGGCGGCCTGACGTGACTGCTGAGTTGAGTTGGCTGTGGCACACGGCTGCCTCGCTGTCTCTCCCTCTGTCTCTATCTTTCTCTTCCTCATCCTTTTTTTCCTTCTTCTTCCTCTCGATTCGAGGCAGTTGAGGGAAGATAGATGGCTTGCTATCAGTATTTGAACTTGTCAAGGCAAATCATTAACTCTCGCAGAAGATGAGATATGGGCTTACTGGAAGACTAGACCATATTTTTTTTTCTTTAAATGTAGGGTGGGATTGAAATGGGCTGACATCATCTCTTAATCTATGACGAAGCTAGGCGTATAAGCTCTTGAGTGCTTCTCCCAATCTGAGGCGGGATTCACGGGGGAAACGAACAATTTATGAATGTTTACATGTCCCGGACATCGAAAATGTGAAGTTGCTGGGAAACAAATTGTCTTTCCTAAAAAGGTGTTGTCTTGCACTGCCGCTAGAGGAGGTGGAAATGAGAAAAAGTCTTCTGCATTGTATAAATTTCTGAGTCCATTTCTGAGTAGCAGTAGAAAGAGATTTGCATGTGAAGAAGGAAAAAAAAAAACAGAAATCAAACAATCAGTTGACAAGAACATTGATGGAGTTGAAGCAAACCTTTCATACATATTATTCAAATGAGGGAGGAAAAAATCTCTGTTAGATGTCTAGATACCTGTTTAACCCTCTGCATGCTTTGGGTGCCATTTGGTACAGAAAACCCTGTAGCATTGTATCAACTGTCCAAAGTCCCTGACACAGAAAGGGTTAACAGTCATATGTGATGCGCTCCGTCGGAATGAGTCAAAAGTCGCAAAAAATGAAATCGTAGTTATGCCTATAGGTGAATTCTACAGACTCAAAGCTTTACACTGATATGTAATACAACTCATTTCGATATCCCTATAGATCATAAAAACGAATATAAACTACGTTTATGATGTCAGCCCATTTTCTAAATAACGGAGAAAATCGCTTTCAAAGTTCAGGCTACGCTCAAGCTCACAACCTGTTTCTTTCACGGGACGAAACAATACAGCAGTCCTGCTTAGCGACGGCGTTTACGCTCCATCGCACGCACTACCGTATAAGGCGATAGTTTGGGTATGTAAGATAATTAACCAATCGCAGGACATGTCTGTCATTAACGATTCTGACCAATACGGCAGCCCGAATGTAAACTTCGGCGCGTTTGTGTCCGTGCCGCTGCCGCCGCATGAATGAGTCGGTACGCGTTGTGTGTCGGCTGCGTTGTGGTTTGCCGCAAGTTTTTAACTCACAAACAATACGAAACAGTAAAAAGAAAAAAAGGCACGCAATGCGTCTCATACGAGAAGCGTCTTTTAGCGACGGCGTTGATCGCTTCCATTCTCCTCCCATGTTGTTGTCAATGGAAACTAAAGAGGATGCGTTTAGCAAGTACCAATACCTAAATAGAACCTGCGAACCTATTGTAGGCGGGCACGCAATGCGTCTTACGATGAGCGTCTTTTAGCGAGGGCGTTCATCACTTCCATTCTCCTCCGATGTTGTTAATGGAAACTAAAGAGGATGCGTGGTAGCATGCAAGTACCAATTCCTAAATAGAACCTGAGAACCTATTGTAGGCGGGGGTTCAAAAGACAGCATCGGTAGAAAAAGTCAATGAAGTTAATTAACGATAGTCGTCTTTTGAGATCGTGTTCTTTGCGTGTACTAAAAACCCTCAAATTATGCACATGGTCGTAATGTTGCAGAGCATCAAAGACTGCTTTCGCGTCTGTTCTGCTGCAGCTGTATACAGCCGTAACATTCTGAATTCCCGCCATATTAGGCACATTTCCTTTATAGGCGTTGCGTGCACAGTAATTAGCGCTTATCACGCTTGCCAATGCTGCACATATTATACGTATCAGAAGCAAAGGTTGATGTAAACTTGACAGCTTCACGTTGGGTTTACAATGATTGTATCATAAATATACGTCTTATTCTCAGTCACTTTTGTAATACCATAGCATATAAAAAACCATTAACTTGTAGCTTAAGCTGAATGTTTTTTTTTTTTAAACACCACATTTGCAGTTACAATCTTTCTGCATTTGAGAAGTGGAGTATAGATAATAATACTGACAAATATTCGGAATTAATACTTAGGACTTCTTCATTTCGTTTTGTATTCACAAACCTTATCAGAAAAAATGATTGCTTGCCCGTTTTTATTTCGTAGTGTGTCTCAGTACTCCTGTGCTTATTTTTAAGGGTGTGCCTCTCTCAATGATTGCGATTGATGTTCAACTATTTCTTTCACGCAAGCTTGAACAGGAAAAAGCTAAAATTCAGGCAAGGAGACGAGTTTTCTTCCATGAAATACAATCAGACACACATCTATTCCCGAATGTTGTGTGATTGCTTATGTGCTAAAGAATTGCGTCCATTACATGAATCAGGCACTATACAAAACGGTTGAAATCTACTGAAAGTCGAACTTCGTTTTTTTTTTTTTTTTTTTTATCTCATTTCCATTTCAAGCGGGGATAGACTAGAAATTAGTTTGTCTATACTGGCAGGAGACATCACAGTTTTCCGGTACATGCTCCGCATTTAAACAGTCGCCATATTTTCGTGGTCAGAATCAGATAATGGACACATATATATTATAAAAATACAAATACAAAACAACGAATACGCCATATGTACAAACATTATGAACTTCAATGAATTAAACTTACCTGTGACATTCTGCATAGAAAACAAGCACGCCGATTAAATAATATTTTAACAGAATTAATAGAACACACAGCGATCATGCGTGGCAGATCAAATCAAGTTCAATTGGTGAGAAAGCTAAATGAAGTTAAAAAGTTAACTTCTTTTCGTTTCTCTTTCAATTCATGAAAACAGAATTACATTGTATATCTATTGAAGAGGATTGTCTCTGTTGCGAACGATCGCCATATATAGCACTGTTAGTCTTCTGCGCAAATCCGAATCCCTTAATACTTTAATTTTTGCTTGATAATGTAATAACCCTGCTTATAACTTTATAAAGGACTCGCAAATTAAAAGTGTCAAACCGTATACTAAAAGATTAGTACACGGCGTATTTCAAAAAAACATTTTGAATGCGTTGTGTGTTAGCATGTTAATAGCATCAATCTGCCTTTTATTTTCCGTACGTAAGCGCACAGAAACGTAACCAAACGTTACGAAATACAGTGAAATGCATTGTACGGCGTGGTACTATCATTAGAAGTATATCCCATTCCTTTTTTTTTTAAATTTGCTTGAAGCAGTCGTCAAACCATGTGTCATTTTCGTAGCGACATCACTTAGGAATTAGAATGTATGAAGATAATCGTTACTCATTAATTTTGCGCTACTATTATAGCATTTACATTTTTCAACTTTTATTGACATGCAGTATTATGTTACTGTATGGTTACGATTACGAATGTTGGTTATGAATTCAAAAGACTGGTTTATTAATCGAACTATAAAGGTAATAGGCCTAGCTGTTTTGAAAGTAGTTCGATACAAATTCAAAACGCAATCGAAGTCATCGTCATAGGGGGAACTGATAGCTCTAGAAAACTAGTTTAGGCTTGTAAAGATTGCCGTATGCAATCTTTGTAGAAAGTTTTGACTTAGGCCATCTTTTGAGTATTTTGAGAAATTTTACAAAGAATTATTTGTTTTGATTATGTCAAGAATTAGTTTGAACTGTGAGAATGAAAAGGCGTGGTTACCCAAACAATGTCGTAGGTCGATTAGACATGATGGGTAAAGTGAATTCATGACTTGACTAATTTTTACTGAATTGATGATCTCTTCTGTAAACCATCAGTTATGTCTTGTAGATGATACCTCTGTAATCGTAGTCAAAATTCTTTTGAGCGATGAGACGAAAACCAACAAACAAAATGCCGTGTATCATTGCTCGAGATTCCAACATTCCCGACCAACAATAAGTGGCAAATCAAATGGAATGTTATGTTGTGGGACAGCAGACTGTGTTACGATTTTTAAATGTTTCGAATAATTGTTTAAAAAAAAGAGAAAATGAGGCAAAGTTCAAGAAATTAGAAAAAGCACGTAAATGCAGGCGATCATGTTTGATAATCAAAGTAAGAGATTTCACTCGGCCGTGCGGATGTATATGATTGCCTTATTTACATGTCTGATTTCTGTAAACTATGTTATATTTAAATTTAAGTTCCCTTCCCTCCTTGATAAAAGTTGTGTTGGGTTTTCGCTATAGGCATTTATTAGGAAACGCTGTAAAAACGACAACAAATGCCTACTATACATCAAGAGATGACCTATACATACATGAAACAAACATTCTGTACGTTCTGATATAATGCAACTGCTTGTTTGTTTGTTTGTTTGTTTGTTTGTTTGTTTGTTTGTTTGTTTTAAACTACCATGGTCTTTGTCGGGGGAAAGATGAAGAAAAGTAGTAGAGTGTATCACTCTCAAATCCGATTGATTGCGATAAGTGTGTATCCCCGCCCTTTCTATACAGGTAAGCTTGGTATCCTATTATAAAAGCCTGCATGTGTCACGCAGAAGAGCTGATTCCGCGATCACTTTTAACCTTTCATAAATTCACGTTTTAAGATAGTAACGATAGCTTGTAGGTGATAGGGAAGTTAGCGTCCCTGACTGTGGTTCTGAACACAAAAGGGGACTGAAAAATTCTTTTACAAATTAGCAGACATAATGCCGATCCTCCAACACTGTTGCTCCATTCCGTCACTGATTCTGCTATCAATGGCGAAGAAGAATACTGGTTGCGTGATTATCCACCCCTTGATAGCAGGAAGTTTACCTTTCATTGTTTAAGGCTTCGTTGATGCGGGGTTTACTCGGATACAAAGCGTGGACAGTGTCGTTCCGAGTTCTTTCATTCGAAATTCCTCAGAATACGAAATTCAATGGGCAATTAGCGCTGCTACTTCGCAAAGCTGTTAGCCAAATTCTTTGCAGACTTGACCTCTCACATGTCAGCTACACGCAATACACGACAAACAGCTATCATTACAAACATTCTGATTAAAAAACAAAACAAAATGAAGAAGCACACTTTTGAGTAGCGACACAGTTTTCTGTCCCTTCCTCAAATAGGTCCTACTTCTAATAAATACACAGATGACAAGAGTGAGAATATCCTCCAAAGGGAGCACGAGCTATTTGGGCATTAATAATGTTTGTCTTCCGATTTCTCTCCATGCCGTCACGGCCTAAACCAACATAAGAAATAGGGCAATAAGTTTTATTAACCAGGGAAATAATAGTACGCATTACATACATTTGGCGAATTATCACACGCATTGTCGACTTTATAAAAACGAGAATAATTGACAACTTAGGCCTTACTATATCTCCAGAGATGAACCCATTTACTGTAAACCAGGGAACGAAAGTTATGATTATTTGAATGATTTCATTGATGACGCCAATTAATAACCGTTGTAAGAGTACACACACGCATAAAGAGGTTTCAAGTTCGATATGTGATAATTGTATTAGCTCATAGATAAAGTATCATAAATTTTGCGTGATCGTTCGTTGAAATTAAGTTTTCACCGCGATTTGTGCGTCACATCAATCACCACTTCATGAAATGGAGTGCATGTATCAAACGAAACTCGCTGGTCATGCAATCGATGGCCTTGGTCAGCTCACTATTATTGCGTAATTCTAAAGCCCTCGCCGCTTGGCCGCCGACACCGCCGCGCGCACCATGCTTTGTTTTGTCTTAAATGGGGTCAAGAGCAATGCCTCATTAGCATACACCCTGGCAACGGAGGCGGAGTCTCGATCGGGCAAGAACAATAGGTGCGAAACGCAACGCAAAGGCGAGCGTTCGAAAAAAATGTAAGCGAAAAAAATTGTCTCAGAAAAACTGTGATTTGGGACACTTGTACTCATTTTTACACGCTGAAATTTTCTGTACAAACAGATAAAACATCAAGGAATCAAAATCCGTCATAAAAATTTTTCGACCCGAGCAGTGCTTCCCCTTCAATTTCGGCTCATTACGGGAAAACTCCCCGTGCGACTTATGACTCATTTTGTCGGAGCGCCACACATATGAAGTTACATGTTTGATGCCGCTCCTTCATGGGCAGGAAGCATGGTTTTATGTGTAGGAACAAAAGCATCTCTTTGAGTGCTTATTTTCCAAGTGCTATGACATGTGCATCTGTGTGTGTACAGGATCTTGTAGAGTGCATCCACATGACAGATTGTGACTAATGATATGGCTCAGAGAAAAGAGAGCTAGACGCCCCCCCCCCCCCCACTATCCAACAATAGTACACAGAATTCTCTTCTTTCCGTCCTTTTATTCCTTCTTCTTGCTCCGCTGATGAACTTCATTGGATGATATATTGCCATGACTCCTCGATGCAGGTGATGATGCGATATTCCTCACCGGTATAATGGCTCCCATCATGACTCAGGAGGTTGCTAGCTGGCTGGCTGGCTGGCTGGCTGGCTTGATGGCTTGATGGCTAGCTGAGCAAACCTACAGAAGCCTCCCCGCTGTATTAGAGTGCTCGCTGGCTGGCTAGGAGGGGTGTATGTACGCAGCGGACGAGTGGCAAATGTTTGGATGACGTTAGACGATTAGACATGTGATCAAAGATTCCTGGTAATTGCCGAGTCCCAGTGAGTCATCAGCCATGTAGACCATTGGTCCATGTTCACACACACACACACACACACACACACACACACACACACACACACACAATGAAATGCAGATGCATGCACACGTGTAAACACAAGCACACACATACACTTGCTCTCATCCACCACCCCCACCCCAGGCATAGTCCTCCCCCTTCTCCTGTCTGCTTTGACATGGAGACAAAAGAATGGAGTTTTCTCAATCAATAGAAAACTGATTATCTCCGTACCCCTCCAATCCTGTTATCCATTTTTCTTTTTCCCACAATCCCCTCCCCCACCCCCCCCCCCACTTCCATTTCTGTGTCATCATCCAGATAGACAACAGGTTCCATCTGGAATCTTTCCCCTTTCCATCTCTGTATCTATGTCAATAGGTGTGATAATCACTTTTTGTGGTAGCCTGCTGACTCAGCAGATGTCGTGAGAATGAAATAATCTTATCATTGGCTATTAATTCCAACAGGGAAAGACAAAGGAGTGTTTTCAGGCTGTGTCATTTGCATTGCTACCATGTGACATGCATTCTCCATCTGTGAATGTTGTGATAGTACAGTATCAGTAAGCTATAGCTGTTTTATCTTAGGTAGATGAGAATGTATTTCTTACTTCAAATTTGTATGTGTTTCTGTGTAGCTTCTTATTTTGACGACAAACAAGTCTAGTGTTCTCTCAAATTGCTCTTAACCTAGTATGCAATTTGTCAATATTCCTTGATGAAATTAGGTGGGTTAGTTTGAATATGTGCCTACCTTCCTTGGCTATGCAATGGTTTACACATGACACATGTGTTTTGTTATGATTCTTGCATGTAAGTGACAGTGTTTATAAATATCATGTCTTGTACAGTAATGCAAACATAAATGAGGCATGACAAGTAGCATCTTGATATTGCAGTCATTGTATTCATTATTGTGTCTTTATTTCTTATTCTTTATCAATATGTGCTTAATATAGTTTACATCACAGCATAACATTTTTAATCAGGTGTGTAATCATTCTCTTTTAGGAAAACAAGAGTGAAAAAAAAGGGAAACGATATTGACAAAAGATACATAAATGCATGAAGTGAGAGTGAAAGAAAGATATTGAGTGTTAATGTGTGTGTCAGTGTGTGTGTGTGTGTGTGTGTGCGTGTGTTCGTGTGTTCGTGTTTGCACATTAAAAATAAAATTGTTCATTCCTATCAAGACACAATGGATAGAGCTTGGATAGGGAGGGGCAGATGATATAAGGCATGGATTGGAAAGTGGGGGGGGGGGGGAGGGGGAGGTGGATGAGTGCATGCAACGGGAGAGAAAATTGCCTGAGATGGGAAATAGTCTCAAATTTCACGTTCGTATGTCGTGGTGGACTTGGGTCTCGCAGACAATGCCCCTTCAAGAAATCAATCTCATTCACCCCCCAAGATGCTTGATGGGGAGAGTAACAGGGGTGCTGGATGTAGGGATGAATGTCTGTGCCTGAAGTTTGTGCAGGCTTTCCACTCTCCGTCTCCCAGTCCCACCCACTCAGAGTCTGGATGTACTCATTCCCTCTTTCTTTCTTTGCTTTCTTAGGATTAATTTCTCAACTCCGATTTCTCTCCATCTTTGTCTCCTGATTCACACGTTTTTTAAACTCTTTTTCTTTTCCTTTTAATATCATCCACTCTTCTACGTTTTGCTGTCTTGCTTTTTCTTCTCTGTAACCATATCTCTGTTATTGATCTATTTTTTACCTACTAAATGTCTTGTAGTCCTGTACAAACAGATGTACTGTATGCAACGTATATTTCTTAGGTTTTTATTCTTACAATTTTGTGAATCAGGTGCTATTCGCAAATTTAACAACATGCGATATAAATATGCCATATGCATGTGTTCAGTTTTCCATTCATTACTCTATTCCACGAGCATGAATTTAACCACTCCAAAAATTGTTTGGAAATTTAGTTATCCCAACTGTGAAAAATCACTCGCCGAATATATGTAGTATACAGTTATTGTCATAAGGATATGGAAATCACAGGCACTAGTTATTTAAAGCAGACTATTTGGATTGATAGAAGCTTGTCCCATTTGCTTGTTTCTCTGGGGTATCATCTTTCTAGTATTCAGTCAAGCTTTTTTTTTTCTAATACTGTAAAAGTGGATATTTTCGCGCGACTAATTTTTCGCACTTGACCGGGTAAGAAGAGTTTCACGTGTTTTTAATTCCACGGAATCGAGATATCACGCACAGGAGCATATGGCAAGCAAAAATATTTGCATGCTTTTATTTTCGCGCTAGTTTCTGATTGCGCGAAATGCGCAAAATTTCAACACCGCGAAAATTTCCGCTTTTACAGTAAGTTAAAGAGCATTTGAATCCCTCCACTAAATTGAAAGCAAAAGATGAAAAAGTGGAAATGATATTCACTTGTACTCATGGAGCCTTAGTTTTGCAATGTCTAGATCAAAAGCAGTGACTAATGGGTGCAGATATTTTATGTGATCACAGGTCTTGAAATTGATACATGTTTAGGATCATCAAAGCTGTATGCTATTTTGTGAAGCATTGGTGAAACTTTATTTCATTGCATTTTTTTACCTACATTTCATATTTGCAGGTATACGATACTATCACAGCTAGGGCGTCGTTGTGCGATCGAGAGTAATACAACATAGTCATGTGACTTTTTATCTAGGGTTATTCCAGGACTTCTCAATATCCTGAGACAGCCTGCCATATTGCTGGTATTGTGTGACTGGTTGCAAACACACAGTGATGGTATCAGTAATATTCCTTAGTCAGGGAGGAGTCCAAATACTCTCCTCTTACAGGCTCTGTCTCTCTCTCTCTCTCTCTCCCTCACTCTTTTCATTGTAATGAGATAGACGGATTAGATTTCTTGTGCTTCCCTTTCTGTGCCCCACTGTGTGAACCAACACAAATTGCAGTATGTGGGATCATGGGATTCCCATGGGTGTGCTTGGATGATCTGAATGCAATATTCATTTCGACGTCCTGCAGCGTGTGACTAGAAGGGGAAGAAAATAATATGCGGAGGAGTTGAGAGAGAGAGAGAGAACGAGCGAAATAACCTGATAGCACGTTGTAGATCATATTGTCAAATCTGCTCAATGCATCGTGAAAAATGATGACCTTATTTGACAAACACAACCAGCTGAAGACAAACATGCAGCAGTTTGGCTGCATCAGAATTTTGAGAGGCATTGATCGTTCTTCCATTAGTTGAAGGTTGTGTATTGAGATCTGTGATATCATTTGTGTATTTCATCTGTGCTGATTACAGGTTAAAGAAGTACCATGGTACACCTATTTATAATATCTGTCAAATGATATCCATGGTAACAAGAAAAGGCTTGGAAATAGTCGCGTACAGCATGACATTCAATGTATAGTTAGAATAATTTGCCATTTATGTGGTCAGGTATTTCTCTTTGATTGTTAATGTTAGATACATAAAACAAGCCCTAAACATACAGAGAATATAACGTTTAAAGAGCATTATTTCTCATCGGTTCCAACAAATCAAGCAACGCAATGATACTACTGTTGTAGTGATACAAGGGGGAAGTACTGGACAAGATGTATTTGTTGTATTATGGGATTTGTTAAAGGCAGTTGCTAATTTCAGTAACTATAGGAAGTGAAGAGGCTATTGTTTCAGAGTGGTTGGCTCATCAAAATGTCATTTAGAGAGGATGATTTAGATCTTCTGTTCAAAAGATGGTTCTTGATGGGGTCAGGAGGAAATATGATAGAGAGTGTTCCCATTAACCCCTCCCCCTCCAAGACATGATGCTCACCCATAGATTCATGCACTAACTACCATGGTCCTAAAAGCATTGGATTTATGAGCAATGTCATTGACATTTTGTGTATCTGTGTACCTCACTAACTTACAGCTTTGGGTGGAATATGAGCACAGAGCAGTAGAATGTGTACTGTAAAACATGATATATTCGCGGCACGAAATTTTCGCGAATTGGAGCCTACGGCCTTTTTCGTGGCAAGAAAGTTTCGCGAATTGCCTCTTGCGTTCAATGCATATAGTGTAGATAAGACATTTCGCGTGCATTTTAATTTCGCGAATCTTGGCGTTCGCGAAATTCGCGAAATTAAAATGCACGCGAACATTTCTCGTTTTACAGTAGTTTTCAATATCAGTAGGCCAAGGAGGTGTTGATCATGCCTTATAAATAACACAGTCTATTTTTCTTGTGACATATCTCAACTGATCTCAAATATGATTTAATTTGTCTTCTATCATCTTTAATACTGCATGTGCCTTAAACATGAGCAGAGATGCCAACTGATGCTTTTATGCACAATACTTTTTATTTTCTCCAAAAAAAGTTACTTACTACACATGTCTATTGCAGGAAAGGAAAAAACCACTGTTTTTCCGACAAATATCTGCCTTTTCTGCTCTTAGAATACTGCAGTGTTGGTTATGATGTTGGCATCTCTGCACATGTTGACTGGACTTTTTGGCATACTGAAATCATCCAGCCATACTAGGCACTGTATTCCCTACAGGGAATCTGAAACCTAATGTGTATATACTTTTCACATGATGCACGAGGTCTATTGTCAATGAGTTGATTAATGTATGTGTATCAAATGTATTTTTCAGATGCAAGAGCTGGAGGAGAAGGTTCAAATATCAACAAAGCGAGCCGAGCAAGCAGAAAAAGAGGTAAGATTATGCATTTTATTCTTTAATTGTAGGTCCTACAAATATCACAGGCTGAAAGTTTAGTTTTGAGATAACCTTTAGAAAGTAAATGGACAGTTTAACTTCTCAGTTTATAAATAAAAAGAAAATGTTTTAAGCCATCCTGCTTTCTTCAATTTAGTCTAGTCTATTAATGTGTTAATATCTTGATTGATGCATTCTGGGAAGTTTAAGATAATGCTTTAAACTGTCCCTCTTTCTGTGATATAAATCTATCAGTAAATGTTTTAATCTCTTGATTAATGCATTCTCTTTGTGTGCTGTGGATATTCTCAAGAAACGAAAGTGAAACAACTGTATGGGATTGCGTGTAAAAACAAAATGCATGACTGCAGCAAATACATAACAAAGGTCACTCGCAGTTGTTTTGAATGTGAAGTCATTATTTTGACGGCGACTCACAAAGTTGCTGACACATATGTCAGACTGAACCAATCGTTGCGAGGACGACAAGATGGTGGGACAACCGAGTGGCTCCTTCGTGTCAGTTGTCGTGACAACTTGCGCTTTCTGCCCCTGATGTCAGGTGCGTGGTGGCGGACAGGTGGTACCAAAGTTGGTGCGGTTACAGTTTTGCCCCAGACACTCTTCTGTAGTACACAAATTTTCATTGAGTCGGAGAGAATCTGCTGACTATTAACCCCTTTCAGATGGTGCAGCATTCAGTGGGTGCAGTCGGGTGCTGTTGAGGTGGCAGACCACTGGAGGAGCTAGCTGAGTTTTGGGGTTCATATTTTCAGGGGAGGTGATTTTCATTTTAGCATGAGTAATTTATTGTTGATATGCCAGGGGATCTGCCCTGTTTATTTTATTTAGAGATGAAAAGTGAACCAATTGGGTAAGGTCCAACTGAAAGGGATATGAGGATCATCAGTGACAAATGCAAAGTGTATGTTTAAACATGCAAGGCAATATGAGGTAGAGATTGAGTATATTATGCTACAATCCCCCTCCCCCCCAAAAAAACAAAAAAACAAAAAAAAAACAAAACAAAACAAAACAAAACAAATGTCAGCATTGAAAACATGAGGATGGGATGTACTGTATGCTTAAAGATGCTCCCTCTCTCCCTATCCATCTCTTTCCGTGCCATCTTGAGTATGGGTTACATCGGTATCTGGTACACTAGCTTGTCTTCCGACTGTTGTAGGTCAGCCGTAACAAGCATCCCCTCTGGCATTGAATCCCCTAAGTCAGCCTTGTATAGCCTACCTTCCAGACATTCATGAGATTTTGGAAATTCAGTTTTGGGAAGATGAGAGGCTGAATATGGTTTGAGGAAAGGAGATGGAGAAGGAGAAGCTGTTTCCAACTCCTTGTGATTGCAGTAAATACTCATAGGTAATGTTTTTTATTACTACCTTAATCACAAAAATGCTTGTTTGCACTTATTTCATTTTGGAATGTTACTACAGTGCACAGTATTTATGCAAGTTAACTGAGAGCTTCATCCATGTAGATAATGTTACAGCTCCAACAGCTGCTATACATCAAAATTCATTTTGTCTGTCAACACAGGCATGTATTGCGAGTATATTTCTCTTCTGAAATGAGAGATGGTGCTTGAAGAATATATTCTTGCAGAAAAAAAACGTGAATCACTACTTTTGCTTTGGAGGGTGTGGAAAAGACTTGAAATGAAGTCAGCATGTAGGCAATACTCCAAGAGCAAGTTTTATTATTGTTGGGCATAGACAATCAAGCAAGGCTTTACAGAATAAATTCTTGCTGCTCTCGGAGAAATATAAAGAAGCTTCCAGAGATAGACGCTACAGATAGGGAAGAGAAAGAGAGGGAGAAGGATTAAGAAGCAAATCTGAGAGAGAACTGCTCAGGGAGTCAAGAGCGCTAAAGTTTCCCCCTAATGATAGCCCCACTCTCTGCCAGCGTAATTTAAAGATGGCTGGCGGTGCAATAAAAATGCTGTCCGTGCCCTCGCCGACTACATGGTAGAAACATCACCCCACGTTCTCCTTTGCCCGACTGTGCAGGCCGACACTCTGAACGCCTTGCCATTCCATTTGATTCTTGCGTGCAGCGAGTAAATTCTGCACAGAAAACAGGTCCTTACTATTAAACACTTCGGAGGCGTTTTCTTACATCAGAGGCATTAACGTAAGAGTGGCGATAAGATGTCGTGTGACAAGGATTGAATATATTGCCCCGGAGTTCTCTTATTATTGACTCCATCGGAAAAATTCAGAATGATGTGAAAGTGGTAGGGATGCTGTCGAACTGATAACATCTCCTTGAATCGATAGATAGTAAAAATAACTGAGTGATAGGTGCGGGTCAGTGTGTATTTTGTAGTAGTTATTCTGCCTGAATTGTTCCAGGAAATAAGATTGCCATCTCTTAGACAACACATTAAATGTTTTGATCAAATCATATTTTGAATATGACACAAAAGTCCTTTTTGACTCTTCTTTGCAAAAAGTCAGGTATTATTGGAGGATTGGACAAAAGTTTACTGTGACTAGTACATACAATGTACTTTTCGTCCATATGATTACAATTCTTGTTATTTTAGACAGTCTTCTTCTCTTAGTTAAAGTCCATTTTTGTGAGTGCATACTTCCCGAAAAGGAATATATTTTGGGCAAATATTCCCTATCCAAACTGGTACAGTTGTACGGATTCGTGGAATAGTTCTTGGTTCCATTAAGATGAAATCCTGATAAATATATTTCTTTAACCACGCTTATATCAAATCATCAAGCTAAAATACTTCATACATTGATGGGCATTACACATTAAATTAATGCACTTTGGCATATTACTAGTGCATGATGTCATATTTTACTTTGTAGTATATAAAACAGATTTTTTTATAGGAGGGAAAGTTTTCCTTGATTTCCTTTTGAAGGGCAAAATTTGAAACCAAGTTCGGGGGTGGGGGGGGGGTGGGGGGAGGTAGATTCTGCAGTGAAAGTGAACTGCCATCAGCTTCCACTGTGTCATGTTTCTGTGGAACTTGCAAATTGGTAGGACACTAATTTGTAAAGTGGAGACAGTTTCCCTTCCGTCATTCTCTCAGGGGACAGTTGTCCACATTCAGTGAAAAGCATCTCTATTTCAACAACGAGAAGAAAAGCGAGGGTTTACAACATGTATGTCTCCAGTAATCTTTGTCCGATGTCGCTCTCTTGGGCTGACTGGAGATAAGGCAGAATTGGAGAGATGTTTCCATGTGTTGTTGTTGGTTTGTTTTGGTCTTGTCTTCTCGTTTAATGGATACTTCAGAAACATGAGAAAAAGGAAACAGGAAGGACCTGATGGCCATAAATACACATAAACCTTGACACTACAAGGCCTCAGTATCATGTTTTATGAAGATTATAGACTCCACTCCTCTTCTGCATTGAGCCAGTAGGCACCCAATAAAATCTACCTGACAGTGAGGATCCTTGAGGACTTAACTCATGTAGTGTTCTTCTGTATGCTTTGAAGTTTTTAATTAAAAAACAAAAACCCTGCTCTATGCAACCTTGGGTTGCTCACAGCGATGATTTGCGGTGTTGGTCAGGAATGAGGAGGACTCCCTCGTGAGTCATGTTCAGACCCAAGGACGAACTGTTCTCATTCTTTCAGGAGTGCTCTCTCTCTCTCTCTCTCTCTCTCTCTGTCTGTGTGATGTGGTGACAAGAATTAAGAGGTCTTGCTTGGTACGACTTTTAAGACAAGTCAAGGCCACTTGTTTGGTTCTTTTATCCCTTCCACCCCCCCCCCCATTTTTTTTTTTATAGTCCATCTGTGTATCTGTCAGCCCCAGATCTCAGAAACACTGTCAAAGAAAAATGATTTCTTTGTGAGGTGTAGATGAGCTGCATAGGTTGGACCTATTGCCAAAATGTCAGAGGTCATTTGGATTTGGGCCAAAAAATCTCATATTCTTGAACATAACATCAGCAAGAAATGTACAGTGGTATTATTCAAGGAAAGATGTAAAGAGGCAATTTAATTTTCCCTATCGCATAGGCCTATAGCTCTCTGAATCTGAACGCGTGTGGCGCTCTAATTTTTTTACCTTCAATTCTTGGGATGTAAACTTCTGGTTATGAACGCGCTATTTGTAAATGTACACTTTTATGCACATTGAACACCGAAGTACCAGTATTCACAGATCGTATCAAATTCTGTCTTATAATCTGTCGAATAATAGAGTTATTTTCTAATCTGTAACTTTAAATTTGATGAATGGGATTCTTCTGCGAAAGCGGCCCAATGCTTGGCCAATGATGCAAAAAACGAAGTTATGGAAAATATCCATAGGTGAAGGACTTGACGTGGGTAAGCCACATAGTTCTACGGGGTAAACCGGAAGTGTACGTCCCAAGAGGGATCGATCAGATATCGGTATCGCAAGGTGATATCGGTATCGCAAGGTGATATCGCTTGATATTGGCTGTATGCGATAGAGAGAATTGTTTTGCTATAATGGTAAGGGATGAAAGTGAAAGAGCAAAGTCAAAGATCCTTTCAATTTGGCAAAGGATGCCATTTTCTGACTATGACATCAACTAGCATGATCAACACTGGACTGCAATTGACCAACAAAAATAGATATGAATTAGGGGATATAATCTCCTTCATCTAAAGGATTTAAATGTTAATCCTCAAGGCCATATTATAGATCAAGATTAGCAACATCATTGCAATCCAAACAAAAAGTCATGTTTGTGAGTTGGATGTAATGATAACTTGATAAATATGATGGAAGCAGCTGGGTATCTCTCAGTAGCCGTGATATCAAATGAATCGAAATTATTCTTGACATATAAAAAATTGTAAAGAATTAATCATTTTGATTTGGTAGTAATATCCAGAGAATGTAAAAAATGAATGTAATTCCTTTTTATCATTTTACTTCTTATCTATTATCATCACACAAAAAAAGGCTGTTACCTTGCAATCCAAAAGACATGATAATACATTATCTTCTCCACTTATGTATAAGATATATAATTGCAAAATATCAGTCCAAGACGTGGGTATAGGCTTTAAAAGCAGTGACATCAGTGCTTTGCCTAATTTGCATATATGGTTGAGGACCAATAAGACTGCCTAAACTTTCAAAATCCATGAACTTCCTTGTTTTAAGTCCAATTTTAATGAAACTTTTTTGCTGTTACGTTTGACTCTGCTCTACTTTACAAAAGTAACTTGAACATGATACAGTGGCATTTCACTTTAAGTCCTGCCCTGCGGTTGAAACATGGATATCTCATTTGGGTCCTTACGTGGCAGACCAGACGGGACTGACTGCCTGGATACATGAGGAAAGGTTAACTTAATTACCTGACTTGGCCCTGCAGACCTTCTCGGCCCTGCCGCACCTTGTCGAAAGTGCACCTGCAGAACGATATTTTCTGACACCAATTTCAGGCCCAAAATAGGTGCTCTGATTATTTTGCCAATATTAGGCCTAGCCAATGACATGGGATTAAAAAAGAATATTAATTATGTCAAGAATCAGGATTCTAGAATGATTATTGTCAGATGAAAAATCATAGAAAAATCTTCTCCCACAGCTGGCATACATAACGGAAATGGTATAAAACAGGAGGAACAGACCGTTAGGAATGAAAATACACATACTAATATTCATTCATACCATAACAATACATTCAAAAATATATGTATTCATTAAATCCTTGTTTTTCTTCCCCTCCCTGTTACTCCGCTCCCTTCATTCCATCCATCAGATAGTGTAATAGGCAAGAAAAGAAACAGAAGTATAATAGGAACAGTGGAAGGGAAGTCACTGAGACCCCGTTTATACTGTGAGTGGGTTGTCTCCTCAAGGGGGTTCGAAAACCTGCTCGAAAAAGTGGTCTCTACACTTTTTATATTGCAAGAGGTGATTTCACCCAAAGCAAGCACTCGCAGAGTTCCAATGGTAACTGAGTTCCCCTGTGATACATGGCACAGGCTTTTGAAATAATATTTTACATAACCACAAACGTGATTGAGCTAAAAAATGTGCAAGTTGTGCAGCATTTGTCATTCGTCAGCGGCGGTTGGTCATGACGGTTGGTCATGACGGCTGGGCTGTTTACATGAGCTGACGATATCTTCAGTGTAACTTCTGGGATGACAAAAAAGCAGCTTCTTGAACCCATCCCCTTTATCCTGCAGCCAAGGGTCTTTGAGGCTGCCATAGCAGGCTCTGAAACCACCCCATGGAAGTAGTTTCAGAACTTGACCTTACCGGACCTCCCTTTCTGAATTCTGTCTGTTTATACTGAGCTGAAAGGCTGCATGAGGCTGCTATAGGAGGCTTCAGAACCCCCTTTTTGGTTAGTATGAATGGGGTATCAGAAAGAGAAGGCAGAGGAAGAGATGAAGGAAGAAAGAGGGATAGTTGACTGTGAGAAAGGGAGATGCTCACATAAAACAAACTATAAACAGTCACTAACCAGCCACCAAAGCCTGTGGATGCAGGCAGAGAATATGCCTAGTGAGCAAAGGAGCAGGGATATTTTTGTTACAAGGCTTGAGTCAGCAGTTTGGGTTTAGTTAGGGAGGCAAAAGAAGGAGTGAAACATTCACCTAATGTGTTCATGGCTGTAATCAGGGACTGGTTACAGTTAAGAGACTATTATTAGTCTTCTGAACGTTTTCATCACAGTTATGTGAAGCAAATCTACTAGTATAGCCATCAAAACCAGTCATAATAGAATGGTAACAGAATTGAAATAAGATGGTTCCTTATGGTGAATGTTAGACTGTGTTTAGAATTAATAGCTGTTACCAGGTATGAAGTAGAAAATGCATAAGACTTTTTCCAGCAATATTCATGTTAGTAATGTACTCTCAAGTTTGTATGAAATTGTATAGCTTTCATTTATTCAACGAGTTTGTATGAAATAACTTCCATTCATTATGTGTGAGAAACAACAGTTTGTTTTGATGAAGACATGTCAATTCTGGATATGTGAGGAGATGAAGCCCTGTTTACCCCCACACATGAGGAAGAGGATGAAGGAGCAAGAACACCTCGTGTGGAATGCAAAGGTCACGGCGATTTGGTGACATCATTGCCCAGGGATCACTTCAGCCGCTAAGTGCTCTCTTCAGTTGTCATTTGTAATCCACATGACATGGAAACATAAACTGAAGTGAGCGCTTCGTTCATCACCTTCCATCTTCATGGGCTGGACATCCCATAACAGAGTCCCCCTGTCTGCCTGGCTTCTGGGAGGCGCCCGACCCCTGACCCCAGCTGGGCAATTAAAATTCAGTAATGGCTGACCGGTTATTATGACAGTTGCGGCCAAACAACATGGGACAGTTGCAAACATCGCAAGAAACTGTAGAGGATGAAGCTTGTTTTAGAGCAAGGAATGTAAAGAATGCAGAATGTCAACACATTAAGATAGGGCTTTTGGGCAGATGAGAGCAGCTAGTAGTGGCATGTGATAACTTCTGTAAAGGCTTTCTTAAAGGTAGGGGATACCTTTTACAGACCTCCCAAAATGCAGCAAAACATTAAATATGAACCTCAGGGGACTTGCTTAGGCCACTGCTTAGAAATTAGGAAGTCAACAGTTATCTAAAATTTGAATAATGCACAAAACTCAACTACTCAGTAGTTCTGTGTGTCAGCCACACTTAAGCCTTTTTGTTGCATTCTTCTGTATTTGTGATCTATAAACACAAATCTAAAAGTACAAGAGCTGATGTAATAACATATAGAGTGTGTGGCAAGAATGTATATAGAAATGTTTGTAACTGTTGATGAACTTTCTTCACAAAATATACATGATGGACACACATGCAGTACATGGGTCTGCAAAGGTAGCCTAGTAATGTACTGGAATTTACGGTGAGCCCCGAAAACAATTCCATTCAAAATCTAACGGTCAAAAAAATGTACTAAATGTTACCTTCCACTTTCAATACTTTATGGGAGTTTCTAAAATGATACTCTCTTCAACATACCACTGTATTTATACAACTCTTCATTTAAGGCGTGCAAATGGGATTCCCTACCTTTAAACAACTGAAACTTTGCAGTTTTCTGCGCTAATGATGGGGCAGCCCCCATGAAAGCTTTATGACAGGCAAGATCTATTTCTACTGTCCAATGTATGCCATACCAATCGTCCCCCACCCCACAAACAACTTAAAATGATAGAGTGTATTCATGTATTTCAGATAATGATGATGAAAGCAATAACAAACATAATGATTATAATTGTAACTAGTTAATTAATTTATCATTATTGTGAGACTATGCCAAAGATAATGATCTCGCTCCCAAACTGCTGTGGGAACGCCCCTAAGGATGACTGTTTCTCCATGTCTGGAAGGAGGTTGCCATTTCTTGGAATACCACCCACCTTTTTCACCACGGTCTTTTTCCCTGGCAATAGCATCATCACATCCTTCTTATCCTCCCACCGTAATCTCTCTCCCTCCCTTTCTCCTTTTTACTCACCACTTCTTTATCCCTCTACTTGCTTTGCTTGTATTCGTTTTTGTTTTGTTTTGTTTTGTTTTGTTTTTTCTGGGACCTGCATTATTGTCAAGCATATCAGAAGATTTTGCAATGCAGAAGAATATATTAATTATGTACATAAGTTTCGCACTTTATGAATTGATATTATCATTGTTATTTTATTTTACATACCGCATAGATATTGTGTGCAATCCTAACAGCTGGGGTGAATGTCATTCAGAATGAAGGCTTCCAAAGCTCTTTCCTTTTAGGAATTTTTTTTCTTTAATATCATTGTTTGCTTCAACAAAATATATACTCTACCATATATCTATCACATCTGTTTTAAAAAAAAGTATTTTTTTAATAATTACTTGATTTTATGTTGGTAGCCACTATCAGATGTCACTTAAAGGAATGGTACAGTGTAGGTGGAGATGAAAATTGGGCTTTAACTTTTTTTCGAGATACCAAAAAAACACTTATGAAATAGTACAGAGCATATCATTTTAAGAGAAATTCAAAGTTTATTTGATGAAAATCAGGTTTGGAATTGCTGAAACATCCAAAAACAGAGTTAAACAAAATGATCATAATAAATTGTGGGTCCAACACTTTATTAGGATCACTCTGATTTGGATATCTCAGCCATTTCAAAATCAATTTTCATCAAATAAATGTTGAAATCCTTATGGAATTACATGCTCTTTCATATTTCATAAGAGGTTTCTCACTATCTCACCAAAAAATGATAAAAACCTGAAGTTAAGTCTCTACAAAACTATACAATCCCTTTACAACCAAGAAATATTTACGTGCATTTTCTTTTTGATTTTGTGAATTTTGTGAAAATTAAAGACTGGTTGTGTGATTGCTTTTGGCCAATGATTTGATGAGGATCCATGTCCCCATTTTATACTTTACGTGATAGTTAGGAGAGGGCTAACCATAACTGGGAAAGAAAGAAAAAAACTAAAACATGACAGTATTTGCTCTATGTAAACAACATTAATCAGTATCCATTACACAAAAGGAAATTTGGCACGATTACGCCGATCTAGAGGAGCGAAACAAACCAGGGCCCAGGCCATGGGAAGTGAGTGCCTCTTCTGTGCCAATGAGCCGCTCCATCCTGTATATATGCGAGACGCGTGAGCTTACACTATACGTTAGCAGAAACACGTGTGTAAGCATGCCGTTTCCCATACGGCGCACATTGCACATATATGCAACGTGGTTGTGCAGACAATGACGTAGAATGTACATGGGCAGGAGACAGCTCAGGCCTACTTCAGGGCATGCAACAACGTAGATGCCATCTTTACTTCTTTTTTTTTACAGTTTTATTGTTGTGTTTGTTTGTTTGTTTGTTTGTTTGTTTTGCTCACAAACACTGCAGGTTTTGTGGAAAATACTCTCTTTCCCAGAATGTATTATTGAACTTGTCCATGGCAAGAAAGATGAAAATATTGTTTTTCCAACAAAATTTTTAGTCCTCAGAATACTGCAGTGCTATTGCCAACATTGGCATTCCTGCGACAGTATGTGCTAATTTGTGTCTTTCAGATGTGATTGTTGGGAATAGGGTCATTTCAAGAACCCTCATAATGGCTTCTGAAATAAAAGTTCATGAATTCCTTGTTAAATAGAATAACACCACATGAACAAAATACTTTAGTTAAAATTTTCAAAATAATGAGAAAACTTTCATTTCCTTTCGCAAACGAAAGATATTTAGTCACAATTGTAAATGAAAATGACATAAGGGATGATCTCATCCCTTTACCAATTTCCCACATTGGGTTGCCACATCCATTGTTACCAAATTTCCTGTTAGTGAAATCCCTTCACGGAAAATATTTGATGAAATCATTCTAGAATTTGTAACACTGGTAACTTTTCAACAGGATTGTTGATATGGTTACTACATCAGAGACAAAAAAATAATAATTCATTTGATGGCATTTTCATATTCAAAATAGTGGGAAAGTTGTAAGTGGATGACATTATTTCATAATTTGCATAATGATGCTGATCAATGGCAATATTTCATTGTTACATGTGAATACTTGTTCTACATCCAATCTACTGAGATTTTTTTTTGTTTGAGATGCAATTTAATTCAATTCAACTTTTTGACAATTTTAAGCTGAATGAATAAATTTGGAAAACTATTACAGCATGTGATCAATGCACTTTAAGGAATATAGTTTGATTTTCATGAATATCATTCTTCAGTTTGTCGTAATGACAGTATTGTTATCTGGAGAAAATATTTGACTTTACCCTAGCTATTTAAGTCAGCTAGAACATGTTTAACAGTATGTGTATGTCCTGTTTTCAAATATCAGTTCTGCCTCGCTCGGGTGCATCTGTCCTTTAAGTTTGATCGTGGGAGATAGGGCTTGTTAAAAGAAATCCGCGTAATAGTTGCTTAAGCCTCTCAATTAAATGCATTATTCTGTGGAAGGATGAAAAAAAAAAAATGAAAAGAAGAGGGAAAAAAAAGCCATGAAGAGCCAAGCAGTAATCATATTATGGCAGATTTAGTTTGAGAGGTCTACAGGTAATTTGAAGATTGGGGTTGGCCATGAACAGCACTTCCTGCAGTAACTGATTTATCACTCATTGAATCCAGCATGGGGTAATGTGCCAATTTCCTGTCAAAGATTAAAGTCCCTATGGTCTTCAATACAGGTGGCTGAATGAAAAGAGAGAGAAAAAAAATCAAAATATGCATCCCTACTGTCTTTCAGCATATTTTCTCATCATCTAACACACACTTTCCCCTAAATGCTTTTCTCAAAAGGCAGATGATGCTGACATACACTGCATTTCAGCACCATATTTGAACTTTTAACCCATTGAGGACCATGCCCTAGTATACTCTGGCAGGTGTCTATGGGAAATGCGTGTTATAGCAAAATCAACTTGTCATCAACAAGTTGATAAACAAAAGTGAAACCATGTGAACAGAATGGTAAAAAATTTGAACATCAAAATCAGAACCTGAAATTGAAAAAAAAATGCTATGAAATGCTTAAAGTTCTCTGTGTTGACATGAGTCAGTGATTTTATTGGCAACCCCACAAACTTCAGTAAAGTTTCTTTTTGACATGAAATCAGTAGTAAGATGTATCATGGGTGTTCTCCCAAGTGAATAGCATAGGAATAGAACAGTTCAGTGTTGCATCCATTCCACTGTGCGACAGCTCTCTCATTTATGGTTAAGGTCAAGACTAAACGTTCATTTGCGTCCACCTTTTTAGGATATTAATAAGGTCACCTGGAATATACCAACCTATCATTTGTAGCTTTCTATGTGCAGATCCCCCCCCAACATGTTCAGATATGGCATGTCCTGTAGATGAATGAATCTGGACATCAAGTTTTCCTATATTTTATTCTCCCGTCTCTGTGTGCCCAGGTGAAGGAACTGAAGAAGAAACTGGACCTGCTGACCAAGGGAGAAGGCAGCCCGACCAGCCAGGAGCAGAAGCAGGCGACCAACAAGCGCATCATCGCTCTGGAGGGACTATGTCGGGAGAAGGAGGACATCATCCAGCACCTAGAGCAGCAGCTACGGGAACAGGTGAGGAGAGAGATGCGGGCCAACTAGGCAACAGAGGGGAGGTGATGGTGGATGGTAGTGTCAGCAAGGAGGTACTAGGCGAGCGCTCGCCTAGTACCTCCTTGGTGTCAGCTTTGGTGGTGTTGGAGTCTACAATCGGCAACCACATGCAAGGGGCCGGGTGGTCAGCCAGCAAAAGGGAAGTGGCTGGAGAATTCAGCTCATTTTACTGGCATTATGAAAGTGTTTGTACCATGCTGTGTCAAAGTATGAAGCAACATTTGCATCATATCTTTTTAACTCCTAGAGGAAGAAAGTATACTGCTTCCAAACCCTGAAAGTGCACAAATACAGAAAAAAAAATGAACAAATTTTGATGATGCTTGTATGATGAGCTCATGCGATGTGACAGAACGGAGAACAGTCTCCAATGTGTGTCAAAATATTTGCGAGATACAGCAGAACATCTAGACCTCGTCCCAAGTTTAATTCTTAATAAGCCTCTAGGGTAATGTGCACAATCTCGCTCATACAAAACTTCCTCTATGTGTATTTTTAGCTGGCGAGAAATTGGCACCTGCAGGTTTGGTCTCGTTTTACCTGCCAACTAATTAGCTCTAGACAGCCAAACATGCCCTCTCGTTGGCTCGGGCTATCCCCATGTTTTTTCAGCATAAATAGTTTTTATTGATGGCACGCGTGTACACATTTCATTAAATTTGTTTGTCTGGTTACCCCGAAGGCATCGGCTACAGCGGCAGGGTTTCATGTGTAGTTTTCTTTTTTTTAGCTCTCAAACACAAGAGTGATGTTAGTGATCTGCTTTGATGAAGTGGATGCGGGTGGGCAGGAGGAACAGTGATGCGATCCTTTCAGGGGAGATGGAGTAAATTACTGGTAGCATGGGTCAATAAACAGAAGACCAGCTTTTGATTTTGAGAGCTAGGAGAGGGGGAAGGGTGGAAGACTGAGTATAAGACAAAGTGAGAAAGTTACAGAATTTGCAAGAATATGAGAAAAGGTCAGGCTGAGAGAAAAGGTGAAGAATTGAAGCATTTGTATTACCTTCAGTTCTTTTCCCCTCTTACACTACTATGATGCTTCCCCCCCCCCCCCCCCACCATCGTTCATCCATTTCTCCCCTCTTCCTCCTCCTCCTCCCCCTGGTCCCATTGGTAACTCTGTCTTCAAATTATGGAGTAGGGAAGGGCGTCACTCATCCCAATACAGAGAATCTGGACAGTTCTGGTTAGCCAGGAGGATGTTTGATCGAACAATGCTGTCTCCGGCTGTGTGCGGAGTGATTGCACTTTAAATTCATGCCCTTCCATTATACATGTGACGAGAGAGAGGGAGGACAGCATTAAGGTCAGCACTTCTAGAAGATGCTACCTACTCTCAACCCTAACCCTTCCTCCTCCCCCCCCCCCCTTACTCCGTCCCCCTCCCTCTTCCTTTATGAGTCTGCCTTTCGTCATTCTGTCTCTTCTTGGTAGAGGCATGCAATCGCCATTAATGTCAATCATGTCAGTTGGCTATTGCATCCTCCCATCTCTACCCCCACCCCCCCCTTTATTGGGAAGGGGGGGGGGAGAGTTGCAGACAAGAATGGTCTTCTGTATTTCCAAACTCTGTGAGACAGTTCACAAACTGAACATGTGGATAGAAGACCCAAAGACATGATTCATGCAAACTCCTCTACACCACGTCCATTGTAGGAAGGTAAGCATTGTCTAACATGCCATTTTAATAAGGTGCTTGGATGCATGGAAAGTGGAAAGGATGAATTAAAAGTGAAGCCGGTCTTCCCGACCAGTATTTCCAAACTCTGCGGGTCATAGCGTGCTACATAGGGACTCATTAGTCTGATTCATAGTGATTACCATGTTGAGAGCGACCATGAATCATACACTCTCGCTGTCAAGCATCGGCGCAGTGTTTATACGGCATGCTTGTAACTATTCCTGGACGAACCTGAATGTGAGCTGTAACACAACAGGTGTGCTACTCAATGTGCTGATGATCTTCCTCCCCAATCATGATTAAGCTGGGGGGAAAAAGGAGAAGGAAGGCCCATGATTTAACAGTGCATGGCTGACAGGGATATGCTCTTAGACTGGGAAGTGTCAGCTTTGGATGTCGTGTGTGACACAGCTCTCATGAAGGACACCTTGTTCCCTATCTTTAGCTGGGTCAAGGAGGTGTCGGGATGCGGTGATGTCGTGCTGAAAATGTCCACCATGTTCCATCTCTGCACAAAATTTGTCCGGACACTCTTGTAGTTGAAGTTGGAGAAGATGCACAACAACAACTTTTTCCTCCTCTAAAATGAAGAATGAAATAACATGAGGTATGATGCAAATTTGCCGAAAATGTCTACCTTTGTTCTGTGCTTTTAAGTTGCATTTTTATGAACATTTTTTTTTATAATCTTAAGTAAGATATTGTAATCAATATGAGAAAAAAATATACTCTCTCTCCAAAAGCTGAAAACCTAACTGACAAACTTCATAAAAGTCTTCACACAGTCTGTTACATTCAAGTACTTTATATTAATTTTTAGATGTTAAAGATTCTCACGACATTATGTCATTATAAGATAATGTAGCAGTATGCATCCATGCCACATGGTTGTACTTGCCACTATCAGCAATTGCCCCCTTTCCCACCTCCCCCCCCCACCTTTTTAAGTAAGTGGGCACATTGTTTGATAATTACCAGGAAACTACTCTTTAATGTCTTTGTCCCATATGATATCAGCATAACTTTATCCATCTGTGCAATTCTCATTGAAACGGCACCATGATGTCAGTTCTAGGAAGGATTAAGGGAGGAAGCATTGCTCTGTTTCAAGTATAGAGCCAACACCTCCTGTATATTCCAGATATGTTAACACCAGCGATGTGGCGTGGCAGATATATCTGCAACATCCAGCCAGCGAGGGCTCACTCGCATTCATCTTTGGACGGAGCTGGCATGCCACTTGACTCCATCACCTATTTAATCAACCAATCACAATGATGGTGCTTCCAGATCGAACTTTTGCTACTCGTAAACACGTCAGTCCAGAATGATGAAAGGGAAAGAAGAGGAACAGATATTCCTGGCAATGCCATCAGTTGACTTCCATCCACATACGTACTGCTCTGTTTGGAATTTCCTCCATTCGCATGAACGTGTTTGTATATGTGTGTGTGTGTGTGTGTGTGTTGTGTGTGTGTGTGTGTGTTTGTGGGTCCATGAGTGCATCTCCCCTGGCCCCCCTCCCCTATGCTTTTTTTTCTTTCTTTTTTTTTTACACGACAGTAACATCCTGTTGTACAGAATGTTTTCCCATCAGTGGAGGAGTTGTCGTGGAGATAGATGGCGATGTAGCGATGGAGATGTGGAGGTGATTGAAAGATGGGTGGTAATGGAAGAGAGCACTAGCTACCCGGGAGATCTGGACAAGTGCACTTCCCCCTTGTCTCCCAGAGCTTCTCCGGCTCTTTAAATTGGCAATAAATTTTTACTACTGATTTGCGAGGGGAGCCTCCGTGCTCTGCCGCATCGGTGCCGAGAATGAAATTGGAATGCGGCCTGACGTTTACCTTCCTCCATTCCTGCCGCATTCCGCTATAGCTAGGCCGGGATGACACATTTTGTGGACTGCAGGGTTCCTCTCGAATGTCTTTAGCACAATTATAGTTCACAGCTCACTGCAAAAATAATGCTAGGGCTTTCTGTCTCACGGTCTTCATGTAGTGTTTTTGTTATTGGTTTTTTTTTATAGCAAGCAAACTAGATACATTACAGTATTTTGTGGTTTCTGGAGTTTGGGGCTAATGTCCTAAGCAGGTACACCTAATGGCTAAAATTTGAAATTTGATCAGCCCATCCTGTCAGAAAGGCCCCCACAAGGTAATATTAAAGCACCAAAAAAAAAAAAATGTTCTCTGTACACCTTAGGTTGGAGGGAGAGAGAGAGAGAGAAACATTCAGACAGGAGGAAGGATTTTGAGTTCAACGACATGAGAAATGAACCAGTTGTTGACGGCCAGCAACCATGTGCAATTCAAATTCACGGCATCTCTCTTGAGAATGCCATTAGTAGATATGATAGCAGATTTATTGTAGTTGTTTTTGTTTGAGTCATTACATGTTCATATCAGTGAAATCTGATTAACAGTAGATGTCTGTGTACTTTGAGAGGGTCTGAACATTTTCTCACAGTCCATACATTGAACCTGTATCCTAGCAACAGTTAGGATGCACTTAACTTCATCTTCTAAAGATGTGAAATTCTTGACATGGTGTCAATATGTGGCCTTAATGCTCTAGATTTTACTCATGGTTTGAGAAAGATTGTTGCATATATGAGCACAATAGTTTCTTAATAGAGCAAATTTTTCTTCCTTTTGATAAACGTGTACTCTGATTCATTGCAAAGGGGATGTTCCAGTTAAAATGCGAATTTCTATCAGCTATCGGAAGGGAATATTGCTTTGGATTTCAAGATGTGATACATTCAATTTTGCCTACCTTGAATCCACATGGACTGGAGAATATCCCTTGACTTATGTGAATTTCAATTTATACAACCGAATGAACACATGTTTTATGTTTATCTGGAAAACAATATTCCTCTCACTTGGCAAATTTTTCAACTATTTCAAAGTCAATGTATGGATGAAAGTTTTTTGAGGAAAATGTGGATTTCCAGAATACCTTTGTGACCCTCATTGTATGTGATAATACTTTAATACTCTCATTTATAAATACAAATTAACATATTCTTTGTGTAACATTGGGAAATGATATGGTTTGATAAAAGAGTTTAACGAAAAGAAAAAAGATAATCTGTTAACAGTTGTATTTGTAAGTCTCTGTAACTGCAAGCATGGACAGTTTGTAGGCGACTGGCGCAAACAGTTTGAGCAGGACAATACATGTACCTTTCCTTTTCATTCATCCAGTGATATAGAAAACTCAATGATCGACAGTACCTCGGCTGAAAAGATTAGTTTACAAAAACGATCAAGTACTTGATACATTTTTAACAAAGGGCATGAACCCAAGCAGGTAATAGAATGTAGACAAAAATGAAAGAACAACAGTGATTTCAAGCTAACTGTTATATCTGTGTGTGTGTGTTTGTGATTTAATTGCAGTACATTAGTAAGGAAGTTGCAGTTAATGGGAGAATGTACAGTACAAGTTGTCATAGATAGAGGCAATTTCCCTTTCTTTTGCACTCTGACTCTTGGAACAGTTATGGATAACATTCTTAAACCCACATGAAGGGGGACACAGGCTTAACGGTGGGCAAATAGCCAATATGAAGCCATTCTAGGTCTCCTGGCTGTGAGATTTGGCACATGATAGACAATCTGCGGTTGTTTGGGTGATTCCATGAATTCTTCAATAAAAAAAGGCAGGATTTTGGGAATCTATCTCAGATTTGGTGTTCATCGTTTATCTTCATGTCACTTCAATGTTATCATTGTGTCTGTCTTGTTTGCTTATGAGGGATTTTGATAAGGGTCATGATTATCTGATAATATTTGGGTGTATTCATTTTGCCTTTATAGGATTTTTTTTTTTGTATTATAAATGCAGTGTGCAAAGCAGTGTGTGCATTTGCACTGAAACTTTATGAGCTCACAATATACCCCAGCTCTATCGACATTTGCAGTAATCTGACCAAACGAGAAGTCGGTATGAGTGCATGCAGTTTGGGGCTTAGTATGTTGTTATTACGTGCTCAATTGCTTGGCTTTCTTTCTGAATAAATCCGATCCTTCTGTCCATTCAAACAAGAACAATAATAACTAAATGGACCTTTTTTTGTTTGTTTTAATATGTAATAAAGAAGATGTGCATGTTCTACATCTTCAGTCGGGTTGTAAACATCTAAAAAATTAAGTTACTCACTTGAAGTGAAACTTTGCATCATACTTCTTATGCAGATGTATTTCCAGTTTTAAATATTGACTGTGGATATCTACCTACATCTTGGAGAGACAGTTGTCATGGAAAAACAAAACAAAACAACCTATAAAAAGGAATTAAGGAACAGAATGAACAAAGACCCCACTTATAAGAGGCAAATATCCTGTATCACACAAGCATGACTATTTTAATATTACCGATGTCTGGAACTCATCTTGCTCTCTATATATCGATGATGTCAGAGCAGTTTCATATCCCCCCCCCCCCCCCCTCGTGTAATCAGACAACAGTGATTTATGCCTGCAAGTGACCAGAACTGTAATTGAGTTGAGATCTAATTAAGGTTTCAGACATCCTTTTTTTCCCAAACCATATGTCTGGTTGCTAAGGAATCACCAGTCGCTTTTCCATATTATATTATTGTTGCTTCATCTTCATAGATAGTACAGCGTAGCATCTCCGTGTTCTAAGACATATTGTTTCACATGGATCAGTGGAATGTGATTCTCATGTACATCTGTGATTTGCAGATGAAAAGACATTTTTTTGGGATTCAATTACTGTAAAAGTGGAAATTTTTGCACATTTCGCGCAACCGGAAACTAGCGCCAAAATAATAGCACGCGAATATTTTTGCTTGCCATGTGGTACGGTAGCTGATGTCTTGATTCCACAGAATTAAAAACACGCGAAACTCTTCTTACTCGGCCAATCGCAAAAAATTAGTTGCGCGAAAATCTATACTTTTACAGTATGTAACATGCCATTTTCGGCACAGGTCCCCATTGCAGTACTTGATAGTCAAAGTTGTTGTTTTTTTTTTATATGAGTACTAATTATTCTGTGTAAGATATCAAGAAGTGTCCACCAAATTCAGAGAACTTTATTCCCCAGGAGAGCATTTCTCATGTGTCATCGAATGTGACCATGTTTATTCATTGTCATTTGATTATATACTGATACTAGTATATGATAAACTGTAGATTGAAGACTGCTATTTGGCAGTAGTTTATCATAAGCATTTGTAAGGGATGCCTTGAATGGAGGCTTGCAAGACAAGCAGCAGCATCATCATTGTTGCCATGGCCTGATTAACTTGACATCCTTTGGAAATATTAATGTCTGTCTTTGGGGAAATGTAAAAAGTTCTTGCCTGGTGACTGGCCTGTGAATGGAGAGTGCATTTTATCTTCTTTTCTATATCTCTCTCTCTCTCTCTCTTCTCCCTCCCCCCACCTTCCATATCGTCATGCTCATTGCTATTTGGAATAAAAAATAAAGGGATATCATAAATTCAGATGTTGACTATAAATTTCATACAGTGTGAAATGATTTCCATCAAAGATGAGAGAATTCGAGGATTTTCGATATCATGAGAACCAAAGTTAGCATTATTTTATTTTGAAGTAAAATATGAAAGAAACAATATTCACTACCCAGGATTGTCCTATTTTAACCTGTTTAAGACGAGTCCTGAGTTTACTCCGGAAGGTGTCTATGGGAAATGTGTGTTATAGCAAAATCAGCTCGTCCTCAACAGGCCAAGCAACAGTACCACAGTAGTTGGCCACATAATATGCTTCAGACTACTTTGAATACATAACTTGAATGTTCTTCGATCGCATCTTGTAGTGGAAAGTCCTTTGAAAATGCGTGTTGGGGAGGAGCAGGATTGGTATTATGAGAATATCTGCAATGTTATCATTATTATAGTAGTTCATCCACATCAGCTTGTTTTGCTTTCATATCTGGATAAACTCAGCTGCCGCAAGTCTTCATCCCAGAGCCAAGTCAATAAACTTTGGGTGGTATCAAAGAGGAGTTTCACACTTTCACAGAAACTAGTTTGTCTAGTCACACTTCTGATAATGGGTTTTTAAATGTGTTTTTAATGCATTTAGGGTTTATGCTATGGTAACAAAGAGGAGTTTCACACTTTACTACAAAAGAATGGGTTAGTCTAGTCACACTTCTAAGAATGTGTTTTTAAATGTGTTTGGAGTTTATGCTACTGTATGTTCAGATGCTGGAATGAGTCTCCTCATCAACTTCTGTAGCCAACATTAACATTCTGCACAACAACTGTATCACACCTTCATGGACTACCAATCCAAACCACAACTCTTGATAAACTTACATGCAAGATTACAAACCTATTTTTGATGGCCAAGGCATAAAACGAAGAGAAGGTCTAAGTATGAAGCACTACCTCCTCAGCTCTTTGGGGGTTTTAAAGGGTGTGTACAGTTCTGGTTGATGTGAGGATTTAGCTTTTAACGTTTTGCGAGATATTCAGAAACCACTCTATGAGATGTCAAAGAGCATGCAATTCTAAGGGGTATCAAACGCTTATTTGATGAAAATGTATCACACCTTCATGGTCTGCCAATCCAAACCACAACTCTTGATAAACTTACATGCAAGATTACAAACCTATTTTTGATGGCCAAGGCATAAAACGAAGAGAAGGTCTAAGTATGAAGCACTACCTCCTCAGCTCTTTGGGGGTTTTAAAGGGTGTGTACAGTTCTGGTTGAGGTGAGGATTTAGCTTTTAACGTTTTGCGAGATATTCAGAAACCACTCTATGAGATGTCAAAGAGCATGCAATTCTAAGGGGAATCAAACGTTTATTTGATGAAAATGTATCACACCTTCATGGACTGCCAATCCAAACCACAACTCTTGATAAACTTACATGCAAGATTACAAACCTATTTTTGATGGCCAAGGCATAAAACGAAGAGAAGGTCTAAGTATGAAGCACTGCCTCCTCTTTGGGGGTTTTAAAGCTTAAACCATTCATATTGCCAACATCGACTCAGAATTTGGCAAAACTTGATTGAAAAACATGCCCAGATCATGAGTGTCAAAACATTCCAGAAATGTGTTTTGGGGAAAATGTGATTTGACAAATTTGCTTCAAATTTGTCTCCCCCCCCAAAAAAACAAAACAAAACAAAAAAACAAAAAACAAAAAACTCAATATGCATGAAAAGCATTTTCAAACATACTTACAATCAGGTTCTTTGCCAGTCTGAAAGTGCTCAATAAAGGCACACTATATCCTGTTCTCTGATATCAGAGATTCAATACCTTTTCTTCTCTCTTTCTTTGCCATTATGAACGGAAGTGCACCCCTCTTTCCAGTGAGAAAGTTCTGTCATAAAAACTTGGGAATTTGGACAGGAAAAATGAATTTGGGAAGGGATTAGATTGTGGCTGGTCATCTCTACAAATTAGTACAAAAGGCTAAAAGAAGAAATTGAGCATCTGAGACCCAAATTTAGTATTTTATATTTTAGTTGCCACACGCCCTCTTTATGACTAACTAAACTATATAGTACATCAGCAAACTTTTTGTCTCTTTTTGTTTAGTATATATCTATTTTTGTTCTTTTCAAAATGAATGCTCAGACTGTCATCAATTTATGTGTTGAATATTTCATCAGCAGCGGAAATAGCGCAGATTTTTTATTTTTCAGTTCAAAACAATTATGATCTTATGGAATAGGTAAAGGAAGCTAGTTTAGATTACCCTTCTCATTTACAATTTCAACATCCCTTTTTCATCGGATGTCTTTGCATCGTCTCAAGACAGCTGGCTTTAGTGAAACATTCATCATACTGCCACACACAGAGGAAGTGTGTGACAGTGTATCCCTATCATGTTGCTCAATGTTTTTGTGGTTCTTTAGAGGTGTTTTTATTGACATCATGATACTATGGTAGATTACAAAAAAACAAAACAACAACAACATTGTGGACATGCAGTTTTCCTGTAACTGGAATTTCGTCAACTTTCACCGCTTCTACCACAGTTACTGTATGTTTACTTCAACTCATGCTAGTTTGTTCTCCCTTTGTACACATTACAAACCTTTATGTTAGTGATATTTTCTCTCCCTGATGATCATATGTATATATTTATATGTCTTCTTTTTTTAGCACAAACATCCAATGGGTCTTCACTTTCATAGAGTGGTATTACGTTTTCTGTAAATATAGATGTATGATGTCATTCTGTAACACCCTTTCACTAGCGTCTTATCAATTAACTGTTTGCGCTGTAATCACTGTGAAATCTGGAATGCATATATATCTAGATTTATTTTTGCCTCGTGGACAGGAATCTCCCATCAAAAAAGAAAAAAAGAAAAAAAAAGAAATTGAAGTGATTATGCTCAGTATTCATCACCATGATATTTCCTATTTTGAAAGAAAAAAAAAGTTGCTCTCAAACAAGTAGTATTGACCTCATGTTTATTTTATAGTTATGCTTGTTCCATACTGAATAGACCTGATTCCCTACTGAATGCCTTTTTACATAGCTTTGTTGAAGTTGGCAGTGAGTTACAATAGTTACGTTCAGACGGCAGGCCCTAACCTCGAGGTTAGGAAACCTCGAGGTTTAGCTCTTGCCCCCTAACTACGACGCGTGTCCACACGACGAATCTTAACCTCGAGATTAAGCTTCTGCCCCCCCCCCCCCCCCCCCCCCCCCGTAACTACGAGTGGGTCCCACTTGATGTTAAAACCATAAAACCGGAAGTTTCAGCCCACACTGCTAACAAGGTGTCTATTCATTCTTTAGTCCAACCCTGTCGGACTCGCTTACAGGTACTCTTTTTCTCTGTCATGGTATGCAGAGATAGCACTGCACTGATGACTTTATGCCTTTATGAAGATATTCGTCGAAAACATTTTTTTTTAGTGTCGGAGAAGAATATAGAATACAGTAGCGAGTTCGACGTGTTCAGTTTCAGAGATCAAGCGCATGGGAAGAAAAGATGATGTTGTTGTGTCGTACGTCATAGGTTTTTCACGTGTAGCGTATTTGTGGTGTACGTTTGGGAGGTTGACCCGGAAGCAGAGGGAAATTGTGGGGGCTGAAGTTTACGGCGAGGTCACTCTTAACTTCGAGTTCGTTGTTTTTTGTGTCCACACGGTGCTTAACTACGAGTGGGGACCCCCCGCGGCTCGTGGTTAGAGCGCTAACCATAAGATTTCTGGTGGCTCGAAACATCGAGTAAACTTCGAGGTTTGCTAACTACGAGTGCGTCTTCACGGTCCCTAACTACAAGCTCTAACCTCGAAGTTTCCTAACTTCGAGGTTAGGGGCTCCCGTCTGAACGTAACTAGTGTATAGACCTGCACCAATTAATAACTTTTCATGGAGGAAATTTTCTCCCTGTATAGTTGGTGTCTGGACCAAAGGCTGTGGATAAAACAAGTGTATGAGTCCAAAGTCACTTACTGGCTAGTTGGTCATGTCAGCAATACAGGGAGTTATGATGGTGAAGACTGATACCTATCTATAGTCATAACAAGTTTGTGTCAAGCTAAACCCTAGCTATTCTCCAGTTATTTCTCTAGGGACACGAGTGGCAATCCTCATCCCGTCTCCCCCAAGAGAATAAAACCATCACTTTGGCTCTGGGTCTCCCCATCCCAAAGAAAGAGGGAAGGAGAGATGATGGGATGTTTGATGTTTGGGCGGTAGCCCGTGGTGGTGGTGGTAATCATGTCGGAGGGAGACGATCTGATCTAGGGGAGAGACATGAGGTTTATTATGTCCGTCCGCTGGGTTATCCCCCATGGGTTGAAGGGAGCGATACGATTGTTTAGGCTGGGCTGGAGAATGACGGAGAGATGCGTTTCACGAGCCTGATAATGTCAATCATGGTAGCCATGAGTCATATCTGTCACAGAGGTGCGGGTATATTTCTCCTGAGGGGTGGGGGGGGGGGGGGGGGAGGTGAGGTTGATTTGGGGTTGGGGGTGATGGGGAAAAAAACACGATAGCAATGACATATTTTAGCCTATGGCACAATTTGGCTGATGTATAGGCCTCAACATTTGAAACTGATTCCAGGTTGCCCTCGAGTGTAATCTCTCATCAAATATGGATTTTTTGTAGAATTACTGATGATATTTTCCGCCTGTCTGATAGGATGACATCGATCAGTACAGTTCTATTATTGTTTTCTTTTTGAAGATTTCATCCACATTTTGAAGTATGTTTTGACATTGAAGTAGCAGACTCATCACCAGGTCCAGTCACTATTGATTACAAGATTTACATAAAGCTTTTCTTTTTATTTCATATTCCGAAGCATTATTCGTCAATTCCTACAGTTGTATGCCCTGTCAAGTTTGATGTTTGCCCACTCATGGACTTATCACATACCGAATTCAGAGATTTGATTTAATTTTACAGATTTATCATTATTTGACCACTTTTGAATGACATACAAATGAAGTGATAACCAAGATACTGTCAGCGAGATAATTGTTCTAAGTGAGTTACCTTCTAATGTAAGAATACTGTGTAAAAGTAAGTGATGTAAGAATTCAGTCAAACTATGGCATGTACATCTCTACTCCAACTCCATAGAATGTAATTATTGTTTTTTTTATGCTAAATAATTCACATCGCTTTAAAATCAGAATGTTATTTCAGCAGTTAGCAGGAGACTTGCCTGATATTTTTGCTGTTGACCATGTCTGTGACATTTTACCAGGCAGATTTTACTGTCATACATTCCATGCAAACCACATCAATACTGCTATGGCAATGATTATCCAGTGACCACAGCAATGTGACAAGGAAAGAGCTGGATATGACTGATGCATTCTGGGAGCATGCAGTTGTGAAAAAAGAGGGATGCTGGAACGCATAGAGGAAGAAGTACTGATGAACTGTAGTGGGAGAGGACATGGATGTCATGTGTACAGTGCATGATCACAGACTCTTTGTAGCATACAGTCACAAAGTGGCAACACATTTTGACTTGATGTGTAATTGTTCTTGATGAAATCCCCTTCCTGTACAAATCTGTAATAATCCATATAGAATAAGGATTTAAAACATATACATACGGTATATGCAAATTTTAGTCTGGACAAGAAGTAATTGAAAGACTGCTGTGAAGGTTATTATCACTCCACTGCTTTGCAGACTAGATGGAGATTAGGATATGGATGTGGACATGCTATCAGTGAAAGTGAATTAGCAAGATAGTCTACAAGTTCCAGTGACCTCGCGAGGCATATTTATAATTAGCAGCATGACAACCAGTAGCCATTACATTGTTAGTTTTCATAGTGTGTATACTCAGACCACATTCAGTGTTAGTGACAAAAGGATGGCATGAGGGGAGTTAAAAAATGACAGCAAAGATTGTGAGAGAGAGATTGGTTATTTTATGCTAGAGAGATTATTTGATAGATCTGTTTATCAATCTATATCAAATTCAAAGGTATTAATTTCCTGGGACCTTGTATAGGCAAGCTGCAATGTACACAATACTCTTATGCATATGTAATCCATCCCAGTTGCCTACAAATCTTGGTGGCATGTAACAGCAATTGCTCTATTTATCAGGTAAGCTGTACCATAGTGAGGAATAACCTTCATTGTTATGGTATCATATTGTTTTGAACCAATGAATTCAGGGGTCATATTTGCACTGTCCTTTACCTAAACATTGTAAAACAGTATCCATATTTCAAATGCTATCCCTACTCCCTTTGCATGTATGCATATCAGGCAACCGTTGAAAAAGTGTTCACTACTGGGTATTTGTTCTTTTGTTTTGTTGTGCTTGTTAGACTCTTTCTCCCTGAATTTTGACTTTCTGGACAGGTGCCACTGACAAACTGAACAAGAAGAATCTGAAGTAGTGATGAAGACAGGTTACCCTTAGCAACCCTCCCCAACAGTTAGCACTTTCATGATCATCATCCCTCCATTATCATGATCTCAGGGCAACCCAACTTGGCAAAATTCAGTGATGTAAGCCCCTTCAAATTGCTTTGAACATTGAAAAAACCATCTATTGGAGGTAGTTTCTGTGGCTGTCATGAGCATAAAGAAAGTTGGTAAAGCGGTTCATTATAGAGCTTGTAGTTGGTTGTAGACACTATGCACATGAGAAATTCACACGTAATGAAATTAAACTTGCACTCCATATTGATCTGAGGGGCCTGGGTATAGGCCTACATGTATATAGAGCATTATATTGCTTTTCGAAAAGGCTCTCAAAACAGTTCAAAGAGACTTGTATCACGGGCTGTGCCTGGCAATTAGTGAGACATGAGATGAGTTCTGTGACCCTGTGGGAATCAAGGGACAGAAAAGGATATCCCTGATATCATGGGAGTAATATACCTAGCTGACAATTTCCTTGTGTAGATTGATATTCCGCCCTTTTAGATCCACTGATATTTACTGATAACTCTTTGAAACTTTGCCAAATTCACAGTTGTCTAGTAGGGGTTACTACCATTACAACTCAGCGGTTATTGCCTGGAGAAGCTGTGTGTGAGAAGGAGGCAATTATAGATTTAGGGGGTACCTCGTCACAGAGGAATATTATCATCACGAGTTGGGAGTTCTATTAAATATTTCAAACATCAAAGGAAATAGGCCACTTTCATAGTGCATTTGAATCTCATACACAGTTCCCTAACATGACAAGTATCTGACCAGGAATTAGTACTAACCTAGCAGCAACTTATGTATGCAGCATGCAGTCCAGTGTCTTTGGATGAGAGAACTTCAATTACAACATGTAGTGGTTGTGGGAGTTGTTTTGAATGTCGGCAGGATGAAGCGTGCATTTACATTATGTATAAGTGTAATATGAGATGTAATTACTAGATGAGACTATTGCATCACCAAAAGGGGAATGCCCTTGTGGTAATGATGCTGATCGGAAGAAATGACCCTGGAATATGATGTCATAGAACTCATACTGGTTGGCGTTATGCACGACACATTCACTCAGTGCATTAACTGTCATAGTTCCTGTGACCTTCAGGTGCTGGTTGTCAATGACACATATTCATCAAAGAAATTAATACTTTGATCTCTATAACAGGATGTATGTATCTATAGCAAAAACATGGTGGTCAACTTGCACAATGTCATGAATTCCATTTGACCAGCAATCCCACATTTTGAAAAGAAATGCAAGTCATCATTCTTGGAAGTGAGCTTTTGGTAGGCAAACACAGGGATTACAAAGGCATGGGGATCATATGTCCCTGTATCCATTCGCTGTGGTTAGAGAAGAATGGACTGAGCCAGCAAGTATGGCTGAGTAATATGTTGGGGATTCCGTGGGGCTGATAAAGCAATTTAGCATCGTAAATATTGACTGATCGTATTTGTCGGCAAAGTATGGACAGACTCACTGAAGCATGTTCATGATCGTGTTCCTCCATTGATGAGTAACTGTCATCGTACATCACATCTGTTCACCCATCACTAGAGAGGGGTTAAGGGGGGGGGGGGGGGGAGGGGAGGGGTATAGAGAGAGGGTGAGGAGGGAACCACCCCAAGTTGTGATGAGTCGGATGCCTGGCACGACTTTACCCATAATCACTGGCTTTGGGAGGATTTCCTCCTCGGACTTCAAAGTTATCAAATGTTGATGCAGCCATCCGTAATTGGATTACACAGAATGTATATGATATCATCTTCCCAGCTCATAAGGGAAATCGTATCGGGTGGAGAGCGTAAACTGAATGATCAAACCCGCATGGGTAGGAATCTGCCCCTCGTAATGACTGCCTGACATGTAACCCAGTTCGTTGACTCACATTTCGCAAACTCTGGCAATCAGAGCAAAGGAGGAATGCTAATCCCGATCACAGAGTGAAACTACCGAATATTAATTTGTGCTGGAATTGAAAGATGAGCCTCCCCCTTCATGACAGTCAGTCAGAAAGTTCCATTAAAATGTGACAAGATTTGCAAGAGATGAGGAGTCATGGCAATGAATGCTTCGTCTATGCCTACAGTCAATTTAATGAGTAGTGAAATGAGAGTAAGGGATCAGCAGAGATTTGGTTAAAATGAACTTGATATTTGAGTAGGTAATGGTGACTTGAATGATAATGAGTTATAAATCTGACTTGGTTGGGAATCATCATGAGTGAGTTTTTGCTGTCATCAGGACATCATCATCATTGTTATATCTCGGGTTCGATTTAAAATCTGAAATGTCATTCCTTGCAGAGTCTTGTGAAAGAAATACTTTCCTCATTATTCCGTTCGGGTATTGAGTAAGTGTTCTTCTTACTCAGCATCCAACCAAAGGGAAATCTTTGCTTTCATGATAGATATTTAAAAAAAAAATACCTCATATACTATTGAATGAAGAGTTCCCTGCAAGAGGAATACAAATGACATTAAAACTTTCACATAATTTTAGATAACCATAACTGTATGTGTTACACTGCAAATTATCTTAGCAATTTTTTTCTGTTCATATAAACATATTGTAATTCTTATATTTGCTGATATCACTGAAATTCTCACAAACATGGTGCTTCAATTGTCACTTCCTGCACTGATACCAAAGTGTCACTATTTAGAGCCAGGTCCTGTACACGTCGAGAGAATTAGGACAAATGTATATAATGATACAGGGTTTTCTGAGCTAATCCACACTTAAAGAACACAAGGGTTTTAATGATGTCTGTCAAGAGAAAAGATTAAAATTCATCAGTTGGCCACTTAGAGCCATACATTTCACCATTTTTTTTGTCTGTTGCAAGGCCATAACTTAATTGGATTCCTCTTACCTTAGGTAACTATGGAAACAGGCAGTATATCTTTTTATGTGCATGTACGTCCTCAAGTTGTGACAGGACTTACAAGTACAGAGCAATCTCCCACTGAGAGAGTGTCTTGGGAGAAGAAGATAAGATGTGACCGCTTCTCAAACACTTTGAACCTTTCCATCTTTGGCCTCTGTCCATCTCCCAGCCATGAAAGCAAAGTTTGGGAAAAAAATAAATTCAAAAGCCAAAGCATATTTTTGGCAAGCGTACAGATTATTAAAGTTTGAGCATATATTAGAGATGAGGTATAATATCTCATGTATAGTGACAATGTCCTCTCCTCCCCCTCACCACAACAGTAAAATGAACAAATCCATGAGTTAACATGAGACTTCATTGAAAGGTTCCTTTGAAGATCTTACAATCATCACAGTAAATACTTAAACTGCAATTTCTTGCACCAAGGGGCAATCTGATTATGTTAAATTCAGTGATTATAAGTTGATATGCACTGTAGAAGAAGAGAAAGAAAAATAATTCATCCGCTACATATCTTCAAGTAGTCATCAGTTATAACTTTCCCTTTATATTTGCCTGTCTTAGAAAAATTATTGCCATGAATATTGATATCTATATCATAATGCATGCTATAACTTCTGGATAGTATGCAAAATATAGAATTAAAGAATGAATGTGAAACTTTGGCATTGCTGTGGTTTTAGGCAGAAAAAAAAGATCAGTGTTAATAGGTGCAAATAAGTTGCTAAGATTGTGAACATGTAAAAGCTGTCAAGGCCCTGTGATTTGACAGTCACATGGGGACAAAAAACAAAAGCAAAAACAACCTGACATAGTCATATTAGATTTGTTATTACTGTCAACATACTAATTACAGTTATGGAAGAAGAACCAATTGTTCTTTGTCATTGGTTGCCATAAAGCTGTGCCAATGTCCCTAGACACAATATTTGTTTTTCTTTTACACCAGGAAGTGCGGATGACATTTTTATCTCAGAAGCATTAAAGGGAAACTCTACTCCATTTTCTGGATAAATGTCATACAATATGTAAGAATCAATCTAAAGGTGCAGTGAAAATACTACCTCAACTGGAAAAAGAAAACTAGGAATATTAGATGGAATGTATAACTTTCTCATGTCATAAAACACTGAGATAACATGTAGGCCACACTCTAGTGTATGCTAATTGGTGAGGCAATTATGCCCTCCTTTTTTATCTCTCATAATTGTTTGTACATAGAAAATGTGATGAAAATCATATCTTGGTAGTGAATCAGCAAATATAATTTCTTCCCCTACACACTAAAAAAAAATGTTATTTCTGAATTATCACAAGTCAGAATCACTGCAATAAAGCGGATAATTACTTCTTTTTAAAAGTCCATTTCAAAAAGGGAAACTTAGAAAGGGTTGTGTGTAAATCTGTGAGAGAATTGTCAGGCACTGATGCCATCAGCTTGTATCACTTGCATTATGTGATTATGAGAGATCAACAAGATAAAATCACTCTTGTACTGACTTTAATGAAACTGTGTCGTTCAATGTTTGATTTTGATGTCCAATTTCATTGTTCTATTTGTTCCCTTTTTTATGCTGTGTTAGATATCGATGATAAACTTCAAGATGGGAGATAATGGAGCTGTTGATCACTCTAGCTTTTTCCCCCATTTACCACGTCGGAGTACTTTCCTACAGTACATCATTGCCAAGACAGTAGTTGCCCGAAATTAAATCACCTTGATTGTTTGTGTGCTCCTGTCGTGGACTACTAGCATATGTGACTGTGCACCACAAAACGAACAAAAAGTCGCACCCCTTGATTTTACGTGAGGACTCAAGAAAGGTGAAACGGGTCAACCAGGTCAATTTTTAGTTTTCCATATTTTCTGAAAGAGCTATTCTTCTTCTATATCATCCTTGAGTTTGGGATCATAAAATGAATGGGAAAGTGCATTTACAGTAGTTTTTCTACAACCTTTTTTTGGGGGGGGAGAGTAGTGAGATCAGATATGTCTTAATAGAGGCCCCTTTTCATTTCTTGATAACCCTTTGCAAACTCTTCACTTTCAAGTCTGATAACTTTTGAAAGGATACCACTACTGCTTTGAAAGTTGGCATTAATCATGGATAGAATGTTTTGATAGAGTGTACTCAATTTCAATTTAATCTGATAATCCCTTCATTGTTGTTGCTCCAGTGGTTTACATCCTGTTTTGTTGTCCCATTCATTGCACAGCTAGCACAGTTTGGTGAAGATTAAACGCTCGAATAGACAGATAGACGCTGTACTGCAGAGCCTCTTTTCTCGGTTCGCACTTTTCGAGAGTGAGCGCTTTCTTTCCAATATTTAGATAGGTTAGGAGTAACCATTTGAATTGAGTTAATACATCATTTTCAAGCTTAGAGTCTGCCCTTTTAGAATCTGTCCTTAAATAAAAATCCATGTCTGGCGACTTTTTGTTTGTTTTGTGGTGCAGGATCACATATAATGGAAGAGTTTGGATGAACCCTGTTCAGGGGGACCCAGAGAAGGTTGGGAGACGAGAGGAAGGGAACTTGGCTGAGCTCGGGAAGGAAAAAGACGGTTGCCTGGGAAGGGGTTGACATTTAGTGAAGTTGGGATTGATCTTAGCCACTGTTACCTGTACATGTCATAGAGATGACAAGATAGGTGAGGAAGTATGAGGAAATGTGGGTGTATTTTTCAAACTTCAATTTTCAAAACACTCATACAATTACGTGAATCAATATATGATATACGTATACAGCTGTATATGTATATGGCACTTGGAAATTGTAATTAGATCACTACCTGCACTAGAAAGTGAAAATATTCTTTCAATTTCCTGTTTTTGTTCTCTGAATGCTGCAGGCATTGAAGGAGGTTTAAAACAAAAGTGTTCTATCTGTTATGTGTGTGTGTGTGTGTGTGTGTGTGTGTGTCCTTTTCATGTCATAGAAATTGTTTTGAAATCTTTAAGTCATTAATCTGACAAATTAAGGATATTGTGACATATAAGGGTTTCAGCAGAGCTATCAAATGGTGCATTTATAAATCAACTCACTTCTGGTGCAGAATCAAGGTTTCCAAACAACTATCAGGGAGTTTTTGGCAGTAGATAAATGCAAAGCTGTTTTGATCATGGGTTTAGAAACAAGTTTCTAAAATGCCGAAAGCAGTGCAGTCAGAAACGAAATGCGTTTGAGCCAGAAATGCATTTCTGGAGAGTTGATAAAATGCAAAGTCGTCGTTTTGAAATGCGTTTACAGCTCTGACCTGCCCTCACCAAGCACTGCCATCTATGATTCATTTGCTCTTCTGGTCAATCTGTGCAATGGAGCTTCGCAATGACAAGGCCTCCCAGTCAACTCATGATCGAGTTGATAAATGCAACAATGCAAAAAATGTGATCCAAAACGTGTCATGCAAACTGTGTTTTGTTAGTGGGTATCGAAACACGTTTTAATATCGGGGAAAGTTGATAAACACGGCAAAAATCTGTTTGAAAATCATCATCAACATAAATTGATGAAAGGAAGTATCACCTGACACTGAAAGTAAAAGGCTGGATATCAATTTCTGTGAAATTTCAGTGTTATGTCAGCCCACATCAACAAGATTCATGCAGTAATTTATGAATTACCTGTTGAATCAATGCTATACAGTTAGATTGAGTTTTGTTCATGGATGTCTCAAATACAACATATATATCTTTCCTCATATATCTGGAGCGGACTTTTATGTGAAGTTAGGTGATAGTTCTGTATGTCTGTACCATCTTTAACTGTACTACTGTAAAAGTGGAAATTTTCGCGGTGTTGAAATTTTCGCGCATTTCGCGCAATCAGAAACTAGCGCGAAAACAGAAGCACGCGAATATTTTTGCTTGCCATATGTTCCTGTGCATGATGTCTTGATTGCGCGGAATTAAAAACACGCGAAACTCTTCTCACCCAGCCAAGCGCGAAAAATTAATCGCGCGAAAATATCCACTTTTACAGTACTCTGTTTCTGCAACACTGGGACGGTGTGAGCATTGATATACAATAGTTTATGATCATGTTTGTCGATGCTATGGATTCCATCATCACCTGTAATATCGGGGGGGGGGGGTTCCAAAAATTCAAAATCATGGTATGCTACTGGTTTCCCTATTCAGTGCATCTGCCTTTCAGAATCAACTTAAAATTGTTATCACAATTTAAAGATAAATTCCTAGTTGTCGTTTATTTTATTTTGTATATTGATAGCTGCATGAAAGTCTCCAAAATTTCCATTTTCATTATTTAGAATACCAGTGTCGAGTGAATACACACACAACATCCCATAATTTTAAGTTGATCGTAACTTTTAAAATTGATTTAAATTCCTTGTGAAACACCCAAAAGGCCTCTGTTTCTCTTTGATTAATCCACTAAGTCCTGGAAACCACAATTTAGTGATTTGTTGCTGTGCCTTTTAATGATAATAATCACTATTCATATTCATATAGTTAGTGTTTTGAAAGGTGGATTTCGGTTATGTATTCTGTCATTTGAGTCATTGGTTGTTAATTTTTTGTTGTGGTTACTGAATTTTCAAAAGCGTCTCAATTTAGTTGAAATCCATAACAGATTCCCAAATTGGCAACACATTTTAGAAGACTGAAATTTCCTTTTTCTCCTTCATATGAGCAAACTCCATGTAATCTCTCTTTGATATATCCTAACCAGAAGGGCGCTATCACATTCTAAGATTTGAGCGTAAATAAAAGCAAAACAATCAGTTTTCATGGAATAAAAAAGTTTATTTAATCAAAAGTGGGTAGATTTATAAGCATTGTTCCAAGTATCTGGTAGAATAGTGCCCTTGTTGTTTTGATTTTTAACATATTGCTGAAAATGAAAATAATATTAAATTGGCACCATACTGTAGCTGAGATCAAGCTGTGGTACAATGTGATGAGAAGATGATGTAATCTGCTGTAAATTCTACAAGGCTTGATAGGTAAATCAGCTGCACCGAATGATTATCATCAATAAGAATCCCTGTAATACAGGATGTATGGCAATTCACAGAGATGGACTGTTGCTAGCTGAACGTGAGCGCCATGTTTTCCTCGTCCTCCACAATCAACTTAATGGGTCTTGCCAGCCAAGTGTAAACACATCACTCTAGAAGGAAGAGTTCTGCCGATAACAAGATATTCATACTTACAGATTCAGCACACGGACAGATATGGTTTTAAAGGCCTCATAAGTTTTATGACGAGTGCCTCCCCCCCCCCCCCCACACACACACACACACACGCAACTAAAAGCTGGCATCATGCCAAGTTCAGCTTTGGACATAAGGAAATGACTTTTTCTTTAACTGGTTAGTTTCTATTCTTAATTTTTACTTTGGTTAACTTGAGACTTAATGGGCAGAATTCACAAAGCTAGTTTAAATTTAATCCATGGATCATACTTGTATTTTGTCTGCCTAAATGCACGCGAAAGATCGCATACACCAACGGATATCCAAGGATGAAAGCTTGTTGATATGTGCGTGTAAAATGTGGGCATTATGCACACTTGTTTTAGTCTGTGGACTGAATCTAAACCATGGTTTTGATTTATTTTATCAAATTTTTCTGGAGTATATAACTTCACTTTTTGTTATTCAACTGATATACATTCTCAACATTTGAAGGGATTGAAAGGTGCAATAATGCACAGATACTTTTGGTACAAGTGCTACTGATACTGTAAATGCTGGTATGGTTTATTGATGTAAAAAAAGAAGAAGAGAGAAATGGCATGGGAGTTTCCATGCAGAGAAGAGAAAACTGACACCTTATTGAACCATAGAGTAACATTAATATTTCATATGTAATGCTATCATGCCCTAAGCTCAAATCACAATCTGGTGGGCGTCATGGAAGCAGATGAATATATGCAGCTATCAACTCCATAATCATATGAACTAATGCAGTCATTGTTAGGGATCCCTGCTATGTATTTCTTGTATCACAAAGAAAAAGAGAACCTTTTTCAATTAACTTGTTCCTCCTTAATGCTTTTCAACAATGCCTAACATCAAGTTTGCTTGCATCATATGTCGCTTTGATTGGCAAAATTTTGGCAGGCAAGCTTTCTGGCTGTCAGTTTGACATGATGTATTGACAAGATAATTTGAATAAACTCATCAGTTATTGAGATATGGATCCCTGGCAAATAGTTATGTGTCTCATTGCTTCATAGAGTGAATAAATAAGAGCAGTCATTAACATTCACCTCACCTCTCCCCCCCCCCCCAAAAAAAAATAATAAATAAATAAATAAATAAATAAATAAATAAGAAGAACAACTAAATTGTAAAATACTGCAGAACAGAAGGACAAGACTTGCTCACACTTTGGCTTCACACAATAGAATGTGCATTTGCCTATGGTTCCTATGCCTGCTAATTTCATGCAAATTCCCATTCAAATAGGTTGACACACTTCTTTGGAAATATTACAGTAGTTGGAAATATCCATGCAAAATTAAGGAATTGTTGTCTTTTTGCTTTGTTTTCTTCGAAAATTGCAGCAAGATCTTCAAGCCCAGGAGAGCCTGCTTGTGGAGGGCAAAGTGGCCAAGATAAAGAAATGGGTGGCAGCGACGGTCGGAGAGGTAAGAATTTCATATTGGCACATCTTGCCATTGTCCGCCTTTAGTCTATGGCTCTGTGATCTACTACAGCATGAACTTATATATTATTATTCAATTACTTGGGATATGAGCTTCTGAGTATTATCATACAAACTTTCATGATGATCCACATGCATATTACAATCTGATTCTGAGGTTTAGAAAGTGGACAAAAATATCACTGCTATTTGAGCTAGAGTAATAAAGTAAAAATCTGTAATATGTTGTTTTCTTTAATATTGACACATATCCTGGCTGTACGCACTGAATACCTGACGGCTATGTCATCAACACAGTGATGATTATTACAGACATACATGCAGTAATGCCCACAGTCATAAGTAATTTATAAGTATTTTTTACAAGTACGTACAGTACAATTTGTAAGCTTACTACTTTATGAGCTTATCACTGCAATGGTATGCCCAGCCTTGCTTGTATCTTCACATTCATAAATGTCTATGTTAGAAATTCACCTGAGGACAATCCTTGCATGCATTGAGACAAATTGATCCCACCAGTATCAGTTCTCTTTGCACTTAATCAACTTAATGTCTTACATTTTATTGTGGATAATGGCCTACGTAGAAGTTGTGGTTCATGTTCCGTAAGAGCTAAAAAAAGGACTGGTTTCGTAGAGCTTGATGTTATTGATATCTTTGTATCTTTGTATATATGTTTGTATGTTTGTATGTATGTAAGTATGTATGTATAATGTACATATGTATGTTTGTATATGTCTGTATATTTGTATGTATGTATGTATGTAAATACCTACATAATTTATGTTTGTATGTATGTGTGTATACATGTATTTATGTATGTATGTTTGTATTTATGTTTGTTTGTCTCTAACCATGGTGGTTTTCTTTGTAGCTTGAAGAGGAAAACAAGAGGCTTGTCATCTTGAATGAGGATGCCAACGAGACAATCAGGAAGCTGCAGCTGAGACTGAAAAGTGAGTGCTCCTCTTCAAGTGGTGTCATTCTATGAAGTGCCCCCCATCGTCCTTTTGTCTCAAAAGAAATTCTACCATTGTGGAATGTTGTGCAGGATTGGATTATGTCTACCATGCTACTCTAGAATGTCTGCCAAGATATTTCTCTTTTCTTATATCGTGGGCAATGAATTAGTGACTTTCCCATTCCTGTTTGTGAGAGAAAAATATGTCCTTGCAAAGATATCCAAAAAGGATGTATTTTTCCTGAAAGAATACTGTGTTTGGCTTGGTTTATTTATATATAATTTCTTCCTGCAGTTGTAGATGTAATATCAGTTTAGCTTTGTAGTAGTAGACAACAACTGTTAAGGTTGTCATAATAATTTGTCTTTACTAGAACAAAAGATAGAAAGCAGCGTAGGGCACATGGCTCACAAGATCATTAAATCAAGTAATTCTCTGTCCGTGAAGACATTCATCTGAGAAAAGAAAGCTGACAAATTTTTGTCTCCACCTTTTGATTCTATTTGCCTTGGCAGATCAAGAGAATGGCCAGTACCATGCGGACATCTCTAGTCAATCCAAAGGACCAGAGGATGCATTGGCAGGACGACCCGCCTCCAATACATCGGAAGAAGCGCCCCTCATTCCGGCCAGACCCACATCATCCAGCATCAGGGAGCACCTCATGGGCATAACCGCGGAAACGGAACTGAATGGAAACGAGATCCATCACAGGCAGGAGGTGTCATCATCGGAGATCTATGACAATGTGAAGGAGGAATCCGGTGATCTGTATGCCCAGGGCTCATCGCCCCACTCACAAAATGGTGATGCCAAGAAAGAATGGAGGACTAACAGGAATGAGGCAAATTCAAATGATGATAAACTAGCGATGGGTAATGGTCACGCCCTGACACCAGGAAGTGAGATGTCTGGATCGGAAGAGGACAACCTTGTGGACAGTACCGATCTTGACCATTCCATGTCTTTGCTATCGACGTCAAGTGGCGGTCTTTCCCCAGATATACCAGTGCCAATTCTTGCCCCGCCCCCTACACCATCGACTCCCAGTGGAGTCAATGGGGTCAACCTTGCTCAGAGCCTTGCCAAAAGACAGGAACAGACTCAGGAGAAATCCTCGCCCAGGAGGTCACCCAGGAATGACGAGGAGGTGGTTCCGTCCGCCCTCTCGCTGATTGCAAACTCGGTCAGTGCAACTGCAGAAATGCTGCAGAACTCCGGCAAGCCGAAGGAACATGTAAAGCTTCAACTCAGCAATGGGGAATCTCTGGACATTTCGCTCCCCACCGTCGAGAGGACTGCCTCGAACGACACGAACCCCCTGGAGCTCAGCTCCACTCTTGGGGAAGGGCTCGACGACGATGTTTTCCTTGAAGGTGGGCTCTCCCGCGACAGTGACTACGTCGAACTGCTCAGGCTGCGCTCCCTGAGCCAGCAGTCCGGAGGCGACAGTAGCTACCAGAGCCTGAAGAAGATGCACATCAAGAAGATGGTGGCTGGGGTGTTGATGGAAGGAAGCCATGAGCTGAGTGAGCTCCCGGAGCTGCCATTGGTAGAGGAAGGTTATCAGAGTCTGAGGAACGTCCATGAACACTTTGATAACCTACGGAGTGATCCGGTCATGTCTGACCAGTTGCCTGACGTCTGTGCCTATGAGGGGGGTGGGGATGAGAAGGTCAGCCCTCCCCTTGACCCAGCCTTTGATGTGGACTACGATGAACCTCCCGATGACGATTCACTCTTCATGGAGGAAGCAGCCGAAAATGAGAGGTCATCGACCTCCAGCAAGCCACCGCCACCACCTGAGAGAAAAGTGCCATCGTGGGTGAGTTACTGTACATGTTTCAGACAGAGTGATTAGCTGAAATACAATCAATGAACTTCTTGCTCTTCTGTTTATCATTTCATCAGATCATTCTTTTTTCTTTTTTTCTTAATTTGGTGGCTTACTGATGTGTGGTTCACAACAATATATGAATGGTTTTATGGTTGCAATCAGCAGTGTACTGTGTGCATATAGTAGAGAGAGATAGGAGTTTTATGTGTCATTATTTAACTTAATAACAAACTGTACTACTATGTCAAGATATGGCTTTGTTTATGAATCAGAATAGATAAGTATACTGTAAAATGCACTTGTAACAAACTGTGCACTGGAATTTATTCTTTCTTTGAAAGATACTGTTGGATCTTGTTGTTCCCCAGTGCAATTATTCTAAGTGATTCTTAATTTGTTTGTAATTCCCAATTTGTTGTGTTTATGGTCAATGTGATAAAAATTCTGTGTGTACACTATCTAGCTTTGCACTTGTACTATCATTGTAAGAGTGGTATTTGACTCAACTGGTATAGACAATCAGAAGCTCAAGTACACATTTCATGCCAATTTCTAGTCCTCTGTTTTTAGAGCCATGTTGTACCAGAAACAGGAATGTGCACACAATGCAACACACTCATGAAAGACTGGAAGAATGATATGGGCGATTATGATAATGCATTAGCCACTCCTGAGTCACACTTGCAGACAAACCACATGTAATGGTGTTTGTGATCCAGGGTGACAGCTGGAATGACTATGGCCACTTTAAGAAGGCTTGTTTTTCTGTCATGCTTTCCTCGTGTGGTAGTATAATTCTGTGCCTTCCATTCACAGCAATTTAAGTTCCCGTCCAAAGTGTGAGGAAAAAAAAAACCGCCCAAGACCATTGAAGTTGAAAAAAAAAACAACACCATCATAATTTTCTTGTGTTGGGGTTTCTATTTATGATCTTGTTTTTGAGAAGTAGCGTAAGGTGCAAAATGATTGTTATGTGTATGTATGTCTGTCTGTCTGTCTCTCTCCACCCCAGGAAACTCGTATCTACACGCTCAGTGACAAGGGCCTCAAGATGTCTCCCAGTGTGGCACCTGTCATCGATTCCTCAATGGGTAGGTATGACTTCATCGCCAGCTGTTACCATGGCAACCATTTGTAATGTGCTGTCAGTCCGCAAAGAGAGATAGAAAAGAGAGAAGAAGAAGAAGAAGAAAAAAAAAAGGAATGAATGCAGGACCACGCACAGCATGAGTTTACAGACAACCAAGCCATCCAGGCCAGTCAGTCAATTCTTGGTATTCAGTGAAATGACATAGTGTAGTACCGAGAAGGGTCCTCCCAGGGCAGGGGGCTTGGAATCTGGAGGGTGAATCTGACACCCTTTCTTGGAACATGAATGATGGCAGAAGTACTTAACTTACTATTTAAATTTCACCTCAGTGATAGTCTGCAAAGCAACTCTTTAAATTTCACCTCAGTGATAGTCCTGCAAAGCAACTCTTTAAATTTCACCTCAGTGATAGTCTGCAAAGCAACTCTTTAAATTTCACCTCAGTGATAGTCCTGCAAAGCAACTCTTTAAATTTCACCTCAGTGATAGTCTGCAAAGCAACTCTTTAAATTTCACCTCGGTGATAGTCCTGCAAAGCAACTCTTTAAATTTCACCTCAGTGATAGTCTGCAAAGCAACTCTTTAAATTTCACCTCAGTGATAGTCCTGCAAAGCAAATATAGACACTTCCTTCACTTCAATCTGATCGAAAAAATTGCCTTCTGCTGCATGTTGGCATTCTCTTTCAAACAACTTCAAATTGCTATTTTTTGTTCGTTTTGTTTGCTTTTTTTTGGTTGCTTTTTTAATCTTATCATTCTACGTGAAGGAATGTACAGCACATGTAAGGAGCTGAATGATTACATACTTTTATTACATATTGCAGTAATTAGTTTTAAAGAATTTGAAACAAGACAGCCAAAAAAATAAAAATTCTTACATTAGCCAATCATGTTAAAGGTGCATACTTCTTTACAAATGATTTGTTGGTCATGGGTAAATTGTTTGGCAGATTTTGCATGACATACAAGTAGTAGCATGCAAAACATCATATTGCAGGCAGATTTGCTGGATAATTTGATATGAATTTCCAAAGGAATCATTTCCTTTAAAATCAGTCTTCAGAGTCAGCATATACTTATTCCTCATAACTGTTAGTATTTGATGTAGCGAGATGCTATTTGTCAATGTTTACGACATCTTGCAATAGACTTGCATTTCAGGTCTTACATGAAATAAAGTAGTGTAGACTGGTGCCCTCCCCCCCCCCCTCAAGTGGATCATAGCAACCTCAGAGATCCTACTCACTCCACAGTTATAGCCGTTAGCTGCATGTTAACTAGAGCAAGCGGGCATGCAGGACATTACATTGACCAGCTCATGGTCTGGCATGCCAAGTATCTACGGAGGTCGCGGCACCGTGCGGCCTCTGCATGCAGGCTGCATGTGATGCAGTCTTGAATGGGGCACTGGAAGAGGGCCTGAGATCGAGCGCACAAACATACGGAGTATGGTGGCTCCGTTCCAGAGAGACAGGAAAAGGCAAACTTTCCCGCGTCCTAGGAGCTAAACCGAGAAGATGATTATCGGTAGAATATTATATTTTTCAAGAATTAATGCCAAAGCTCTCACTTCACAAAAACACAAACAAGGGGCTGTGGTTACCATGGTATGTCACAAGACCTCAATTGAGCATAACGGCCATATTGTTGAGCCAAGTAGAGATTTTGAAATATACCTAAGGTAAGGTTATTTACACTCAGATCAGAGATAAGATGTTTAACTATTCCCCTTGGGAGGGTGGTGGATCCTGTCTACAGGAATATCTCATATTCTAGGGGATGACTTAACCCTCCCATGACTGCCATCTACATCCTATTGACACATTGTACACACTGCTCAATGCTGATTGCTGATTGGACTGAGGGAGTTAACTTAAAATTTGATTAGATTTGATTTGATTTATTTTTTCATAATAGTTATAATGAATAATGATGAAGTAACAAAAAAATTATAGAAGCATATAAATAATACATTATTAATAATGCATACATACGTAAACACCAAGCAATTCGCGAATGGATGAACTTACACCGAGAGTCACAGTGACAGAATAAGAAATAAGTATTTTCCCTTGTTCAAGGGAAAACTTATGCGATTTCCCCTCTGGAAACGATATACATGTATAGTGCATCTGTGCTGCAGGAATGTTTTTGGAAGTTATTGATTTTCATAAAAATAAAAACGCTGCAAAATAAACCACATACATGTAATTATATTGTATCTGTTTCTCAGTCTATTCATGTGCCTGTCTTTGTCTGTCTTTCTCTCAATGCTTCTTCATTGTGTCCTCTCTATCTTTCGTTCCATCCATCTCTCTCATACACTTCATCTCTGTTTATCTCTTCCATATTAGACGTACTATGATAATGGTTCAATCTGCTGCCTCACAGTAGAGGGAAAACCTAAACAAAACTGAACATCACCCAATTGTTGCATTAGGTATTCAGTGCAGGATTTCTCACAAATCATGCATAGCATTCCCTTCCAGCAGGTGAATTATAATTTTTCACCGGAAGCATAGATGATTGATGGAATGTGAAAACTATAATGGGAACTACCTTCATTTTCTTTGCCAAACTACACCACGTTGTTGTGGTTACAAACCATTTCCTTTCCTCCCCCATGTTTTTTTTTTTGGTTTTTTTCCCCTGTATTTTGGAAGAAAAATATTGTAAATGCATTGCTGGCTGTTGGCCAGAAAATGATTGCATGATTGAGCAAATTTCCGTTTGTGCTATTTCACATTGACTATGTAGCATTGACAATTTAGACATATCACAATTTAGACCGATCTATCTCGATCTCCCAGCCCCCCCCCCCCCCCCCGCAAAAAAAAATATGTATATATATATATATATATATATATATTCCTCTTATCTCAAAAATGATATTAGGAGAATTAAAGTACTATTACAGAATCATATTATTTTAAGTCTTAATTGTGAGCAAAAGCTTTCAATATCAGTGTTATTTGTACTCTGAAAGAGCACTTTTTTTTGCACTCATGAAAAATTGTTGTAGGATTACAGGCTTTTTTAATCACAAATGATTTAACACAGTGTGGATTTTCATCACTGTATTATGTGATTCATTTATCATTTTTTGATGGTAAAGGTATTGCCATTTTTAACCAAGGGGTGAATATTTTTACAGAACAGCCACTTTTCATAGAATGTCATTTTAGTATGAGATCATCACATTCACATATCATATATGTGTCTTGTTCACGGCTTCAGTGAAATAGTTTCAGTCAGACAGGAACTTGCGATTGTGGTAAAAATTAATCACAGTGATTTTCCTACCATTGATATTTTTTTCCCACCAATGATTGAGAGTATGTGCTATAATACCCACAATGCATCTTCTTTCTGAGTGTGCCAGTCATTTAATTTAAGTAGGATGACTAGCAGCTGTGGTGATGGGAATGTGCCTTTGTATGTGATTTGGAAATCTGGGCAGGTAAAAGCACAAGAGTATAATCACAAATTAACATATACACAATGTATTTCAACCATTGGAACTGTTCAAAGAGTACTGTATATATATGGCGTGTCTAAATTTTTGCGAATCGGGACTTCCCAACGATTTCACAAGTGATTAAATTTGCGATCATGGAGTACTATATTGAATGGAGAAATGTAAATGTGTGAATCACTTTCATATCGGGATCAGAGTCATTATCTTTGCATGTCTTTAATTTCGTGAAAAGCACCTGACTCGCAAAATTCGCAAAAATAAAAACCTCGCAAAATGTTCGGTGTATACAGTAGTTTACATATTGACAATCAGACTTGTACCATTTACAATGAATATGAGAAGGTGTTAACAGCCAGGACACATGGCAGCTTGTCAAGCTGCAGAATTGCTCATGCATTTTTCATTCATTGATGTCAGATCGAGAGAAATGTGACTAATATTCTTCTCTGTACCCCTGTGCCCCCATGCTCTGTCTTGTCACCCCCCTCCCCCCACATCCCCCCCCCCCCCCTTTTCTCTTTCCCAACAGTCACACCAGTGCCGGTATGCCTCGTGGAGGAAGGAACCAGCACCAACTCTCTCTTCAGGGATGCGGATGTACCCGTCTACACAACCCTAAGAGGGGTAAGTTTACCGCTCCCAGGGTGACCACCTGCTACATCCTGACCACCCTCTGACAGAAAATCATACTTCTGTCTCAATTCAAAGCCAGCAGAATATCAACACTGATACATTCCCACCTCAGGCCATTAAAGATACTCTACTGGTAACCAAACCCTTTATGACACTTGTCCTTTGTTTGCTGATTGAGGTTGCATCTGCTGGCTCTCTGTCTTTTACAGTCTGCCAGATGTCCCCAAAATAACTATCAATGAATGGGGATTATGTAATCCTCTTAATCTGGATTGTGTCTGATAATGGCCTTTGTGTGGGACAGTCAGTATTGTTACCCTGGATTGAGGGATGGATGTGTCTTGATGGAGGGAAACTGACCCAATAGTCCTTATTAAAACTTTAAAACTCATAGCTATTAAAAGTGCATGAGCCTTGAAAGATCATCTGAGCATGCAGTGTGCAAGTACCAATCCATTGTGATATAGTGCATAATATTCCTCCATGTTGCCTGCCCATACACTTGTACCTCTACTGGTATTAACATTGCTCTCACCTTTTCACATCTGTACTGATACTTGTATGTCTTGTTTATTTTTGTATGTTTTTGTTTGTCCCTTTTGTTTTTGTTTTTATATGGTTCTTGTTGGGTTTTTTGTTTGTTTGTTTGTTTATGAATCCACCTTTTTCTAGTAATCTTTGTGGTGTTCTCCAAGAGAGGATATCAACAATAAATGATTCAAAGCCAGGGATGAAATCTGTTGTATCCTATTTGTCACCAAAAAAAATAAATAAAAAAAACAGAAAGAAAGACCAAACAAACAGTAAAATTCTTGTGTAGAAATGAAACACTTTGAAGTGGCCTGTGTTGGTGTTGTTTTACTGTCCAATTAAGACTTTAATTGACCCCTCCCCCCCCAAAAAAAAAACCCCACAAAACAACAACAACAACAACTGTTCAGAGTAACTGATTATTGCAAATATCAGTATATTCGTGCAATTAAGGTTCGTGCTGAGTGGCTCAAAAACGTAGTCATGGGATCTTGAATTCAAGCTGCACAATCATCAGCCCATTCAAAATGTGCAAAGAAAATTGTGAAGATATTTTTGCAGGTTTTAGTATTTGCGCTTGGCAAAAAGTAGCACAAATACACAAAAACTGATATACTGTGAAAATTTCTGCATTTACAGTATACTGGCGTCAGTACATTCAGACAAATAGGGTGGCCAAATCTTTGGTTTGGTATCCTTTCTTAGAGACTCCAGGGCATTCTACTCATGTTTGTACATACGTCTTTCTGCGCTTTTTACATCCCTCATTTCTATGTTTGCCTATGTACGTGTATGTGCTTTAATAATCTATTTTTCTTCATCCTTTGTGTGCCATTGGTTTGGGGCTTGTTTGTCTGCATTTCTAAAGCTCGTCAATAAGATTTGCCATGTTTCTGACTCTTTCTTTCCAAGCCAGTCAGATGTGCACAACAACAAAACTATCATGACTCTCGCAGTCAGGAATTGATACGTTAAAAGTGATTTTGCAGACTTACAGATGTGTTTATAATGGCTTTCAGAAATCTTGTGTGACCCAGAATCCTATTTGATATGAAAGTAATGAGATTGACATTCGTTTTTTAAAGTGAAAACTCTAAATGGATGCCTTCCTGGAATCAAACAACGTTAATTCACTATTTAGTACTGCATTCAGTGTCTGCAAATCATTCACAAATTTTCCAATAATTGATCAATTCATGTCACACCTGTTTTATTAACCTGTCCATGTCGCATCTTTTTCTGCAGTCAAAGTCAGAAATCAGACAATTGCTCAGTCTCTATGACTCACGTCTGGCAACAATGGCAAGTCCTTTTGCTTTGTGTATTCATTCATTCGCTATGTACTGTGTATTTATGTGTGTGTGTGTGTTTTGTGTTTGTAATTTATCTATGTGTTCTCAAGACTGTGTAGTCCCACTCATTTGTCATCCTGCTGCTTATGGTGCTGGTTGATATACTATTTAGCGATGCATTTCTTTTGTACAAGCTATACTCTACAGCTCTTTCCCCAGCCCATGATTTACGTAAAGGCATGGCAAGTCCAGACACATGTATACATCCTTGTATTGTTTTCTACAAAACTTGACAGCCATCGAAAGAAAGTGGGGGAAAAGTACAGAGTGTAGCTTGGGGATGAGCTGGGTTCAAGTTTCATAAGAGATTGTTCAGTCTGTTGCCATGACTACAAGCCTCTTGTTTTGATGGCTAAACTCAAGAGGGCCTGAGAGTTAGGTGGAGGGAAAACAAGGAAATCAGATGTCATATATAATTGGTAATTGGTTCTCAGTTGCGAAGTGAAGAGTTCTATCTGTCCCTGCTGACTCTCCTCTGCTTGAAATCTATGTCTACAAAATGAGACCTAATTTCAGTCTTGACAATGTTATGGTTTCAGAAAGATCAGTTTGTGTTTTGTTTTTCTCCCCAAGTCATTTTTCAGTGGCTGATACAGTAATTTGGTGGTGAGGAATGGGAGGGGAATGGTTGTCAGAGGCCTTCCTCCTTAATACTCGATGTTTTCAAACTGACACTGCTTTTAGAAATTTCTGTAGCAAGTAGTGGCTAATATTCCCGTTCCCTTAATCAGTGAAGAGTATTCAAAGATCTCAAAAATACTGCATTAATTGTATGTGTGTTTGTAGAATGACATGATAGGCAGCCCTGAATTATCTACTGCTGTTATTCCCACAGGTATGGAAATATGTTTCAAATTCCTTGAATCCCAAGGCAAACAGGAGAAGGGAAAGAAAAAGTCAACCACACCCAATTGAGTATGCAGAGCTTTTCATGTGTGCTCTTCATGACAGTCTCATGTTAAATGTACTGATTAGCCCTATGTGCCAATTGGCACCTAAAACCCCCATAGCATTGTACACACTGTCCAAAGTCCTCAGCACAGAAAGGGTTTATGTCAAGACACACATAATGTTTGAATAATTTTGTCTGTAGGGTTTTGAAGAGCGGATGCTATGTTTCTTGGTTTCACTTCTGTTGTTGAAGTGTCCCAAGGGATGGTTGTGGGATCGGGTTTTCAAAGAAAAAATATCATCCAATTGTCCAACTTCCCTTTGAAAACAATTGCTGGTATGTAGACAAAGGGCCATGATGAAAAAGACAATTTTTTTTTGTGCTGGTAAATGCCTTCTGTGCAGTTTATCTTTTGAAGAATATTGCTTTCTTTGTCACTTTTGGTTGGTCCTTTTTTTTTCAATTTTATTTTCTCAATTCACATGCTGCTTCATATACCAAATACATGCATAATAATGAATAGTACATTATGGAAAGCAGCATTGTGAATTGAGAAAATAAAGGTAAAAAAAAAACTTTTGGTTGGTCCGTTTCAGGACTCTATCAAGGCTTGACTCCACTATGAGCTAAATCTAAATTACTTATAAATCTAATTTTATAAAGATGAAATGGTGACTCCATGGTACATCACAGGGCTTTTGGAATCTATTCAGTGATTACTAACTGTCAAGCAGATGTTTAAGATGTGTCGTATGAGACACTACATCTATGTAACTCAAAACTGTGCTGAAAGAGGGTGACTTCATTATTGTTAAACTGCAAAATCTTCTTGTCCTCTGGCAGCGTTTGACTCTGATCCGCTCCACACCCTTCACCGGCGAGTCCTCTGATTCCTCAGACGATGAGTCCAGCTCTAGCAAGCCGCCCCCTCCCCCTCCACCGGCCTCCCAGTCCGGCCACCACGGCTCCCTGAAGTCCACCAAGGCCCTGAAGGGCACGGGCGGTAGTCTGAAGCTGATGGGCTCATCGCTGGGAAGCCCCAAGAAGAAACTTCTGGCGGGATCGTCTGCCACGCTGCCCGCCGCAGGGCTGAAGAGAGGTGAGATTGTTGGAGACACTTCCAAAGTTAACAGTTTTTGAAGATCGATATCTATATTATGATGGGAAAATTGTTCATCCGTGTGTGGCGAACCCCAAAAAAGATTGACTCTCAAGATAAGCGTCACAATGGAAAAAATCGGTTCAACTTGATTTTGTTTATTTTAACCCTCACAATAATTTACCCCATGATGATTTGGCATGTGTGAAAGGCACTAGAGGAAATTATCGATTTTTAGAATCCAGCCATGCAATTCGCCACACGAGGTCCACATACCTAGGTGCCCAGAATCATGCGCCAGTCATTGTTTAGGTATGCTGATGTGTAGTCTGTTGATTCAAACTGCTTCATTTGAAGCAGAGTGATTTGTGTGTGTTTGTGTGTGTGTGTGTGTTTGAACGGTGGCAAATAAATGTGTTCATTAGGGGTGCTCAATTCACTATACATTGCTTCATTTGCTGCAGCTGGTTAATCCTCTTGGTGCTTTGAGTGCCATTCAGAACACAAAACCCAATTCACTTTGTACACACTGTCAAAAGATTGTGGCACAAAAAGGGTTAAAACCTGGTGAGACAAGTTCAACTAATAGAGATGAATAAAGACTTATTTTCTGGACAGTGAGCTCGAGAAGTATAGGAAAGAAAGAAACTTGGTTGTGGTTGAAACATTTTTAGCTGATGCAAAGAATTCTGTTTCGTGCTTGCATTGGAATATTTATATGGAATCACAAGTATTTTTCGTCAAAGAATTTGACCAATCTTCTATTTGTCCACTTCCAAGGTGTGTCCGCCCACTCATCGGCCTCGGATGCGGACTACTCCATCCCACCCGATGCGGTCAGGGTGCCGTCGCACGACGGCAACAGCTCGGACGAGCCCGAACCCAGGGCCAAGCTCCTGAAGACGTGCAGTCTGGACAAAGCCTCAAAGTCCAGCTCGGACTCTCTGGACAAGTCGGACAAGGTGCGTCATAAAGTGTCGAGATTCCTCCACCCACCCTTTGTGAGTCACGTGCAGGCCATCTCTGTGAGGATGTGTCATTGATGAGAGAATATGGATGGAGTGAGGGATCCAAGAAGTGAAATCATTTCTTCTCAAGATTGTCCCATGTGACAAGGCTTTATTCATTGCAAGCCCCCCCCCCCTTCCCCCCCACGAACAGCTGACTATTACCTCCTTTCTTAAGCTCTCAAAGAATTCAAAATGAGGCAATGTGATATCCAGCATGTTTGACTATGTTGATGTTGATGATTTTGTAGAGATTCCTTGGTCCAAGATCATATACCTTACAAAGGTAAAAAGTATCGTTGATATGTTTATCTTGTTTTGATGTAGCAAGAGTGAAATAATTGGGCTGATATCAAATTTTTTGTATCATACATAAGATTTGGGGAAATATCCATACTTGTACGTATTTGGTTATTTATTGTAATCATATTACACTGTACACCCTAACTATTCAAAGTAATGATTCTTGTGTTGAATTCTTGAGTCTCAAGAATCATTGCTTTAAATAGATACGCAGTACCTGCTGTACAAGGGAACAGAATCATTACTGGCTATTGGGCAGAAGCTTGGTGGTACAGTTGATATGACACCTGTCTAGCAATTAGGAGATGGTCGATTCGAATCCCACCCAAGTATGTATGCCCAAGACTTTTATCTGGCTATCACTCAAATGCTAAATAATCAGTGTTTATTTATGTCGCTGAAGGACAATTTGTCAATCAGTTACACCCTTACTAGTTGTTCAATTAATAAGCCTCAGCTTTTTGCTTGTAAACATGTTCCCCCGAAACAGGAGCCATCGGAAAAGTCTGGCTGGTTGACGAAACTCGGAGGGCGAGTCAAGACGTGGAAGAGACGCTGGTTTGTTCTGAAAATGGGCCAAGCCGAACTCCTGTACTACAAATCTCCGGTAAGTGACCGTAAAAGCAAGGGTGATCAGAACAGCTGGCTGAAGAGAAGTTACTGTGGAAGGGGGAGGGGGAAGCAGGGGAGACCTTATACTCCCAAGGGTGCCAACCACTGGGCGCAAAAAGTGAGTCGAGGTCTGCCGCGCTAAGATTAGCGCCATAGATAGAGGCTTCCAATAGACAATGGATGATGTCACCATGTAAGGCGCAGAGCCTCGGCGGGATCGGGGAGATTGTGGTGAGACAAGAGGGAAACCACAAGCACTTGCATCGACTGCGATCTGCGACTGAGTCTGAGGCTCACTCAACAAACTCCAAACTCCATACAGCATTTGAGTCAGCTGCAATCGATGTTACATAAACTTCATTCATGAAAGTGTGTATTACCAATTGGCGCCTTAATCTGTCATTGAGGTACCAATAAAAACGTTCTAGAAAATTTTTTGGATAGTCCCTTGTACTGACAATTAGACAGGGAAGAATGTTCAGCTAAACAGTGAACATTTCTGACTTAAAGTACTGTGAAGGAAACAATGCAAGTAGGTGTGAACAATAATTGCATTAAGATAATCTGTCATTTGTTAATGTACCTATCCATTAACCCATTGAGGATGGGCTGATTTCGCTACAACGTGCTTTTTCCATAGACACTTGCCCAATTATGCTTGGGACTTGTCCTCAACGGTTTAAATGAATGATCATTTATCATAAAGAGTACAGCTCTATGATAACATTTTATTTTCTGTTTGTTCCGTCTCTGCTTTCGTTCTTGTCCTTGTCATAGTCCTTTTTTAATTTTCTGATTACTTCGCCGGACATCAGGATATCAAAATTTTCATACATGGAGTCCTTGACAGATCTTGAGATGCCCTCACCTTCTAGAGTAATTCACAAATTTTACAAGATATGCTTTTCTTGTGAATTGCTTTTTTCCAGGTAGAGTTATGAATGAAGATTGTATTGCTTACTTGATTATTTATCCAAACCAGAGTTAATATCATTATGATAATTGTATTCATGTTTTGTTGAAACTACGTGATTCAAAGTTCCTTTAAATATTATGTACTCATGTAAGCATTATGTACATTACTTTGTATTACTTTATATGGAAATAAAATCATTTTGAATTGAATTGAATTGAACAAAAGATACAATCTTATTATTTTGTAACAAAATACAACATTTTGTTGCTTGGTAGTGTCAATATTTGATACATTGTTGCAAAACCTGAAAACAACTAATAACATTCTTTGATACGATAGATTATATTTTTAATATACATTTTTATGATATGCATCTATAGGTATAAATGAGAACATAGTGAAAGAGACGTCGATCATGGATAATGAAACAAGACTTATGGATGTATATATAGATGGGCACAAAAAAAAAATGAAAATTCACTCACTCTTTCCTTCCTTTGAAATTGTTTCCTGCATTCGCCACCTACAGAATGACGTATCCAGGAAACCCCGCGGTCAGGTGCCACTAGACAAGTTCTGCAAAATAGCGCCCTCTGAGGGCCTCCAGACTTTTGAGCTGGCCACATCGAAGAGGACGTACTACCTGACCGCAGAGTCTCCGGCCGTCATGGAGGAGTGGATAAGACGTGAGTTCAGCAGACTCTGTCCAACTTGAAGAGATTTTGTTCACCCCTACCTCAATATATATGTCTATTTTAACCCGTTGAGGACAGTTTGATTTTGATACAACACACATTTCCCATAGACACAAGCCCGATTATACTCGGGACTCGTCCTCAACGGGTTAATACCTTTTAACTGGTACTGGTCGAAATTCTAGAAGTGATGACGTAAATCAGATGGGCTTGCTCTGAGATAAACTCGCTACCTGTGGTAAAAACCAAGGGAAGTGTCTGTGATACTATGCCATAGCTGTGTATTTCTGTTCTAGTAGCACAGTTTTGTTAGAAGTAAAAGAGAGCATTTCTTTCTTCTCTTTGTCTTCAAGCAAGGCATAGTGTAAGTCGAACTTTTAACATCAAAGCATTGTCTATAGGCCAGTAATTTATGATTGTATTTAAACTTTACTAACATTTCCTCTCCGGAGGGAGAATCCATGGCAATCCCATAGCTTGTTCAATTCAGGCTTGTCTGGAGCTTTACTGACATAGCAACAGCTGTCAGACGAGAACCATCTGAAATAGAAGTACCAACTGATTCATTTGCTGTTAAAATGCTGGGCCCAGAATCATACATTCATGAGTTAGGAAATGTTGATATGTTTGTTTCTTCAAATTGAATTGCCCTCCCCCTCAGTAGTCAAAAAGTCAATGATAAGCATTCATGCACATATACTGTAAATGTGGAAATTTCGCGGTGTGGAAATTTCACACAAACAGATACAGTACTAGCGCAAAAATTAAAGCATGCGAATATTTTTGCTTGCCATGTATTCCATCAGTTAATGTCTTGATTCCATGGAATAAAAAAATATGCAAAATTAATCTTTCCTGACCAAGCGCAAAAAATTACTCACATGAAAATATCCACTTTTACAGTATATCCAAATATATTTTTGAGAACAGACAGTGTTCAAAAAACAGTTGGAAACAGCTGATGAGAGAGGAAGCCGGAATTATCCAGGGGTAAAATGATGACTACAATAATGCCATCAAAATCCCTTCATTGCCTCATGGTTTCGGATATGTGTGTGTTTTGGCTGCAGTGATTGACAGGGTGCTAGAGAAGTACCGGAAGCCCAGCGAGCTGCCCCTGGCCCTACCCCCAGGGGTCACCATGCAGGGCTGGGTCACCAAGGTCAAACTGGGCAACTCCAAGAGGTGCTGGTGTGTGCTGGCCGACAGGAACCTGAAATACTACAAGGCGGAGAAGGAGAAGGTAGTAACGATGTTTGACACTCTGTACTCACCTGTTCACCAGAGCTGCCAAGTCTATCTCATCCTGCAGGATACTTCCTGAAAACTTATAGACCGATTCGGGTTCGTTGAGAGCAGCAGACAATTTGTGGCACTGGGCGCAGCCACAAGCTCATTTTGAGGTGTCTTAGCCGACCCCCCCTCCTCTCCCCCACCCCACGGGCAACATGTTTATCGCGCACTTGTAACAAAGGTTCGCGCACTAAGCAAGCATTCGCGCACTCAGTACAAGACGCCTATTGGCTAAAACGACCATGCATCAGTTTTTCATTCCGCGCGCGGAAGTGAGTGGGGGAGAGGGGAGGGGGGGGGGGTCGGCTAAGACACCGCGTTAATGGCGCTGCCCATGCCAAAAATACACATAGCGCGTCACAGAATCGGTCTATACAGTCAAACCACCTGCCATAAATAACCACTAAAAAGACATCCCCCCCCCCAAAAAAAAAGCCATATTAAAGACCATGTCTACACCTTGCCACCTCTTGATGTCCACATTTTTTTTGGGTCTTCCTTGTGTGGCTGCTATAGACAGGTTTGACTGTATATCGCTTTATATCCTGAAAAGAAAATATAAAAGTTTTCCTGATTTGGGAATTTTTAAAAGTCCATTAGGCTTTTTTTAATAGTTTTCTAGTGATGTGGTGTAGGCCTGATATTACTGTTTGTTGCCATCAAAGAAGTCAGATACCTTGTTCACCACTTCATAGTCTCAAAGAAAGTTGTATCTTTTGAAAATGCTCATGTGGTTATATGAATATTTGTACGTACATAGACAGATAAATTGGCGGAGAAATATAGATAGAAAGCTATAGAAATATATAAATAGGTTAGCAGATGTAGAGGTAGATAGACAAATAGATGAATAGAAAGTTCAACAAAGAGAAATGGGGACATAGAGATAGAAAGATTGACAAATAGGTAGATAAATGAATAAATAGATTGATATGTGGAGAGAGAGAAAGAGAGAGAGAGAGATAAGTAGACATATTCTATGTCAAGCTGAGAACAAAGAATAGATTTGCAATAATATGCGATGTCTTTGCTTTGCTGCTGTAGTCTGCACTTGGCACCATAGACATGAGAGAAGCTTCCGTAGCTGAGGTGGACCAGTCGGCGGTGTCCGATGATGAGGGAGACGACAGGTCGGAGCCCACCAAGTTCACCCTCTCCATCATCTCCAAGAAGCCAGAGAAGCAGAGCACCACTTTCCTCAACTTCACCTCACAGGAGGAAAAGGTAAGGGAAGAACAATTTTTTTACAGATATCTACTGTATACGCCGAATATTTTGCGAGGTTTTTATTTTCGCGAATTTCGCAAGTCGGGTGCTATTCGTGAAATTAAAGACACACGAAAATATTGACTCTGATCTCCGATGTGAATGTTACGTACGCGTGTACATATCTCCGTTCAGTACAGGACTCCATGATCGCGAATTTAACCACTAGCGAAATCATCGGGAATTCCTGATTCGCGAAAATTTAGACTTGTAAAATACATGGCGTACACAGTAAATTGCTATGACATGATATCTATTTGTGATAGATATCATAATCCGAAAACTTTGAAGAGTTTACAAATAGAAACAGCGAAATGTTTTAATCAGTGTATTCTGTATACCAAGCAGAGAAGTCACTGTCATTTCTAAGTGTTTCTTTTTCCTAATTTTTATTGGATTTCCATGTTTTGATCTTTGCCAAAACCTACAAGAAAGAGCAGTGATTTGATGGATTTCTCATGACATGTTACTCATCTTCATAGTTTTTACTCATCCTCATAATTTTATTCCCAGTGGCACATCTTAGCTGCACTCCCGCAGACAGACTAACAAAGAAACACACCTAAAAGACATATGAACATATACATAGAAAATGAAACTTAATGAGCCGTGCATTTTTCTGCAAACAAAAAACTAATAAACCCTCTTTCCTCCCCCCCCCCCTCCAAGGACTCCTGGTTATACCACCTGATGGTTGCCAGTGGCGGGAGTGGTGGCAACTCTCCGGATGGTGGCACAGAGTTCGAGAGCATCGTCAAGAAGCTGATGAGCACGGACAGCCCCTTGGCCAGCCCCCTCTGGAAGCACCCCGCCATGGTCTTCTCCAAAGAGAGCCGCGACCGCCCCCTGACGACCCTCCTGTCGGACGCCCTCAGTCGGGAGGCGGTCAAGTTTAGCAAGGTAACCCAGTTTTCGAACACGTGCTGTGGCAAAGTCAAGAGGAAATTTGGGTATCGTCGGCTAAACAATGATAAAGGATGAGAAGCTTCTATGATTTTTGAAAAACAGGAGAAATGAGTTGTTGCTTGAAATATTAGCTGGCATTTTAAATGTTGATGACAACTGCAGGAGATTTAGTGTTGCTTTCTCCCTTCAAGGAAGGATTAGCCACGAAATTTTGACAATTTTTATTTTAAACCAATCTTTACAATGAATAAATCGTATTTTACTGGGTATGTGCTTTGATCACATGATGCAAAATGACACATTCATACTGTTATACAACTGAGAACTACACTACTACAATTCCATGTGGGTTTTTTTTTTTCAATAAGACATTATCATGTGCATTCAAAAATGTATTTAGGTATCCTTTTGCATGCCATTATGTAGGATTATACTTCTTGATATATTTTAATATATATTTTATTTCGTGAGTTTACGCAAGAACTCACAGTGAGAGCCCGCTCAACGCGCGCGCAGTCATATCGCTTCTTCGCACGTTTTGCACGAGGGGCTAAGTTCCCTCATCGCAGTCTAAATCCAGTTTTATTCGTCCTTTTAACTGTGCATCGTCGCAATATCTTATCATATTGTGGATTGTTATTATTTATAGCTCAGTTAGAGCTGACTTGTATTTGACCTTTTTTTAAAATGCCTCAGGCAGTTGCTCTCTCTCATGTTCATGTTTATTCTTTCTTTGCCCACAGACATGTAATCTATTTATCAGTGCCTCCCTGGACATGCCTGCAGTCGACTATCACGTCAACCTGGCCCAGAATGCATTGCAGACGGGCCTGTCACACACGGAGCTCCAGAACGAGATGTACTGTCAGGTGATCAAGCAGACCAACCACAGCTCAGCACTGCCTTCAGCGGTAAGTTGTTACATGTCTCAGAGATGCCAACTATTACCTTTTTTTTTTTTTTTTGGCAGTATTCCATACTATTTTCTCCCAAAATACTGCAGGTTTCATGGAAAAATACTGCTTTTCTCAAATTGTAGTACTACATCATATCTTTTGTAGGAGATGATGTTTAAAATATTGAAATGTCTCATGATGAAGTATCAAACCATTATTTTGGACTTTTTCTTTTTGTTTGTTTGTGTGTTTGGTTGGTTGGTTGGTTGGTTGGTTGGTTGGTTGGTTGGTTGGTTGGTTGGTTTTATTTCTGCATTTTCCAACATTATATTTCAAAGTAACATCACTGATGATTTTTTTTTTCAACATTAATGACAACAGAAAAACAATGTAAACAGAACTTGCAAATTTGTCATGAATGAAGACAAATCAGATGTCAAAGAAAAGAAATATTCAGGTGCAAGTTTCTTCAATTTGTCTCCCTCTACAAATTGAATTTGTTAAGATCACAACTTTAATTTGTAGAGGGAGACAAATTGAAGAAACTCACACCTGAACCTTCACCCCTCAGAATATATCTTTCTTCCATTTAAAAGAAATATTTGCAAAGGGAAAAATGCCGCAGACCACACATCATGAGTGTGTGCTTGAAATGCTTTTATTAAAAAAGAAAATTGGAGAATTTGATTTTGGATTTATCATTCTTTCGCCCCCTCCCCACCTCTTCCCATCCCATTCAGAGTGGAGAGGAGAGTCCTCGGACCAGGGACCAGCGGTCAGCGGGCGGCGAGCACACGGTCAGCCAAGCCTGGCAGCTCCTGGCCATGATGTGTCAACTCTTCCTCCCTTCCCACCAGTTCATGTGGCTCCTCCGCAGACACCTGGAGAGATTCGCCGACACCAAGTAAGTCCTCTCCACTGCGCTCCTCTTCGATATTAAAATGTGCACGGATACACCAAAGGGGGCAGAACACCAGAAATACAAAGTATATGCAATGTTTATGTTTTTTTTGGGGGGGGGATGAGGGTAGAAGAATGAAGGATAAAACTACAATTATTTGAGTCACATTTACTGCCAAGATGTAATCATGTGGTAATGATGGCTCTTAATAGGGGATAACTGTTGATAGCGTAGTGTGGTTGAAGGATTCGCAAGTGGAAAACACCTGACAGGGACCGCGACGTGAACGCTCCTTCAGTGGCCCCCTCTTAATAGGGGGAGGTGCTGTTATTGAAGCATTTGGGGGTGGGGGGGGGGGGGGGAGATAATGATTTATGAAATTTTCAGTGAACACACCAATCAAAGAGTTGATATTATTGCCTAGCCTTGCCTCCATGTCCTTGCATCCATTGTCTCCATTTCATGCATTCATATAATCCTGTGTCTGGTTGTCTTTTGTTTTTCTTTTTTTTGTATATTTTTGATCGATTACAATAAGCCTGTCACTGTTAAGTATGATTGATAGAATTCAGTTTGAAGTTAGCTTGAATGTAGAGTGGAATTCATTGTGAGAGTTGGAATATTTGTTGAAATGCATTCACATTACAGGTAATAACAAAGATCATTTGTGATTATAAAAAAAAAAAACAACTTGTGAAATATGGCATCCCAGTGATTCATTGATGCTTTCTGTGCCGGGAACTTTGAAAAATGTGTACAATGCCACTCAACACTCCAAGCACCCATAGAGTTAATCCAGTCATGCACTGATGCTCTTCCTCTTCCCAGGACAGAGATAGGGAAGTACGCCATCTTCTGCCAGCGGTCAGTGGAACGGACCAATAGGAACGGCAAGAGGGAGGCCAGACCATCTCGGCTGGAGGTCCTGTCCATTGTCCAGAGGCATCCGTACTATCACTCCAAACCAATCAGCATTCCAGTCCACTTTGCAAATGACACGTACCAGGTGAAGCTCCCTCCACCCCCCTCCCTTATCTTGGCCATCTGTAATATTTCTTATACTATATGTATATGTGCCATATATTTAGCAGGTCAAATTTTTCGCGAATCATGACTTCCCGACAATTTTGCAAGTGGTTAGATAAGCGGTTGTGGAATACAGTACTAAATGGAAAAACGTGTCCGTGCATGTCACATTCATGTTGGAATCAGAGTTAATATTCTTGCGTGTTTTCAAATTTGCGAATAGCATTAGATTCGGGATATTCGTGAAAATAAAAACCTCGCAAAATATTCAACATATACAGAAGTTAGTCAAGAGAAAGGAGGTTCAGTGATAGTTACTGCTTGGGAAATGTGAAATACATCACAAATACTAGAGCGGAATTCCTTTAAGGGGTTTATCAATTGGATGGACATGAGTTTTTAAAAAATTAAGGTTTATATTGATTGAGAGTTTTCTTGACAAATCATGCATTTTTGCTTGGTGTAAATCATTGATTGCCACCTATGTACATTGTTACATTAATTTTGTCTCCTTGTGCTGTGAATTAATTTTATGCTGATATTTTGCTGTAATGTATCTATCAGGTATTACATGCCTAAAATGCAGAACTTGAATCCTTTCTTGAATAATGAAGCAAACCAACCAAAAAAAACAAAAAAAAACAGAAGAGGTGCAAGGTATTGATCATCTTTTTGTGCATTGCTTTGTCTTTCGTTAGGTTGTTGGCTTTGATAGTTCGATGACGGTGAAGGAATTCCTGCGTCAGTTGAACCATCACAGCGGCATGAGGACAGAAGAGGACTCTGGTTTCGCTCTCTTTGCTGACGATCCTAGCAGCAGGCAACTCAAGCACTGCCTACCGACCAATGTCAAGGTAAGAACTCTTCCCAGTATTGCTCCCTGTCCCTTGGATAGGACATTAAATGGAGGTCCAATGTGTGAGTAAGCCACAACTCACACACGTAACAGATCCCACTTCATTTATTCATTGCAAAGAGCAGGGTGCTAACTCAGTGAAATGGTCCCCCTACTCACCCACACAAGAAAACTGGTGAATGATGACAACCCCTCGTGGTTTGCCCCAGGTGACTAGCAATAGTCAGCAAGCGATATCAACCAGGCACATTGTGCCATACGCTTGAATGAATTAATAGTGCTCTGTCAGCAAATTGATTTTGCTATTCAAGAAAATGTGATAATGTAGAAAGGTGTCTAAACATGATGTCCATGGATTTTGCAATTTGGAAATTTAAGCCATTGTTTTCATCTTTGTCGACATATTTAGTCGAGAGCTTTGGTCAGTTATGGCTGAACTATTTCATAAACATGCAGCGAGGTCCTGCTGCATTTGAAGAATGTTTTCATGTAAATCGTAGATGTTAATGAAGTATTTTCTAATTTTATATTAGGAAATGGGAACTCTTTTGTGAGATAAAATGTAGCTTGTAACTAGAGAAAACATATTCGGCTTATTAATGCAGTGTACAGAAAAGAGCATCTAGTTTATTTCGTTGTTTGTTTATCAGAAAAGTTGATCCACTTCAATGTTAATTTTAGTCATTTCCTGCGAGAAAATCATGAAAAAAGAAGAAGAAGATATTTGCCATCCAGGTGAAAATCAAACAAGTCATTTACATTCATGATTCAGATGTGATACATAGAAAATAATAAAATTGCTTAGTCATGCATTCCGTAATTCGCTCAAGATATTGATAAGAACAAAATAATTAAGAATAGATATCTAGATATTTCTGACACATATATATGGTAATTTAGAATTTGTATTGTATTGTATTGTATTATTACGAAACTAGTATACGTCCCTACCTTTTCCTCTGGCCGGCCATCTTTTCAAGCTATGCTTACAATGACAGCCCTCTGCATAATCGCTCCATAATCATAATTGTTGTAATCCCCGCTGCATAGACATGCATACTGTATATTGTATCATTAATTACCTTTTATATCTTTGTTTACGCAAGTCAAACGACTCTGTTTTGAATTTATTTTGTATATTTCCCACATGTTCATGATTATGTGCCTTATGTATATTGATTTGCTGATTGATTTCTTGATTTGCAGAAAATAAAGTATCTATTAAACAAAACAAACAAACAATATTGAAGAGAGATTAAAAGATGAAGGATAGAAGAAGAAAGGATGCCACTGAGAAAAGAAAATGCTAGAAAAAAAAAAGGAAGAATAGAGAGGGGAAGAGAAAGAAGAAGGAAGGAAAGGAATAAAAAGAGAGAGAGGGAAGAGAAAGACAATATTCATAGTAATTCATGTATTTCACAAAGAAAACAAAAGAAAAGAAAAGGAGAGAAGAGAAAGTGAAGGAACTAACGGATGAAAAATGGTCTTCCCTCTCTGGGCCAGATCTGTGACGTCGTGTCCAAGTGGGAGCAGGCAGCGAAGGAGTCCAAGGCAGGCAAGAAGGACGGATCGAGACTTATCAGACTCACGTACAGACACCGGTCAGTTGAATCCCTTGGTCCAGACTTCCATGGACCTCAGCATAGCTCTCATAAACCTTCTCAACAACAGTTTGTAATTTACAATGATTGGCAGTTGGTTGCCTCTCTACCAGCTGGCTACCAACCAGTGAGCTGGGAGAATTATTGGTCAGTTGCCCGTGGCATCTGTGTGGAATTTGAGTTGCAAATAATTACAAGACCTGTTGAAGTTTGAGTTGTTTACATTTCTGTTTTTTTTTTTCAAATGAAGTGTATAATGATGGTTGTAGGCAGCATTATGAAACAAGGTCCTCGAAGGTTTCAATATGAATTCATAATGCTATAAAGCTCTGTTATAAAATGGATAGAGAAAAAGAGCTGATATTTTATGCATCTGTTTAGTTTGTAGTTTTCCATGGCAGTCATAGCATATTTCAAAATGTCCGATATGATGAAAGCTTTAGTATTAATGGCAGTTTTTGTGTGCAAACATTGAAAAGATGTTTTCTTTTTTTTCTGACCATTGTATTTTTTATGTCCCATCAATCAACAATGATTGATCCATATTCATCAAAGTTTGTGGTGTGCAGTGTCATATGTGGTGTAAGGTATACAAACATTGTTTTTTTTAATGGTCTTGTGTTTGAAAGATTACGTGCTCTTGTATGCTTAGCAGACATGAGCTGCCATGCTGCAAGCTTTCATCTGTATTCATGCTAGAATGTTTGTCTCATCACAAAACTTTTCCGCAGGGAGTACCATCGTCATGGTTGCCAGAATGAGACGGACAGGGAGCGTCTGCTGCTGGCGTACCAGGTCAACGCCGACCTCGTGGCCGGCAGGTTTCCCGTTAGCAAGGAGATGGCGGTAGAGCTGGCATCGCTCATGGCTCAGGTACGTCTGTCGTGTGACCACTTTTTTCTTCTCGAACCATCAGTAATGCCAGTAGTAGTGAGCCCTATTGTGTCAGTGTGTAGAGTAACTGCGTCAGTAAGCGGCCGTGCAGCCGTTCGCGGCAGGTACAACATACACGCTAATATACCGCTAAACACACCACTGCACTGTTACATGCACACTACACATATACTAACACACTAGCAATCAACAAAAACCAACCGATAAAATGGGCACAATCTCTGACGAAAGTGAAATTTTCTCACCGAAATGACAACATATCGCATCCAAAATGAAATTTTCGGTACTTCTTAACATAACAGTTAAGAAACAATGGTCCAAGAAACTGGATTTTTTTGTCGTTTTCTCGATGTTCATGGATTTTGAAAACACATCCTCACGTAAAATAGAACTTTCGCGAGCCGATGTGGGCCGCCATTTTTTTCGGAAAGTGGATGTTACCATCGAAAAAAACGGTAAAAACACGAGAAAGACATCAACAACACCGCCAGAATTGCGATCTTGTTTGCGGCCAATGCATGTGCGCACGCTATTTTCACGTGCTTTCGCAATGGGAATTGGCGCTTACGCAATGTTCGCGAGACATGTGAAGGCGTTTCAGCTAAAGATCGCGGAGCACGCGCGTATTGCATAGGGATTGTACATCGTGCCGCAAGCAGAAATACTACGTCGCATATCGCCCTTATCGGCGAAAATTGTGCCGGGTTTTGCCCTGGTAAATCATGAAAACTGCGTTGGTCAATGGTTAATTTCTTTTACGAAAACAATTGCGTTGATGAATAATCTTGTCTATGATATATGAAATGGTTGAAAATAATTTGCCTGATTTGTTTACAAGTTGGAAAAACCCTTAACAATGCTTAAACTGCCGCAAACGGGATATTTTACTCTAGACGTTTTGGCAGCATTCATAGTCATCTTCAAGCTACATTGAAAAATAACAACAACAGAATCCAAAACACTGTCTGAGTAGCGTTATACTTGAAGCAGTATGTACAATATTTGATACACTTTGAAGTTTTGTCTGCTGGGCTTGCAATGGGGCAAAACCTGCATCAGTGAGTGTTGTGTTTTGTAGTGCTGTAGTAATACCTTGTGAAGGCAAACTTTTCCAAGATCAGTCTTTAACCTGTTGAGGACGAGTCCCGAGTATACTTGGGCAAGGGTCTATGGAAAATGCGTGTTGTAGCAAAATCAAACTGTCCTCAACTTGTTAACCAGCTGTGAAGACAACTTACTGCTTACTTCTCATGACTGTGACATGCTTAAGGTCTTTGACAGTACATGTTGTCTTCTTTTGCTCAATATATGATGGATGAAAGAATAACCACTGCATTATTTCCCATGAGTGGGACCACTTAACCTGATTTCATTTTCCAAGTTGCTGTGGAGTATGGTAGCCCTACTACATATTGACCACCCTTTTTTAAACCGACCGCGTAATATTGGCGCACAAAACGCTTAGTACGCACTTCACTGCGCGCAAAGCACATAAAAATGGATTGGCTTTGACTTTCGATGAGGATGGTGTGGGAAAACGCGAAAATTCACTGTTTATTAATGGTTTTAATCAAGGACAAAATTTCGAATGAATATTTTCACCGAATCATGATGTAATGTCTATGGAAGTTTGTCAAAAGCTTCGTACAACACAGTGTTAAATACAACTCGGTTTGCGTGCATTGTCAATGCAAAAACAGCGGTCGATCTCAATAAGGAGCGTTACCGCGGGGAGCTGAAACGAGGCCACGCAAGTTCGACGGCGATATTTTTACACTGAAACTTCAAATCGAAAAGGGAACAACGGCATTTGATAGTGCTGGATTTTCTCAATCACGTAGGTCAAGTTTTTTACGTGAATTTCAGTGTTAAATATTCTTATCAAGCAAATAAACATTAGGCGGTCGATGAGTAGTAGGTCCAACCCTACTGCACTAGTAGTCTTCTCACAACATCATGATGGTCTGCTGTATTGATTTCTCCTTTTTTTTTCACATACGACTACCGCATGCATTATAAGGTTGCTTTGAATATATATGTATTAGGGACAATGTTGGTATGAAATTGACAATTCATGTATTGATATCTATGTTTCTACTCTCTTTTTTTTTTGGCATACTATGTATCAATTTGTATGGATTTTTCAATGTTCTAGGAGAAAAATAATGCAGAAATAAACCAAACCAAACCAGACAACAGAGGTAGGCCTGGGGTTCTGCTCAAAGTCTTGTTTTTGCTAGTACCCCTTAGTATTACAGCTGTCTAAGGAATATCTGACAAACAGATGAGATTCCCAGACTTCCTACTTTAATCCTCTCACCTGGGTACGGTCAGAAGGTGATGATGATGATGATCAACAGCCTTTTTATAGCCCCATATATCTGTTGTAGAAACATTCAAAGGCACAGATCGACTGTGATTATGATTAGAACCTCTACTCTCTTCCTCTTGGCTCGGTCCTCACAACTAGATTGACCACGGGGACTGCAAATGTGCGTCCACGTCCGACCTTGGTTCGACCGGTGGGTCCACCAGCTCACTCTCCTCCCAGAGCGCAGACTCCGTCCTGGAGAGGTTCTACCCAGTCAGGTACCAGCCGGCCGCAGAAAACGAAAGAAGGTGAGAGGTGGGCCACCCATATTTGGAAGGGGTGGGGGAAGGGTGGGAGAGAATGATGAAAGATGTGAAAGGTCTCATCTGCCTGACTTCTAAACTGACCCAAAGTTTTGCTTTGTCTGGCATCACGAAAGTTTTTGCCCAACAATCTCTTGTCAAACTGTTCACATCTTCTGCTGTGAGAAGTCTCAGAATTTGTATTAAAGTATCCATTTATTTGGATTGAGTGGATAGTGCATAATCCTGTAATCACAGGTATTCTGTTCGATATTTCTCACACAATCATAATTGTCATACAAGGGATAATGGTTTGACATGTTGAAAACATAGGGTCACAATTATTTTAGTTCTGTCCGTGGTATACAATAAAGGTTAGAGTATACCTTGCAATCAAGTATTCAAAGCTGATCAGCAGAATATTTTCAAAGTAAAATCAAAGCAAATTTGCAAGTGCTTTGCTGGGAACTGTTTATTTTGTGGATCGCATCAATGGGATTTATGGAATAAGAGCATAGTATAGTTACATTCAGAAGACATAAAATTGCCAAAATTTAATCCATATTTTTTTAAATGTCTTGATCTTTCAAGTGCTTTTGTCAGTTCTTCTTTCAGGTGATCCTGCTTGTAATGTGGAGTGTTTGAATGCTTCTTTTCTTCTAACGCTTACCCTTTGTTTACCCACAGAAAACTGAAGCAGAAAATCTGCGAGAAGTGGCTGGAACTGCGAGGTCGCAGCCAGACGGAGTGTGTGCGTATCTACCTCACTGTGCTCCGGAAGTGGAAACACTTCGGGGCCTACGTCATTCCCGCCACTGTGAGTCTCTCCTTTGGCACTTTTCTCAACATTGAGGTAGGGTGTTTTCTTGTTTGTTTGATGCTCCCTTTCTGACCCTTTTTTTTTTTTTTTGCCTCGCTGACTGACATCCGTCATCGCAGCATCTTGCGGGAAATGTTCAAGCGGCGTAGATAGAGGGCTCCCCGTACGCTGACACCTGCGGGGCTACCATGGTGACTGCTTGGCTTCGGGAGAATAGTTGCAGAGAATGCCGTTTGTAACCATGCTCCATTTTAACACACTTATGTTTAAAGAGAAACTCACTCCACGTCCAAATTTTCATGTGATGGCTACAGTAAAGTCTAACGGGCAAAACAGTAAAAGTCACCAGAATCTAACCGGACTAAAAATAAAGACTGTTTAGTTCCATATGTCTTTATGATTCAGTGATGTTGACCATTAAATACAAATTGGCCATTTTATCTTTGTCAGTTATTTTGTACTTCAAAAAATCATTTCTGAACTGAATTTGGCTTTAGTTTAGCAAGTATACTGTAAGATAAAGTCATCACAGTTTAATCATGACAACATAATGGTGTACTTACATAGAAGGATTTAGTATTTTTTTTTGGTGAAATTTATTTCATGACTTTGTAAATCATTTTTAGAAAGGATATTGAGTGAAGATTTGTGTGCAAGTGAGATGAACGCTCAAGAGGGCTTCACTTCAATCCTCATCTAATTTTCTTAATGTATGACTACTGTGTTCCTTTTTCTCAGAACATGAGAAACTTTGAAACATCCAGATATGTCCTGTTTGTTGGCCAGTTTGGATCAAACTGTAAAGAAATGTCTTTTTGATCGACCTCACACTTCCCCCCTCAAATGGTAATGGGCATAAAGTGGAGTTTCCCTTTAAATATCATACTCTGTCATTCAATTTCCATGTAACATACTAATATCTCCCTTTACTTTTTCATTCGCATACATGTAACTCAAAGCTGTGTATTTATGATGGCTACTTATTGTCATTGTATTTCTCTAAAGAACATCATATTGGAATGATATTTTTACCAATTTAATGGTGCCAGTTTCCTTGTATATTCGTATGCATGGATATTTTTCCTCTGAGGACGTGGTAACAGGATATTCCATTCACCCAAATATGACTCGATGCAATTTAATACTTAGAATGCACTCAATAGTTGCAGCTATGTTTGGCAAGCATGCTCTTTTTCAGGGAAAAGTGCATGTTATAAAGGTATGCATAAATTTGAATATCTTAGTAAACTGGTCTATTGCAGCTGTGTTTTGATAAAAGGGCCTAGTAAGGGTGAAAATCTTTAATGTCGGTTTTTGCCAGTCACTGTTTTGAAGGCCCAGATGTTTTTCAGCCAATTCTTATAAACATGCTTCTTCTTTTTTAAGATATTTTGCGCTATCTCCTTGTACCCTTGTAGCATTTTATTTCTTTTTTTTAAAATCTTGATTGGGCATGAAGAAGCATCTGTAGATACAGCCCTGAATTTACACAAATAGAGTGTTGAAAGATATGGCAGAAGGGCGTATCTCTAGATACAAGGACAAATATCAGCAAAATGACATTTCAGATTATGGCTTCTTTATATGTTTCCATTGTCTGCTGGGGATTTTGGTCATATCCAGATGTTTTGAACAGTCTGTTAGTGTCACTCTAGTGCCTGCATTAAAGACCATGTCCCCATCAGTTATAAATGAGCTGCACTTACCTGTCCCCAAAGCAAATACATCTCAGTAATTACTGAAGCCACAAACAATTCTAATGGTATCTATCTAGTGGATTTGTGTCCAGAAATAGGCCAAAGTGCCTATATGCTGTATTCTAATTTGCGTCAGTTGCCCTTTCAAAGGTTGTGCCATTTAGGGCTCTATTTGTCAGTGAGTCTTTAATGATTGAGTGATGTTTTCTATACTGCTGAATTGCCCTTTTGCAATACTAGTAGTTGTAGCAAAAGGAATATGTGAACATCTATTTCATATTGAACAGATGTTTTCTTGAGTATCAGTAAGAAAAAAAGATTGGACATAAAAAGTTTATGACAAACAAGAAGTGTTTTGGTTAAGTATGGTAGAGTAAGATATTGAAAATGATTCATCAATGATTCTTTGAGACTAAGGGGAGATGGAATTTGAATCAAATTCTAGCTAAGGAAATGGATGGCTGCTATATTGTGCCTACTATCTGCTAATTCTTTGTCTAATCCACCCATGCTAATTCTTTGTCTAATCCACCTATGCAGTAAAAAGATTTGTAGCAAGGGAATTCTTTTCTGCCCATTTCAAACATGAAAATGCATCCTATGGTAATTTTTTTCAAATTACGAAACTGTCAAACTGTCAAATGTATATATCTGTCGATGCGTAAGAAAAATAGAAAATAAAAATGAAATAAATGAAATCAGACAAAAGATGGCTTTGTCTGACTTTCATCAAGGAAAGAAAACAGACTAGCATGATGTTGTTTTGGAGACCTCCTTTGCAACATATTTTCTCATTAACTTCGCCTGTGGTTCAGTAATATTTCTTCCATTTTTCCACGTATGGCCTGTCACCGTGAAATCCAAAGTCACCAGAAATTTATTTTCTGATGCCAGTATGACAAAATCTCTGGATTTGAAGCTTTGTGATGAAATATGACCAGCCCTGCTTCACTTCCAAATTTTCATTTCAGGAATAGTGAGAAAGCAGGCTGCTAGACAAACTGAGTTTTTGAGAAAATTGACTGTGATGTGAAGTTGCAGTTGAGCACAAAGTATGTCAACTTAAAACAGCAGGGTAACAAATTTCAAATCCCTACAAATTCTTCATGGTGAACATCTGAATAAGTTCAGATGTGACACTTTTGAATTTTTGACACATCTAAAAACTCCTAATGTATTGCCAGAGTCGGCTTGCAGTTTTTCCGACTTTGATGCCTGGGACTGTATGTCTGGGTTGTCATGGTGATGGGTCACATGTGCAGTTTGAGATCCTAACTTGCATTTTCCATCTTGCTTTTCCAGCATGAGTCTGCCTTGTTTCATTTATGTACTAACTGCATAGATTATTTATTAATTGAATATGAATATAACTCTCTCACCCTGCTACAACCCATTATATTTTATGAGATGTAATAGTGCAGTATGAATCTCAATATGCTCTTAATACGTCACAGAAAACATGACAATATTGTGAGAAACAGAAGGAAATAAAGCTAATCTTCTGTCTCACAAAACGAGGTAACACGAAAAATGATTATGACGTTTCGGCCACAAAATCTGCTAGCCTTCATCTGGCAAAGTAGACCGAGTGCTGCAGTGCATGCCTATTTATAGTGCTAGTGAGAAACCCATACTGTTGTGAGAAACATTTTACAGCATGAATATGAAATATGTAAAAATGGGGGGGGGGGGGGGCATGAAATATGTGAGTGTCATCCCACATCATTAAAAGCCAAATGCATGTTATCATGCACTTTGAACTCTTGTTGCTAGAATACATGTGGTATTGTTTCTGAAGTACTTGCATGGCGAGGGAATTGATATGGTTGTTTTAACCCTAACTAGGCCGGGCTATTTAGGTAGATGATAGAGCCGGGGGGGGAGTCTCCCAGGCCCCCCCCCCCCCCCCCAGATCTCGACCGTGCGATCGCGACAAAAATTGGCGCACACATTGCCTATGATGTAATCTACAGTACCATGAAGTTACTTTTTACAAAAATTATAATTTATGCTAAATTATGCTAATTTATGCATAATGATGCATGAAATCGGACAATTTGGTATAAATCACTAAATAAAGCTCAAAACAGGCACATTTTTTGTGTAAATATTTTTTTTAGTGTCCTTAGCAAATGTAAGCGAAAAAAATTGTGCCATCAGAAAAAATTTCTGAAGTATTTTATTGTTTTTTGAATTTCTTATGTATTTCCTTGTTTTTGGACTTTATGTTTTTCATTGTTTTTTCGATGAAATTTGTCCGCGACATTGTTCCGAACAAGAAAATATGTTATTAATTGATTTTAATCAATAAGACCCCCAAATAATCATGCTTTTATGAAATTTGCCTGTAAGCACAGTTTGCATTGAAATTGTACACGAATTCATGTTTTTTAGCAATTTTTGGTCTGACATGCACGTACATATTTATGCGCAACTTCGCAACCGCGCAACCGGGCATCGCAAATTTGGTGTCAAAAGATGCGGGAGATTTGAAAGAAAAAAGTCATGAAACGGCACGGCGATAGCTTCTCGCGACAGCGATGCATCGCGCGGAACGTCGAGGGGGGAGGGCCCCCCGGCCTAGTTAGGATTAAGTACCTCTGCAAATGTCATGTTGACATAGGGGTCAGTTAAGGTTACAGATTTCAACTGAAAAATTCACACCACTGGCAAATTTGTAAGGTCTCATTGGTACATATCCTTCCCTTGTCATGAATGATAAACTGAACATCTTTTGCTTGATTAAGATACTATGATAGTAACTGACAATTTTTAAAGTAGTTACAACAGTGGCAATGACCAATCAGCTTATAGTATTTCATTGTCTTATCATAGTGAGAATCTTTTGTTTTAAAAGATGTTTATTAGCATGCAATATTCTTCCAAGACGGTAAATGACTGTTACGCTTTTCCTTTTTCTTTTAAGACCACTCTTTGATGATAATGTGCAGGGCATGTGTTAAATTCATTACTTTGAATATTTAAAAGCAAAACCTATACTAAGTAATTTTGACTGTCGACATAGATTCTGATATCTACTGAGACTTTTGTGTCAGTCAGACTTATAAAAACTGTGATGTCACATTTCTTAAACTTGGAATATTCTCCAGCGCTAAATCTCGAATATCTATGGAATGCTCATCTATCAGGCTTGTCATGTTAGGAACTGCTTATTGCTTTAATACCATTCATGCGCCATGTACCAGTAAAATACTTACCACTTATGCTGATGATGTGTGTGAAGGCTGCCCACATTTTGCGTCACTTCCAGAGATGATTGGCTTTATAAGTCTCCTTCCTTTCTGTCTGGAATTTAAACAATTTATCTAGCCGCAATAAGGGATTTGAATTCCAAATCATCAAAGTTGTTATGATTTAAGTGGTTTACTAGTCAAAATAAGAGCTTGAAATCAAATATTTATTAGCACTCAGGATGCTACTTGCAACTAAGTCTTATACATGCCTTTAAAAAAAATCAAAGACAAATTCTTCACTTTCTGACTTTGTGTTGGATTGAATATTCTCCCTGCACTTTTGAAACTGGAGATTCTGATTTCGAGTGAAATTTGTGGAGTGCAACATCCTTGGATAAACTGTTTAACCCACAATATCAATCTTGATCTAGATTTTATAATAAGGGTGACTGGATGTGCTTCGATAGTGATGATTGTGAGATCTTTGCGAAAGGGCAGGAAAGGCATCAAGCCAGACTGTATTATCATAATTGTGAAATGGAAATTGTCTATGAATTATGTAAATGTGGAATTAGTGCATGTACACTGAGATAATACAATGTTAAAGCGAGTAGGCAAGCTTAATCAAATATTTATAAATATTCCCTTGATTTTTCTTTCAGTGCAAGTATGGCAAGCAGGAACGAGTGTGGCTTACTGTCAATGAGAGTGGTCTGAGTATATTGGACTTCAATTCACTTGTGAGTATAATATCGTGTCACATATTATTTACCTAGGGTGCTGGAGGTATTATCTTTTAATGTTTTTGCTTTAAACCTAAAACAAACAAAATTTTCCCAAAAAAATGCATATTTGCATAATTAATCAAGAATATCAGTAAAAAAGAGAGTAATAATATTAATTTTACTATGCATTCATGTACAAAACATAATGAACTATGTGTACACCAAATTTGGTTGCAATCAGACAATCAACAGCCGAGATCTTGGGGGAGGGAGGGGCTTTAGGCCCCCCTCCCCAGTTTTTTCAGCCTTTAAAATACCCCAGTCTTTTTAGGATTAAAGAGGAATTTTAGTACATTATTCATATTTCCTACACAAATAATTTAATATGCTTTCTGGTATACATGTATCTCACCGTGTGAAAAATATGTCATATAATATCATGCCATGATATAATCTCTGCCTTTTAGGTTGATCTGAAATCTCTTATTTAAAAAAAGAGAATGGAAGTAATTACAAATGATTTAAAAAAATTGTACAAGGAAATGGTAGGTAGGTAATATGGATCGTGATGTCTTTGAATTTCTAGCTTTTGGTATTTTTGACTGAACTCGTAACTGTTGTTGCTGGTACTCACTGATCAAGTGCAATCTATCTCAGGATGCTAAAATCAAGTTAAAAAAAACAAAAAAAAAACAGGATGCCAGAAGATTCGAAAAATGATGCAATTGAAAGTTGAGTTTGTTTAATACACGTCACCCAAGCAACATCTTGAAATGTGTGTGTATATATATATATATATATATATATATATATATATACATGTATATGTTTGTTTTTTTCTTTGTATTTCCAGGAGGACAAGGTTTCGTATCCTCTGGCGTCCATTGTTACATTTGGTGGTTGCCGTGACGACTTCATGCTGGTAGTGAGGAAGCAGACGGAAGACGATGCAGACTTCACGACAGACAAGCTCATGTTCGACATGACCAAAGCAAAGGTGATATATCCTCCAGATCCTAGACAAACTTTATTTTTGTTTGTCCTCTTCATGGCTACCTCACACTCCGGGAAGAATTTGATGCATGGTGGACCTGAAATCACCAACATTGTGCCTCTCACCATGGGAACTTCCCAGGAATACTTCAGTTTTGTCCTGTTTCTCATCCTAATGTTTTAACCCAAGAAGTTTTAAGATATAAATGTAGACATACGTAAATAGGTAACAGGGTTCCTGCAGTCATGGAAAACCTGGAATAGTCATGGTATTTTGAAAATGTTTTTCCAGGCCTTGAAAAGTCATTGAAAATGCAGAATTATGAATATATCCTGGAAAAGTCATGGAAATTGATAAATTTGTATATCATTTGCCTTTTCGGGATTTTCGTTTATGCAATGTTATTATGTTTTTGAAGAAAACATTTCATCAAATAAGGTCAGACCAACTCATCCACCACAGACAGTATAGTGAGGTATACACACCACACTTTACGTGGATACAATTTATCTAATTAATGTCCATTTATTGAACATCACCCCCTCTAGGTCTTTGTAAGGTTTATCCGAAAAAGGGTCCTGAATATCGAAAATTTTACATGGAGAAGTCCTGGAATTTAATTTTGTTAAAGTTGCAGGAACCCTGGTAGAAATGCATTTACTTTACAATTGCATGGACTTTATTGAAGTAAATGATCTTTAGGTCTGTAACAGTGCACATTGAGGTATTTCTTGAGTTAGCTTGAAATTCAATGCAGGTGGTGGTGATAGAACCTTCTTTATAGCAAAAGCTTTGTTTCTTATCATTCTATTCAAAAAGATAAAGCCTTTTGTGAAAAGAGAACATATCTGCATAGAATCAGCTTATATTTCTCATGTCGCTCATCATTGGAAGCTTTGTGTGTGATTGGTTGACAATGGAGACTCTTCTTTCTTTAACTATGCCAGTAAATATCATTTATTGATAGGGTGTAGGTCATATGTAGTGTTCATGATAGGGTGTAGGTCATATGTAGTGAGCACATTCAAAAGTTCTTGGAATCCCCAAAGATTTGTATGACTTTTGAAATACACCTCTTGATGGTTAGACATTGTTCTTGTGATGAGATTTTAAAGTGATCAAGTACTGAACATGCATGAGGCAGCAAAGTGGCAGATAATCGACCCAATATTCAGGAAAAGGAAAGACATGTGAAGTTAAACATACACTTTATTTCTTCATTTCAACCAGTCAGATAGAGATGACATTTTTGTCAGTATCTTTTCAGTGTCATTTCTATGGAAGAGATATTGACTGCAGGGAAATCTCATGATAGTGCCTCTACCGATCTTCAGGCAGTCGACATTTCTTTATTAATACACTTGATTCCCAAGATTCCTTCTGTCACTATGACCCAACTTAAAGCAATGGATTTCGCCACTCTCAATATTGCACCACTCACAGGTATCCCAGCTGACACAGCTAATAGCACACTTCATCCGGACGACGGTGCACCAGAAGGGGCTCGCGCCGCTGCCACTGGCAGACGAGAGACACCGGAAGCCTCCCCAGCCGAAACAGACGTCCAGCACCAAATCGACGAAGACAGCGGCCACTGTGACCACCGCTGCGACATCATCCCTGAAAGCCAAGGAAGTGAAAGATGGAGCTGCTGTCGGCAGTAGTCGAGCGGTTTGAGAGTCCCTTGGACACGTATTAGTAGGGTGTGCACCCATCTCATCCCTCCACCTCCTCCACCTCCTCCTCCTCCTTCTCCTCCATCACCACCTCCTCCTCCAACATCCTTCATGATGATGGTCACAAGCACCCCTGTCTGCCGTGTGAGTAGAATCGTGAGCATCAATAGACGAGAACTTGGATAGCAGGGATGGGATGTCACCTCCTCTTCATCTGCCATCTTGATAAGTGGATGATAGTTCAACCTGTTGGTCCTTTGACATCAATTCTTGGCTGACGCCACCCCAGTTATCACTTCACCTCTCCTTGACGCAACATCGGAGAATTCTCAGTGTCACTTTCCAATGTCTACCCCCCACTTCATGCACCGTGATGATGTCATAGAGAGCACAGTATGCAATGGAGATTGTGATCATATTTTCTTACCATCCTCTAGTGAACATTATAGATTTGTATTAATCTTTGCTGTGGTATGGCATTGTGAATGGATACCACAACATGTTGGAGCTGTAGCATGAATTAGCAAAATCATCCCATAAGATTTACTGAAAATAACCTAACAGTTGTCTACATGGGATTAAAAAAAAATATGATACCGATAGTAAAAAGCTGAAGTTTGTATGAAATTAGTTGAAATACAAATTTTCAACCATGAAAACATAGACAGTGTTACACTTTTCACGAAGAAGAGAATCATTTGACTAGGAGTGTGCAGTACTACATTCATATTGCTTTCAGGAACATTTTACACTATAGTTTAAGCAAAGGTGGTCCATAAATGCCCTGGACTGAAAATAGGTTTATGATTAGCAAATGAAGCAGATATGAGACAGTTTTTCAGGAAATCCATTGGAGGTACCAAAATTAACTCAGTTTTTCAGACTCGTCCTCCTTTATTGTGTTGTTGGAAATATATGAGCTGTCCAGATGGTCATCCAAATTCATCAAAATTGCATCATTTGCTGATAAATGTCTGTGAACTAAATGATCAAGGCATCCATCCATTTAGTCATCGATCAATCAATCATTCAATCAATCAATCAATCGATCAATCAATCAGTTAGTCATGATCAAGTGATTAATGAAGTGATTACTCATCCATTCATGTAGAAGTCAATCAGGTGGATAATCAATTTGATTCGATGAGATGGCGTCAATCAGTCAGCATCGACTCTTCCACCAACCTCTTTGCAGTCGGGGTAATCCCATTGCTATTCTCAACCATCTTCCAGTGTTCCTCTTGAAACATATGTAATGGAGGTGTGTTCTGATGGGTTTAACTTTCGTGTTCTTGCCAAACTACTTTGTGGGCATTAGATGAATTCCTCCACAAATTTAGCCATTATGAAGTTATGAGTGAAAAAAAAAACCAAAAAAAAAAACCAGCCCACATGTTAAAAAACTTTGAAATGAAATAGATAAATACATAAATATATATATATATATATATATATATATATACATATATAAAGACCCAAAACCCCACATGATCGTTTCTCACAAAGGCCACTGTGGATTAAAGAAGGACCGGAAGAATTAAGATAATCTCCTGTTTGTGTACCATTGTCTCACAACTCCTGCGACAAATCTGTGAGGCAAATGAAGCTTCCCAGTGGGATGTGTGGGTTGGCCAACTGAAGCACCGTGAGGGTCAAACAGGAATTGGAAAGTTGTTAAACACAAAATGTATAATAAAGTGGTGCCTGAAAGATTTTCAGATGCATTGATTGATTGACAATCGACATTGTGGCATTCTCGTGCGGCGGAAGTTCCAAAAACTTGAGAGTCGGTCATGCCGCGTACTGTCTTCTTCTTGTTTTACACCTGTGACATGTGTGCATTATCACAATTATTCAAAAGTTGCAAAGTAATGACTGCTTGCAATTGATTGTTCTAAGTAAGCAGACAGTGTCACAAAGTGCATGTTTGTTATGCAAAGCTGTGATATGCATTTTGCTGTTGTCGTCCGTTTTGCTTTATGCAATTTTTTTTTTTCAACTCTGACTGCAATATGAAAATGAAATTATAGATGAACTCCTTTTTTTTTGCAATTATAACCATCTTGGTCTTGCCATGTCTTGCTATTTATTTGCACTCGACTACATCTGAATATAAATATGGATAGATTTAACAAAATCCTTTTGAAGTCTCTTCCTGGACCTAAGGAGGATTGGGTATATGCTGATTTGTAATGTAAAGAGAGCTGTGTGAAAGCTGTGCATTTGGAAAAGCAATCAATCGTAGCTTTAAGTACATTCTAGTTAAGACTGCAGGATAAAAATTAATCAGAGTTGGGGGCATTAGGTATAAATTTCTTCCACATTTTAACCCTGTTTTCTTCTTTCTTAACTCTTCTGAATACCGAAATATGGTAGATTGCATTGTTATTACCTGCTCCATTAAAGATTCATTTTGGTGAGATAAATCTTATTAGAACTCTCTCCATTTGCTTTAAACCCCTTCAGTCTCAGCATTGATCTTCTGGAATGTCCAGATTTCTGACTCTTTGAAAATTTATGCTTATTGTGATGGCTTATCTTAGAGTTTGTTTTGATTGTGTGTGTTGGGGGGGGGGGAGGGAGGGGGGCTTTTGGGATCACCTGTAATCCCCCAGGATCTAGGGCATATGCTGGAAGTTTCCAAATTCGATGTAGTGGTACCATTAAATAAATTTGCAATTCATTCAATCACATTAGTAATCATTTGCAATGAGGGTAATTTCAGCTTTATTCAGATAAGTCATTAAAACATACACGTATTTGCCTCTTCATGATATTTGAGCAAAATATAACGCAGGGGTGCAGTGACTATAAAGGAAACACCGACACAGAGTTTGACATGAGTTTAAAGAACAAATTGAAAGAAGAGTTTCAACAGAGAAAGTATGGGAGAGAGAATAGCAGACAGCTTTTTTGTGTGTGTGTTCAGATTTCATATTTTTGGGGTATGCTGTAGTTTTTTTATTGACATGCATTTTTAGAGGATTTGTATAGTTTTGGTTGAGGCCTAACTTCAGGTTTCTAACATTTTTTGTGAGATAATGAGAAACCTTTTATGAAATATGAAAGAACATGTAATTCCAAGAGCAATTCATTATTTATTTGATGAAAATTGGTTTTGAAATGGACGAGATATCCAAAACAGAGTGATCCTAATAAAAGATGGAACCCACCTTCTATTATGAGCACTTTGTTTTACTCTGTTTTTGGATGTGTTAGCCATTCCAAAACCAATTTTCATCTAATAAACTTTGAATTCCTCTTAGAATGGTATGGTCTGTACTATTAACATAAGTGGTTTCGTAATATCTCACAAAATATTAAAAGCCCAATTCTCATCTCCACCAATACTTCACCATCCCTTTAACCTATTGAGGATGGGCTGATTTTGCTATGACACACATTTTCCATAAACACTTGCCCGAGTATACTCGGGACTCGTCCTCAGCAGGTTAATTCAGTCTGTATTCATTGTTTTGATGTATTGTTTTACCAAAGCATCAGAATTCGATATGGCATGTGTGACAACTGGGAAACAGACAGGAATGGAATTCAAAGAGTATACCTTTCAGAAATTATGTGATATTTCTTTTGAGTCATGCACCAATGTGAGAGAAACACATATCAGTATTATGTTACGTTATGCTTTTCACATGTCCTTGGCACACCTTAATTGTCCCATCTTTTGATATCAGAAGATACAAAGTGTATGTTATACTAGAAATTAAACAAAAATTATGTTACAGGGGGAATTTCTCACATCTGCTCCATTGTTGGGAGTAACTGCAAAATTACCGGGGTGTCAAAATGACCATTTTCCTCGCATTTTCCTCATGCCAGGTGGAATATGCACAATATCACTGTTAACATTGTTAATGTGTTTTGTTGTGTTTCAGACACCAGCTATTTATGGTTATAAGATTAGGTAAATGATATCAAAGTTGTATAGATGTAATAGGACAAACTTGGCATGGGAGTGTATCTAACTTTGTTAACGGAAATTTATTTTCACATAGCACAGCAAACAGATTGTTTTTGCATGCATGTGCAGATGCTGTGGAAGTTAAAATCTCTGCTTTAGGCACACCAACTGCTTATAATGTCTGAATGTAGCATCTTGAGTCAGCAAAATATAATTTTTTTTTTTTCTCTCTCTCTCTCTCTCAGAGGAAAGAAATATAACTTGGGGAGTGTGTGCTTCAAATGCATTGCTGACAAGAATTATCAATAATTATGTAGATGAGCATCTGAGAACAAAATTTGGTGTGAACAAAAAGAATATTTGAACAGATGAGATTCAATTTTGGGGGGATAGAAGGATGGAATGAATGCACGGTAAGCCACCCTGCAAATTACCTATTAAGGGAGAATGACAGTTCCTCTCATCAATTTCTAACTATCTGCAGAGAAGTGAGTACAAACAACTTGAGATTATGGTAGATGTGGGGGGGGGGGAGAGGAGATAATTGGAAAGGAGAAATAATTATGGAGAAATCTTATTCTATGACCTGGGGTAATCCAGATTCTCTTCAGGCAACAAGCTGCGTGAATCGATATTATAATTGCGCCAGCAAAGTTAGATATGGATTAGCATCAGCAGCTGACACTTGCATTCAAGTCAGAAAGACAAGTGGCCCTTTGTTTAGCCTTGTGAGTCTTACCATGAACAAAACCAGTTATTGCTGGCACAGTTTCCTCATGCATCTCCGTCCGGGGAAAAAAGAAAAAGAACAAGAGCAAGAAGAAGAAGAAGAAGGAGAAAAGCAGCTTCCAGATCCATTCAATAAGATGCCTCAAGTGTAGTGTAGTAAAACTATGGATAATTCACTATGCATTTCTTTAACCCCCACTACCACCCCCTCCCCCACCCCCTCCCCCCCCCAAAAAAAAAAAAAAAAAAATGTTGCCATGGTACCAGGAAACAAAAGAATATTGCTAGTATCTTTTTTACAAATTGTGGTTCACTTAGAAAACAGCCAACTTTCTCTATATGAAGCAAATGTAAGGTTTATTGAAATTTGTAACACATAGTATTGGCAGTATACTTTAAAATATAAGATTGCATTTTTGTTGGGGGATGGGATATGGAAGCATTGTGGGTAAGGGATTGTCAAGACTTTTCGTTTTTATGGATTTGTTACCATTATGTTTAATGTAGTGTTTGAAGTTATCTGTGAGTTTACACTGTATGGTTGAAATCAGAGTCTCAAGAGCTACTGTAAAAGTAATCTGCTCGTGATGTACAATCAGTAGTAACATAAACAATCTGCTCTTCGTCAAGAGAGGGTGAAAAATAAGAGCAAGTAAGATGAAAAGCATTTGATTGGTCTGCCAGAAGCATCTGTTATTGCTGTCTGGCAATCTTGTGTCCCATCCATGGTTTTCCCCCCCCCCCCATTTTTTGTTTTGTGCTCTGTGCATCGAGTGTCTGTGACTGCAATTTGTCTTACCGATCAATGTCGCCCCCACCCCCCCCCCACCCCCTCGCCACGAAATGATTTGTATGTATGAAATGCATCTTAGCAAAGATTGCAGAACCAAAATGGTTGTTGATACAGCCTGACTTCGGTAGCCAGCTGCTGCAGAGAGAGAGAGAGAGAGATGAGAGTAAGAGGAAATTTGGCATTTATCATGGCGACAGCAAATGACGGAAGAATACACAGATGTAGCGTGTGGCTCCTCATCAATTTTAGAATGCCAGCCACCACAGTATTCAGCGTCCGCTCTGGGCACCTGACAGTCAGTTTTGTACATTGTGAGCTCTGCCTATATTTATGACACGAGATGTGAATGGATGAGTGAAGAGCTCAATATCCGTGTGTCATTCTGATCTTTGATCTGACCCCTTTAAACTTAAGCTCCCAGCCTCAAGAAGCAGTATTGTCATTTTGACACCCACGAATGAGTTCAATAATGTGATGCGGTTCTGTGTTGACGACATTGCTGCAGCACGGTTCAACGACCGGGAGCCCAGCTACACCTGTTTTGGTATTTGTGTATTCTGAGCTCCGTCTTCCTTGAGATAACAGCAACATATAGCAGGAAACACTTAGCAGATATTTATATTTTTCCCCCTGCAGAGAATCACTCAATCCTAGACTGTTATCAGCACAAATTATGGACCTCCTCCTCACCCCCGCCCCCTCAGAAAACAATTCATGAAGTACTGTAGTTATCTATATCTTATGTGGTTGATGTGAAAGGCGCCCTCATTTGACCATATAGATCAGCCATTTGTGTGACTAACTTGGGCTCTTTGTTACGTATTCACGGGCTCACAGAGCATGTGAACATTACTGCTACAAAATTATGCTTATCGAGGATATGGTAATGCAGAAAGTATAGTTGTGTTGAATGAGCTTAACGTGAGCGAGCCCAACTTAAGTCTGGTTTTCTCTCTCAGAATGAACGCTGTGGACAGTTCAACGGGAGAAAAAATGTCCTTAACATGCTTGAGTGTTCATAAGACATTTCAAGATGGTGTGAAATCTTTATGGCCTCTGCAAATAGTGTGAAATACCCAGTGAGATCATATTGTTTTGTACTATATGTCGTTATCATGAAAGCATAATTGATATTTGATATGCATTGTACGTGTATATAAGGCACTATTCGATTTCGAGCATGATTATAGTGATGCTAACGCGATAATTATCAATATTGTACTGATATGAGTGTAATATCATTTGTTCTCTTTTGTAGTGCAATGAAAGGTTTTTATATCAGTTGGTATTTTCAGTGTGTGTGTTTGTTTGTTTTTTTCATTTTGTATACAAATGTCAAAATGTTTTTTTATGTGAAGTTTTTATTCGTATTCTTATATTTTCTAAGTGGATCATTTCGAGGCTTTTGTGTGTATTCAAATGTGTTTGGGTATATTGTTGAATTAGATATTGACCTCTGAACACTTGCTCGGATAGATCTATCAACAGATGAGGGCGATCTGTGAAAATCTGAATTATCATGCCATATTGAGTGCAAGAGATTTCCATGCATGTGGCGTATTAGTGTTCTAATCTTTAAACCAATCATCACAGAGTCTTGCCAATGTCGTCATTGCCGTTTGTAAATATCACAACCTGAAATAAATCTATGCCCGTCATTTGGTCATGGAAGGAGCGGCGGAGCATACATACACAATATTTTGTGTGCTTTAAAATGCCTCTCTAAATTGAATTGTGTACACACACTCTTACAGGCGAGGATTTTAGGATTGTACCCTTCCGAGCTTTCAGTCTTTACTCACCGCTGTCACAGCAAATTTACACTTTTTTTTTTCTAAATGTTCCTCACTTTTGTGCTAGAAGTTTTTAAAGAGAAAGGGAAAAATATTCACTCATATACTCATGTAGAAATATGCATAGTAGTTGGCTGATATATAAATGGTAGATGTACCTCAAAAATGTGCTGAAAGTTTTGGTCCTCATTTGGGAGTAAAAATATCCCATCAGAACAAATTTACAAATAAAAGGAATAACAAAAAGGCAAATAAAAAGTTAGGCATGTCTTAATATTTCACTTCTTGCCTACAGAACCTATGAGACATGTAAAGCGTTCTTTGGACATTTCACAATTAATTGATTTGTGGTCACAATGTAACAATCACCTGAATGAATGTACCATTTTATTTTTCACTTCACGCAATGAGAGATGCTAGTCAATTTTAGAGGGAAAAAAAAACATCAAGTGCAAAGAGTACTTTCATTCTTCAGTGCTAAACGTTTGAGTGACAGGGATGGTGAAATTCCATGCTTTTGATTCTACCACCCAGCGTGACCTTCAGACGTGTATATATGGGTGACGAAAGAGTCGCCCAACAGTACAGTGTACTTCTACCTTTCTGTAGATGTTCCCCTTTGCTACAAACCTGTGCACAATGTTGTTGTTTTCTTTTTCAGGTGGTTTCTTCTTCTTTTTTCCGTACAGGGTAAGATGATGTGTGCTAGTGTCTGTGCAATGTAAAGATAAGCATCTGTGTTCCCAGAAGGGCATAACATTATGCAGACACATTTATAATGCATCTTTGTGCTGTACCCAAAGCCAGTCATTTTTTTTCCAACCCCATGCACACATACTGGCATGAGGATGTTTATTTGACAGTCGTGATTAAGGCCGTTCATCATTTTGTACTACGGTATCAATGTCTTGAAAGTTGTGAATTTAATGTTGAGGGCATTTGGAACATGCACAACATGAGCAGGAAAAATAGATGAAGCCTGCACGATATAAACAGAGAGAAGAATTTGCCTGCATGGGGTTACATGCAAATCTATTATGTCACAATTACTTGAAGAACAAAAACAAAACACACACACACACACACACACACACACACACACACACACACACACACACACACAAGGGAGAGTGTAACAATTGAAAAACTAGAAGCCCTCTTTTTGTGCATATATAAATAGTGCACGCATTTACCAAAGTCCCATCTGATTTCAGTTTTTAGTACCTTACGATGTGTTCAAATGTCAGATTTGAAATCAAATTGCGCCAGTTTGTTTTTGTAAGAAAAAAAATAATAAATAGAAATGATATGTATTCTTTCAGTCATGATCGAGGTGTAGTTTAATTTCTTAAGTTTATGCCAAATTTTGCCAGGAGTCAAGAGTGTTTTAAGTGAGTGTGGTAGAAGTTGTCAGGACGGTGAAAAACCTTAATGAGGGAGCGGGACTGAATTCAATAATTCCACATAATTATTGGTAATAATTTGATATGAGGCCCAGTACAGTCCTTCTTTGATCTTTCACCCCTCCTTCTGTTAAGAAATATAATGTTTTCCTATTGTGATATTGACGAGGTAAGCATTATCTTCTGGGTACCTGACTTTTTGTTTTCTTTGCTCTTTCGTCTGAAATATCTCTGATCAAGTTTGCTGCTCAACGTGTAATTACTTCGCTGGAACCTCGTTATTGCACCGATAGTAACAGCCATAAACACCAAGCGCATTGCCATTATGGTGGAATGGAATGGCTTGTTTACGCTGTCTCTCAGTGAACTAGTGTACATTCGAGTGTTTGTGTTAATTTTGAGGTACCTGACAGTAAAGGGTTTACGGGAAAAGGGAAAGGATACAATGACCATTCACATAGTTGATTTTACAATCTTGTTTAAAGCGTATTATACGAGTACATGTAGTATGTTCAGGGTTTGACTTCTTTCTTTTTTCATTTGGTCAACACAATGATTATCTTCTTTCAATTCTATTTTCATTAATTTTGTCCTGCAGTAGGGACTGCAAAAAAAAAACTGTACAGCTGTACAATGAGTGTTGCAATAAAATGAACATGTTCACTATGTAGCAATTAAAACGATCACCTAGCGTGTGTTGGTTGTTGTTTTTTCCAATGCATGTGAGAAAGGTTGAGTACTGATATACAAGTTTTTGAACGGTGGTTTTTATTATAGGGGAATGAAATCCAAATAGATGTGTGGATTGGGTGAATACAGAAATAATAAATGGAACACAGTAGTGAAGTTTGAAAGAGCTCGGACAAGCTGTTAAAAAGTTGGCAATCTTTAAAGTTTCGCTTCCACAATCACCAGATAAGATGACTACAATTCGTGATGTCACAGCAGGAAAACCATAAATAGCAAAATTCCACAAAATTTCATATTTGATGAAAAGTACATGTACGCATTCTTTTCACTTAACATTGTATTTTATACTGACATATGTTGAAGGGTAATATGATTATTCCCCGTGTCTTCTGAAAGAGGTAAGCCAAGTAGGCCTACTCTTTCAATATGCTAGGGGAACAAAAATGTTAAATTATCCAGCGATGGCTGTATAACAAACAAACAAACAAACAAACAAACAAAAACAAAACAAATCATAAGTCTGAATGGATTGTTCAAATTTCCTCAAACGACACTGATGTGTTTTACTAATATTTCTCCGTTCAATCAATCCACACCATTATGTTTTTTCCCCTTTGGAAGTGTGGACGTGCGTATAGGGAATAACCGTATGTGTGCGTGCGTGTGTGTCTGTATGTATGTACGAACAGAGAGATGGAAACAGTGCATTATCTTGGTGTGATTCCATGTCTCTACTGCGTGATTATGTGGATGTGTTTGTGTGTGTGTGCGCGAGAGATATGATTATGTTTAGTACACTTGTACGTTACGAGTGAATGTATGTACAACATGTATCTGAACATATTTTTCGAGTCAACTGATTGTGTGGACACTGCGATGTAGGTGAAGTCCAATGTTCCCATGATTTTCTTTCGCAGTGTGAACGTTCATTACAGAAATGTCTCTCAAAGTAGGCCTACTACTTGTGGTAGACCTGCTATAACTCTGCAATGAGAAGGAGATCAGAAGAAATGATGGTGATACTTCATATAAACCATCATCGTATAGTCACATAGACTAAACAGAACCAGATGTCTCAGTGTGTATGCAACTTTTATGAATCTGTCCAAAGTGTGAACGTTCATGACAGAAATGTCTCTCAAAGTACTTGTGGTAGACCTGCTACAATAACTCTGCAGTGAGAAGGAGATCAGAAGGAATGATGGTCATACCTCATATAAACCATCATCGTATAGTCACATAGACTAAACAGAACCAGATGTCTCAGTGTGCATGAAATTTTTATGAATCTGTCCAAAGTGCGCCGAGGATGATAAATCGTAAAATATTGAACAACACATTCCACTAGGAGGACGTCTATTTCAATCTTCCTTTTTTTTTCATCATAAAGACAGTTGCACATCGAGTACTAGGGTTCACCTCCTTTTTGGTTTTCCATTACAGGTTCTTAATGATAAAGTTCTTGAAAGATTGTAAGTGACATTTTTAGAATGCAGAGAGAAATGTTATAAAGAACATCGCCATGGCAACGTTAGACATATCGAAAGTAACAGATAGTTATGACGGTTGTTGCTATTTCTTTTTATGACGTATCAAAGAACAACAGTGCAACATTGCAGAAAAGGGAGAAAAAGGTTGGTAGCATCTAGACATTACGGGAAAAACACTTCGAAACATACTACAGACACGAACAGACACCTTGTCAGATGAAAAATGAAAAACAAAAAACAAACATCTGACAGAAACCCTGACCTTACCCTGACAACGTGGGGACAACGTCCAGAGAACAAAATTTCTCGCCTCGGTCAATAAAACCGCAGGAGAGAGCGAAGGGTACCATCTTTACAGGCACTCACCGAAAATCTCCGGGTAGGCTTCCATAGCAATCTATACCCGTTCATGCACAAAGGCGGTGTGGTTACAATCGATGCACGTGATTGGCGCGGGGCTTGTCATTCTGTCTGGGCTACTGCGCATGCGTAATGAGTGTATCATTGGAATGTTATCGCGAGAGCGTCTTTAATATCAGAAAGGTTGTCGCGGTAATGTCGGGGTAATGTCGGGGTAATTACCCTGGTTGGCTGTTAGGGTGGGATTTCACGGAGCACGCGAACGATTTGCGAAGGACGCGAATGGCAAAATCCAACATTCGTATTTTAGTCTGCAAAAGATCGTCAAACGAACGTGAGGGTTCGGAAGCGTCGTCAATTGTTCGCGAATGTCGTTTTTACTTCGGCGATGATTTCAAAAAAGTTTGAAATTTTTTGCGAACCTTTTCCGCACACTTGGTCGTGATTTGCTCGTGAATTGTTCTCGAAAGTGTCTTTAAAGCCTCGTCATATGCGCAAGACCTTCGCAAGACACGCGCGATGTTCGCAAAATGTTCGTGAAACCCCAAACAGACTCCGAAACTTTGGAGAATGTCTCGCGTATGTTACGCGAAATCTGCGATGTTTTTCCGATCATTTTACGACGTAATCGCAGACTGTTCGCGTACCTTTTGAGACATTCTCGCGAACGTTTGGCGCACGTTTGGGGATGTATGACCTATACATTTTCTACAAATAAAAATCGTACCATACATCTAAACATCAAACAATCATTAACAACTACAGTAACAAAAGAAATTAAAGACTACCAAAGAAAAAGACATGTTTGATATACAAAAAAAAAAATCGCAGAATACACTTGATATTAATCTAAAGTATGCAAAATTTCATTTGAACTGTATAGAGATTATGTGTTGGAGGAACTGCAAAAAAAATGAAATGCTTTACTAGTGGAGATAGGTCCTAGGGAAAAAATGTAGGCAAGCACACGATAGAGAAATGAGAGAAAAACAAAGGAGAATAGAGGAACGAAAAAAAAATCAACTTAAGACAGCTTCCACCTCTCCTTGGGTACATTTTCTCCCATGATTATAGAACATTTTTCGTTGTTCGCATTTCCGTCGCGTGTTCTTCGTGTACGTAACATGCTGTACTTTAGCAATGATACACACGACATTCGCACATACGTCGTGGAAACTTCGCGCAAATTGCGCAAGAATAGTTTTCGGCTTCATTGTCGGAACACATTCGAAGAAAAACTTTTCCGAACGTTGGATTTTGTCATTCGCGTCCTTCGCAAATCGTTCGCGTGCTCCGTGAAATCCCACCCTAAGGGTAGAATCTGACAAAAGTTACCGCGATAACGTCCGAGCAACATTTTGCGTGGATTGTCGTAACAGGCACGGTAAAAAACAGATTACCCCTGATGTAGTCGCGGTATCAGTTATAGCTTGAAAGGTTCTGTTAAAACGGGGCTTCAGAGTAGCGTAGACCGGGGCAGAAGCCATGAAATTGCTGTGCACATTATAATAGTGCCTATATCAAATTGCTGCGCATAGGATAGAATTACTATGAAAAAAAAAAAAAAAACACGGAGAGGGAGAGAGAGGGGGGGGGGAGGAGGGGGGTTGACAGAAATAAAGAGAAAGCGCAAAGTTCGGAGACGGACAGCAGATCAAACTAACTTCGACGAATCTCATTTGTTGCCGTTGCTATGGTGATCGAAGCCTGGACGACAATGGTGGTGGTGGTCACGTGGCCATTAGGAGTGGGTAACGATAATTTCTATGGCGATGATGACAATGATGCAAGTAATATTTGAGATGGTTGGTGGCGGACTGGTTGTGGTGATCATGATGTCGACAAAGGTAGTATTGATAATGATATATTTTTAGAATTTTGAAGGATTTTATTGTTTTTGAACTTCTTTGCATTGTATCATCTGCTCGTTAAAGGGAAAAATAGTCCATTTAATTTTCATAAGTTCACATTATGAATTGACAGGTCCATGTAACGATTTGTTGAATTCATTGTGGTCGTTGAGCAGAGAAACCGATTCTCTAAAAAAATCCAAAACAAATTACACTGAACAAGGATGATGACATGGAGGTTCACATAATTATTTCAGTAATGTAGCAATGAAATTCCATTTGGTGCCGCTTGCTTAACAAGTTTACCTGTGTAGAATTTATGCATGCTTTCTTCTTTTGTTCTGCTTCCTTCAGCCCCCAATCATGCATTCTTACTGTGAAGTTGCCATGTCATCACCCTTGTTCATTGTGATTTGTTATAAATATTGAAAACATCCTTACTCCGCATCCTAATCGCTATAAATTCTGAAACTCCGTACCCACTATAAGCAATTCATAGTTGCTCATGTAGAGGTCTGAAATATCATCTCTTGTGCGAAGCGACATATTGCAAAGGCTTGCCCGACGTAACAATTTATAGAATTCATCAATCATATTCAAACAAAGGATGGAATTGCGTAGATCGGGTGACCAGAATGGTCACGTAACACTAGGGAAAGCATCCATTTCTTTATTTTGCTTTGACTGTAATTTTTTTTTTCTATTGATATTGCCAAATACCACTTTCGCTGTCAGGTGGATGTGCTGCCAAGGACATATCTATAAGGATATTTAAATAATCATGTTATCGCAGATCCTTATCTCCATGAATTTAAAAGCCAACATGCCCTGTTGGTGCATATTCCCCTTTTTCTGCTCAATATAAAAAAAGACAAAAAGTAGTGGTAGAACAAGAGATGTATTAGCGCCCTCTTCACCAGACTATGGTAGAAAGAGAAGACTCGCCTGTGCGTGCGCGAAGACTTGACGCTGTAAATGATATGTTAATACATAGGCACGTACCAGTCGTTCTTTGGGGCCATTCACCTCTCTCTAGAGAAAATCTTTACCAAAGGAGAAGGCTTATCTGACCTTCATAATCCACGAACGGGCGGGAGCCGATGACGCAAAGGGAATGCGCGTGCGCCTGAAATATTAGAAATCGACGCTTTGGGATGTTCATGAAATGCAGTATGTGTGTGTCCGTGGTTTTTGTTTTTGTTTTTGTTTTTTGTTTTGTTTTTCGTTTTTTTTTTAAATAGCGTTTCAATGTTCTTTCTTCTCCTCTCTCTCTCTCTCTCTCTTCTTCCGCATTTGTAGATGCTAATTCTAGCGTCTACCCACTTTACACGTCTTCATTTTTATTAACAAGAATGCAGCCAAATGCTTACATTAAAAAAAGGGGAATAACAAAACTTGAGTTTTGAAAATGAAAATGTAATTACCTTCAAGTTAAGGAATTTGAGGCATGTAAGAAAGTCAACACTGCGCTCTCCGACAACCGAGCCCTCGGAGTACAAAGACGAAATTGGAAATGTGTTTACTATGATATTTTGTCCACCATTAACAATTTGCTGTAGAAGCTTGGGAGCCTCGAGACATGAGAACGTGTGGTGAAAAAGAAAATCACGGGGGGGGGGGGGGGGCGGTGGTTAGAAGTACAGAGAGTGCATCTGTCATGTCATGGCTGGGAACTGTTATCAATCAAAAGCACATAAAGCGCCTCGAAGCGAACGTCCACGATTCATGTGTTGCGAGAATTATGAATGACTTTTGGCGGGAAACGTGAAGCGCTGTAGATATAATTCGCTCTGCAAAGAGCAGCAGTCTAGACCCTTATCTCCTCCCTATGAATATAGTGGTGTGCACATGACTCGCATCTCTCACTTCGCAGGCGAAATGATGACATTGCAGTGCCTTCTCTATTGGGAGAGACGGGATCTAATTATACGAGGCGCTATGTAATTATGACGCACAAAGGACCACTTCTGATACCGAATTTCAGAGGCTTTGAATTCCGTTTCAAACTTAATGTCTATCTCGAGGTATGCTCTACTCTCAGTTGGGCTGTGAGTAGCCTGAACACTTGACCTTAAAAAGGCAGCTGTCAAATGACAGACATCGTCAAAATTAAAGGAAAGAAAAAGAAAACAAACGACGGAGACAGCAAGCACACAAATCAAAGAAACTCAAATCAAACAAGACGAATACCATGAAATGAAAGGAGTGCAAAATTCCCCCCCCCCCAGCAACATATGGGAAGATGCGATTATCTTATTTACGGTTATTAAGGTTCATTCAAATAGGCCTACATCAATTCCCGCCAAACAAGTAATGATGACAGACGTGGTAAACTGGCACACTTTTCGTTTGTTCATTCGTTGTACCTACAGCCATTACATTAGGAAATTTTGAGGTTTTATACCTCTACATTGCTAAAATGATAATTTTAAAAAATCCTTAGACAAGATAATTCGTTCGCTTTGTTTGCCCCTTTGGCCACCCGTATGGATTTACTCCCTGCCAAAGAGAAGGAAATAATACCGGCAGGCAGGCGCGCCGGAAGCAGTTTTGGATTGGGGGGGCAAATATTGGAGGGGGCTCACGATAGACCATACATATGTTACACAATATATACACATACACACACACACACACACACACACACATCTATATATATATATATATATATATATATATATATATATATATATGTGTGTGTGTGTGTGTGTGTGTGTGTATATATATATATATATATATATATATATATATATATATAAAGTGGCGTACGATGGGTCGAAACATTGGGGGTGGGCACCTTGTGGAAAAGTAATTTTGACGGTGTGTATGCTGGTGCATGTGTGCGTGCGCAATAATGGGTCTACAATACATTACGGAATTTGATACATTCAACAACGCAGTCATTGAGCAACATTGTAAGTTTTCCTTACATGGATTATGGAATGACGGTGTGAAACGACAAATTATATACTGTCAGCAACATCAGGAGAATTGCATAACAATAAAATGCGAGCGAGCGGAGCGAGAGAGCTTGAAAATTTTGGCATTTTACAGTCCAAAAACTGCCGTTTGTAGCTATATCATTCGCTTTGGAAATTAAGGGGGGGCATCGGGCGCAACTGCTGGCAATTACTGGCGGCAACATTAGGAGAATGGCATAACCATTCAATGCGAGCGAGCGAAGCGAGCGAGCTTGAAAATTTTGACATTCTACAGTCCCCAAACTGGCGTTTGTAGCTATATCTTTCGCTTTAGAAATTAATGGGGGCGCATCGGGCGCAACTGCTGGCAATTACTGGCAGCAACATTAGGAGAATGGCATAACCATTCAATGCGAGCGAGCGAAGCGAGCGAGCTTGAAAATTTTGACATTCTACAATCCCCAAACTGGCGTTTGTAGCTGTATCTTTCGCTTTGGAAATTAATGGGGGGCGCATCGGGCGCAACTGCTGGCAATTACTGGCAGCAACATTAGGAGAATGGCATAATGATTCAATGCGAGTAAGCGAAGCGAGCGAGCTTGAAAATGTTGACATTCTACAGTACAAAAACTGCCGTTGTAGCTATATTTTTCGCTTTGGAAATTAAGGGGGAGGCGCACCGGGCTCAACTGCTGGCAATTACTGGCTGCAACGTTAGGAAAATGGCATAACGAATAAATTTGACGATTAATTTTGACATTTTACAGTCCCCAAACTGCCGTTTGTAGCTATATTTTTTTTTTCGCTTTGGAAATTAAGGGGGGGGGGCGACCCAGGCACAACTGCTGGCAATTACTGGCAGCAACATCAGGAGAATGGCATAGCGATTGAATGCGAGCGAGCGGAGCGAGCGAGTTTGGAAATTTTGACATTTTACAGTCCAAAAACTGCCGTTTGTAGCTATGTTTTTTCGCGTTTATTCATTTATATACATATCTATCTTATTTCATCTATTCTTATTTATTTGTTTATTCATTCTTTTTTTTTGGGAGGGGGGCTTTTTGGGGGGGCAAAAATGCGTTTTGCCCCCCCCCCACTTTTTGGATTGGGGGGGCGGCCGCCCCCCTGCCCCCCCACTTCCGGCGCCTATGCCGGCAGGGTTCTTTTGGAAAACATGTTTACCCTGAAGATGGCACCCTTGGTGAATATTGTTGTTCAAACTATTGTCACGATGATTGTGGCATTTGTCACTATCATTATCATTCTAACTATAATCCTCATAATCGTTATTGTCATCTTCATCGTCGTTGTCATCGTTAATTTTGTCGTCTATTTAAGACAGATACCATCGTGTGAATAGCGGCATGCATAGGACATCTGTTATAGCTGCATGAATCCCAATTTTGCTACGTGATATTTGCATCTACCATGAAGAAGACGGTAAGTGTGGCTCGGGTGAGATACCTTTGTTGCGTTTCCTGGAAATGAAATATCTTCCTACCGAACTTGAGTTGGTAATCATCATCAGCGGCGTAAGACGAGAGAGAACGTGAAACTTTATCCCCAAACTGGCATCAAACCAGACGAAGGGGCCAGCACTATAGCAACTGCCAGTGCCTCTTGTCGTAGCCTTTCTTTCTCTCCTCCCGTCCCTTCGCCCCCCCCCCCATCCACTCCCCCTCCTTGATGTATCGACACAACTCCCATTTTAAGCACCATGTGGGTTCAAGAAGAGGCAAGAAGTAGGGTTTTGTTGGCAAGCTTTTGGTCCTCGACTTTCTTCGGAGCAAGGTCCACCGACACATGTCTACACGTTTCAATCAGACGACAAGGGGGTTAATCCGATGGATTCGGAAGCCCGCCAAAACTCTTCGCGGCAGCCCACACGGGCAACATCAACACCATCAAAATGAGGAACGGGCGATCGGCTTACAGCGGCATTTCGGATTAAGCTCTTATAATATACAGCCTCCAACAGTTGACTTAAATCCCAAATAGAAATGTCGGATTTACGCCAGAATCCAGGATTTACACCTGTTCCTCGTCGTGAGGAGGACAAGGTATAGAGAGGCCTCCAGGCAGGGGGGAGAAATTGATCCCCGTCATCGCGTTATGTCGATGGACATTCACTTGAAAGGCTAACTACAGCGAAATGAGTAAACTGCGCGTTCAGCAGAAACATCGCAGCAACAGCCAGCTCTCTAGAGACAGCCAGCAGTTCTCCACTGATTTGCTTGCGATTATGTTATTCTGACTCATAACGTTGAGATGGGAAATCGACATTCCGGAAAATGGGCGTGGTTGCCACTGACATCATGTTTTAAACCATCGAAACTTAAACAAAAACAAAAATACAACCAAAGTCATCTCAGTACATTTAGATGAAGCACCTGATGTGTGCGAGTATAACACCAGTTCGTTCATTTGTAGATGTTTGGGATACAGGTTCATTCTTTCAGGGATACAGGTTTGTGTCTTTTTTGTTTGTTCTTGTTTTTTCGTGTCCTTGTCCCTACCGTAAGTTAAGTCCTATGTCTTGACCTACGCGACCATCTCATTTTCATCTCAAGTGATGTTACTCCTTTATCTCACATAGTTTTTGCTGCTAGTATGGGAAAGTCAGAGCCGCTCTCACTCTTCATCTGCATTTTGTTCCAAACAAATCAATGCGGAACAATTACCTATCCATTGTTCATCATTTGTATACTTTAAAACTTACGCCACATGCATTCTTTTTTTCTACGTCCTGTCCTCTTTCGCTCTTAAGTCATCCTCCCTCCTCGTGTCAAAAGTCGTGATTCTGAGTGGTATAACCTGAAACAGACGAACCTGTCGACGTTTTTTTTTTCCTACTGAAAATGATTCAAAAGTCCTAAAGAGAAAAATACCTTGCAGATTGATAGAAGAAATCAGTAACGTCACGCTATAGCCAGAGATGCAAACACAGCTCTGCAGAAGCCGAAGTAACGGGCCCTACTATCATGTTTAAACTCAATGGCAACAACAATCAAAAGAACATAAAGGGAAACTGCAAAACCATTCATTCTTAGATCATCTTCTCATACGGATTTCTCTATTTACCATGCTACAAATGGCAGATCAGACTTTAGGCTCCAGTCCAGCTGATGTGGATTTTTACATGTAGGCCCACAGTAATGTAGGCCTATCTCAAATTACCTAAGGACAGGTTCATGTAGAGCGGAATCATTCTGTAAGTTTAAAGAAACAGTGCGTTCGTTTATTTGTTTGTTTGGTGTGGTTTTTTTTTTCAAATTGTTCTGCTCAGATGGTAATCTGTACAAAACAAGCAAACAAAAAACCAAAAAGAATCACGTTTTCGTTATTTTGCACTTCACGTCATAATCATTTTCTCCCAAATTACATATATCTTAATATTGTCATAGCAATGAAAATCTACTTGTGGTCAAGAACCCAAAGCTTGTTTACAGATTGGGTTACTAGTATCAGATTTAATCTTAGTTCTTCCTCTTGTTCAATTCACTGTGATACATGCTTTGCATTCCGAAGTAGTAACCAAAGCAAGGATGCGATAAACAATCTAATTAGTATACGTTGGTCGCCTGTATAGATGAGGGTATCGAATATCTTTCCAGAATTTCAGCAATAGCAACAACGGGGAAAAAAAATCAAGCACAAACAAGGTAGATGGGACTAGGGAGAAACACTTTGCTCAGAGGTTTTGTATGGCGGATTGACTTGTAAACCTGGTCAACGTGGGTAGTAATGCTTCGTTTACACCCTGTTTGCGGCAGCCACGGGCCCCACGGCAGCCCCGTTTGCCTGAAACGTAGTGGGTCGGAGAGGTATTCTCCTTTTTTCCCATCCTTAATCTGAATTTGAATTTGAATTTGAATTCATTCATTTCATTTCCATTTTTACATTGCATTGCATTGATGTTTACATATTGACACATAATATTACAGTAATGGTTGGAGTCTTTTAACGATCGTGAAGTAGTTGCAGCATGTTTTCTTGATATTTCTAAGTGTTTCGATTCAATTGATCATACGTTATTATTGCATAAGTTGGAATGTTATGGCATCACGGGCAAACAATTGAAATGGTTTTCTGATTATTTAACTGGTAGGAGTCAAAATGTTTTTTGTCATGGTCATCTCTCAACATCTGAAAGTATCACGACAGGGGTACCACAAGGGAGTGTACTTGGGCCTATACTTTTCCTCATATTTATTAATGATATTTCCGAATCTGTATATTCATGTTCCTGTAATGTATTCGCAGATGATGTAGTAATTTATTGTTCGCACAAAGATACTGATAGAGTTACATCAATGTTGCAAAATGATCTGAACTCGATATATAGATGGTACAAGAGAAACAGATTAAGTATTAATTTAGATAAGATTAAGGTAATGTTATTAAGTCCACGGTGCTCCAAAAGTTTGAACATTTTTCTTGATGGAAAAAGGATTGAACAGGTTCATGATTTTAGGTATTTGGGTGTTATAATAGACGACCATCTTCATTGGGATGCACACGTACAAAATTTAGCCAAATCTATTTCTATGAAATTATTTATGTTACGAAAAATGAACCAATTTTTGGATAAAGATTCACTTAAACTTTTGTATACTGCAGTTGTTCAACCGTGTATTGATTATTCATGCTCCGTTTGGGGAAATTGCTCTGCTAAAAATAAAAATATTCTATATCGATTACAAAAGAGGGCAGCACGAATTATCACATCAAATTTTGATTACGAAACTGCAAATGGGAATGACATAATCAAGGTTTTGAATTTGCAAGCATTTGAAAATAGAAGGAATTATTTTTTGTCAACGCTCATGTATAAATGCATCCATGGACTTGCCCCCACACGAATGTGCAATAATATTGAGATGATTTTTGACAGGCATGGGTTTAACACAAGAGCAGCTGATTCTTTGAATGTGGTACCACCTAAACCGAATGTAGAGTGTTTTAAAAGCTGTTTTAGATATGCAGGAGGAAAGGTATGGAACTCACTACCAAATGTTTTAAAGAAATCAAAGTCATTGTCAGCTTTTAAGTTGTTATATAAGAAAATGTATTTTCACTGATTTTATCAAACGCCCTGTTTTTACATAATATGTACCATATTATTTTTTGTCACACTGTGTTACCCACACTTGCCTGGTGCAAATTATGTGTGCATGAATCCATGAATGTGTGTTATGGGTATACATGCATTCGACTGATTAGGTTAAACGGGCATGACTGCCAGATTGCATGTAATTTATTTATTAGTGTAGATTTTTACATAGAATTTCTATCTGCTTTTTATGATCGTGGGCTTGTTGATTCAAGTCCTTTCTGGCAGAGTTTTTACATTCCTTTTGTACACCAAATGGTATGATTGTGTATATAATCTTGCATCATTTTATTCACTGTTTTAATATATTCTTTTGCATCATATTGTTTCATTATATTATACTTAGACTGGTTACTACTGATTTCAATTTAACGTATTGCTCCTTTCAGCTCTGATTGCTTGTTTAATTGTATAGTGGTTTTTATGCTTATATTTATGTAACATGATTTTTGTATTCATATAGTTGGATTGTACAGGACCTTGATGTAAAACAGCATTCACTTGCTGATCTTGTTATCCTGTCAAAATATGTCGAAATAAAATAAAATAAAATAAAATAAATAAAATAATATATCAGCATGAATTAACAGAATATAGGGTACTTATGCAAACGGAAATGGGGTGACCCAACTAAAAGCATAGCTTGTAAAATTTATAGGTCACCATGACGAGTAATATTCATAATTATGTACAGAGTAATTGAGAATATAACATATATACAGATTCCTGAAACATATTTACATAACTTATACATATTTACATCTTAAAGGTAGTAAACACAAATGAGAAAGAGAGGGAGAGAACGAGAGAACGAGAGAAATAGCGGAAAATGAGAACCAAAGGGGGGGGGGGGAGGAGAGGGGGAAGAAAAGAAAAAAGAAAGAGAAAAATAAACAATGGAATTGAAATGAATAGGAAGTCTTCTTCGTTCCAGTCATTGCTCCAGTGAGTACAATGTATTTCAGTTTAACTATTAGACACCATTCTAACGGTGTCTGGTCACGCTAGACTATATTTCCCGTCACGTCACACTTCGGACCGCCTCTAAGTTTTGTTATGGCCTATTACGAGCTGTTATGTTTTGCTGTGTTCAACCCGTTTTATTCCGGGAACCTACTACGTTTCTCATCAGCACCATGACTGCCGTGACATGTTGTTGTTGTTGTTGTTGTTGTTGTTGTTGTTGTTGTTATTGTTGTTGTTGTTGTTGTTGAAAGTTTAAAAATCTGGCACGGCGTCCACGGGAATCACGGTATGTCACGTTTGCCTATCCCGTCTCACCGCGTTGTCTCACGTCCGTCCCATTTTGTCCACGGTGGCCTGGATTGGGGCTGCCGTTGCCGCTGGGAACATGGTGTAAACGCAGAGTAACAAGGCTTGCTCTCTGTCATCGGTAGATATGAAACTGCATCTTAAGTAGATGGCAAAAATGAATAGTTTTTGGGTGTAAAACCTCAAGAACTTAAACTACCTGTTCACATGCTGAGAGGAAATGTTGTTCGTTCGTTTGTTTGTTTGTTTGTTTGTTTGTTTGTTTGTTTGTTTGTTTGTTTAATTGTTTGTTGGTTGCTTGCTTGCTTGCCTGCTTGCCTGCATGCTCGTTGTGGGGAGTGATGATACAAATCGATATCACCTCTTCCCATTTCTTCCTTCTCCCAATATACTCTCTGTAATCATTCTCAATGAGACACGCCACCTTGGCCGCTGTTTAAAAGACAGTGACCTATAGGGTAATAATAGGAATGAGGATCACAGGAAGCGTGCAGATTTTCATTATCATTGTTCGCATTATTCCTCTTCCGGCTGGCTTTGTGTAGCTACCGTCAAAGAGACATCCGGTGAACTTCCCTGGACATCATCGCTTTCCCTGGAGCTCGTATAAGTGTAGAGCATCGAGCGCAGGTTCATGGCGACCACGACTGTCATCGAGTTTTCTTTGTGTGACCATCCACTGCTGCATATTCTCTCCCTCCTCCTCCGTCTCTCTCGCTATTTCTCTTCCACCCCACCCCACCCCCTTTCTTCTCATTTGTGATTACAGTGTAAGAGAGGTTTATTGCAGCTTCGATTGACCATCATTCGTGCTAAGCATAGATTAATCCATGTTAAGAGGGGTAATATAAGACACCCAGCGCCTCGGCGGTGTAACTCCTCACACGCCAATTCCCGCAGAACGCTGGCAACACGCCCGCACAAAGACATTTTCGTTGATGTCTTTTGCAGGTCGAGGCAAGTAGTAACGTTTGTCGAAAGAGAGAGAGAGACAGACAGATCTGAACTTCATTGTGGCGGTTTCTGAGAGGAAAATTTTCTTTCATCAGAGAATTAAATAGTGCAACCCTTAACGGAGGTTTGCCAGATTGCTCAATGCTGAGTGCGTTAGGGGTAAATCAAATATTTTCCTTTCATAGTTCACACGGAGGTGGTTTTACTTCGGGAAAACTCCTACTTAATCAATGTCGATGAGAGTGGAGTCCCGCAACGGATTTACGCTTAACTTTTAGAGCTATAATCCAAGCTCCTTTTATAAGGTGAAATCTTGTGGTTAGGTCATGTACAGTTCAATGACAAAACATACCAGAGTAATACGAATGATGTATACGGTGCAATCATCAACGTAAAACTTTTCGCTTTTGTTTTCGTTTAACCAGGTAAAGGATGGGAGTCAACAGCACTTACTATTACATAACAGGTGATACGAACAATAAGGTAAGCAGAGAGTGATATCAAAACGAAAGGAGTGAACCTTAATTACAAAATTGCATATTGTATCTTTTTGTCTGAAGGGTTGTTCATGGGGCACGCAAACGATTTGCAAAGGATGGAGATGTTGGGAGAAAAAATGGCAAGTTCGAACCAGCCCAAGGGTTCAGACGCGTCGTCTATTTTTCTGCGGGAATTTCAGAATATTCTGAAATTTCTTGCGTATGTTTCCAAAATCCCGGGAGGTGATTTCCTTGCTCATGATTTTATTGTTCTCGAAAACGTATTAAAAGCTTCGTCATATTCGTGAGATCTATAAAAGACTCGCGCGATGTGCGTAAAATCTTCATGAAAGCCCAAACAGATCCCGACAGTTTGAAGGATGTTTCGCGAAATCAGCGAAGTTGAAGTTCGTCCAATCATTTCTCGACCTACATGTTCGCGTACATCTTCAAACATTCTCACGAACGTTCTCCACATGTTTAGAGACACTGCGGTACCACATGACGCCTGACTTATATAAAGTGCATGTCCGAGGTGTCTGACTTTGTACTGACTTAATTTTAGTCACAAGTTTTCCAAAAATTCCATTCGTAACATACATCTACAGATCAAATCATAGTAATAAATATCTGAACAACCCATAAATGATAGAGGATGAACTTTACATGGCAATTGAAGTTACTAAATACGCTTAGAATAGTCCAGAGTACGCCATATTTATATTTGAAGATTAAGATAATGTGAAGGGGACCTACAAACAGGTTAATGCTTGTTGAGGCAGGTCCCCAGAAAAAAAAAGAAAGAAAACTAGATCTGTCGTCTTTGGGACACGATACATACATGGTATAAGTTTGAATTTGATAGCCGTAGCACTTTCTGAGCTAACCTCTGCACAACTTTTGGGGAGAAATAAAGAAAAAAAGAAGAAGAAGAAGAAGAAGAAGAAAGAATCCGTACAGAAACAGAAGGTGATCCGAGAGGATACTCGGATCACCTAATGAAGAAAGTACACAGGGACAAGTGTGAGTGCACAAACCAGTACAATGCAAGAGAGAGAAAGAAAAAGAAGAGAACAAATAAACTTCAGCACAAGACATCTATTAACTCTTCTTGGAAACATTTGCCTGTACATGTACTACTGTATTAAACATTCGCGTTGTTCGCATTGAAAGTCGCGTGTTCTTCGTGTATGTGGACTGGCCGTAGTTCAGCAATGGTAAAAATGACATTTCGCATGTTGTTGTGAAAACTATGCACAAACTGCGCAGGAGTGGTTACGGACCATTGGCGGAACACGTTCGGAGAAAATCTCCGACGAATGTTTTTGGACTTTGCCAATTATTCGACATTAGCATGCTTCGCAAATAATTTTGCGCGCTGAGTGCAAACAGCAAACATAGATAATTCACACAAGTACCTCATAAGACATTAGCAACATGAGTAAGGCATAGAGTCGTAAGTCGGCTAAATTTCAGAAAAGCCCGTCAAGGTTTGTTGAATTCATATGAAAATAGGTCGTCAGTTACACAACATATCCCGTGAAAAGTTATGTATAACATAACGAGTTTAAATGTAAAATCTTCGGCTTTTTTATTACTAAGGCCCATGATATAAACCTAGAAGGGTAAGCTACAGAAATGAATATCAACGATTTAGAATTAAGAGCTTATTTAAACTTCATCCAGCTTTAAGAGCGTCTGCGCGGGTTGGGAGGTTAGAGTGCTGTGCAGGGATTTTGAACCGAATGCCGCCGCAAGCTTCAATTTGGGTCAGAGAATAATTTGAATACATTTAGTTTTGAACGGCACGGCTACACGATCTGATTATTTCACACGGGTTGTAAATTACTTTCTTTTTAGGCACGAGGAAAGTTCAAGCACAACAACACAGAGAAGGCAAGTGAGAATGGTGATAATAATCATGTCTACATAGAGGTATAGATGTGCTTTGCAGAGGTCATTTGCAAACCAATAGGTCTACAACCCCTGTACATTGAAAAACAGAAGCCTAGCCGCAGTAGAAAAACAAATCAACAAACCAGTGTGTACTCCGCTTATTTTGGCTTTTGTCCTAATTTCCGAGACCTGCATGAGTGCACAGGGGCATTCCATGATCAAGACTGTTGTTCAGATTTTAGTATTTCAAGACTCTACCCAACCCCCCCCCCCCCCCCCCCCCCCGTTTAACCCTTCGTCTGTCTATCAATACCTCTATCTGCTATTCATTTTCCATCATGTGGAAATAAAGTCAACTGTATCTGGCGTGTTCATGACAAAAACAGCGTAACAAAAAAAAAAAAAAAAAAAATCCGACCACGTCCACGGCCTGTAGAGTAATCAGCCAGATTGCAGGAGAGACGTAATATCGGCCGAAGCCCCACGGAGCTGATCGCAGGCCTGTTTTTGCCATACGTGGGACAATCAATCGCCTCGATTGGTTCACAAATGTTACAATTTGTCAGATTCCTCGTAATTGTCACACACAGAAAACAGAAACGAATACGCGAGGAAATTGTACACTTGGTTTCAGAGCCCTGCAGTTTGCATTATCAGGAATATAGAAAGTACACCTTGTGTAGCATTTAAAGCAACAACAACGACAAAAAAAAATACACAGTACCTTGTTTATAGGCGTCTACCAGTGGGCGTAAAATTAAATCCTTCTTTCCATCGTGTACATTGCGTGAAACTTTGCTGCACGCAAAACGCCTTCATCTTTTTCAAACATAATGTTTGAAAACATCTTCAGTGCAGTCATGAACTTTTTATCTGGGTCGATGAAATAGGAAATCTGTGGACTTTTAGTATAGTATAAGGTAAATTTCGACGGGCACGTGTTCGTTGATTCGTGTCACACAAAAACTGCATAAAAAGTCACACACAAAGTTTTAATTTTTTTGCGAGGTAATGTACCTTGCTAAAAACAAAACAAAACAAAACAAAACAAAACAAAGCAAAGAGGAAGAAGAAATGAAGAAAGAAGCAGTCATGTCTAGGGACTTTGTTTTCCTCAAGTGAATTATTAGGGCGTATAACACGAAATGACAGACGAAGATGTTGGGGATCACAAGACCAATTTATCTCGGAGCCTCATCCATGAATACAGGGAACCGGATCGGATGAGGAAATGGGGCCCCCTCCTCCTCGAAATTCTGCTTCATGACGTCAGATACCTGCCTCTTCACCAAAGGAGACCCATCCATACTTTTGGCGAGGGACATGGCAGACTGGCTCTTTTTGCACCGCAAGGAGCTGCAGCCGAGCCTTATTGCATTAACCTGTATTAGGCGTATTGCGATATTACGCGTTTAAAACACCACTGCCAATTAGTTCGAAAAGCCAGAAGAGGGTATGTCGCGGCCTTCTCACCTCGCCACCGACACGTAACGCAACACCAACCCGGGAGAAGTGGGAGACGTTCAAGAGTGTTTTCTGGCTCCAAGCTAGATGTGCTAATAGGTCTTACCTTCCACCTCGTTTCATCTTGAGCTTCCTCTTTTTTCCCTTCCTTTTTTTTTTTGAAATCCCAAAAATATATTACAACACTCACATCCTAGACTGACGATTGGATTTGACTAGAGCAGTGACCCAGGTACCCACTATCCCCACGCTAACTTTACCTTTCACCCCGAGTCTGCAATTAAGGTGGGTTCCCTTGAGGCTTGACCTGATAAGTGTTTTAATGATTAGATGCCATCTCAATTTTAGCCGGAAGTGCGTGCCCTTATGGGTATACTTGGTTGACATTGCGGGGCCCATAAGGGGACTTGATGAAAGCTAATTGATTCGATTTCGCCGAGGTTGAAGAAGAACAAAATTGGGAACCGTCCCTTTTTTGATATTTTCATGATATCGGACAGGTTGTTGTGTGAATTTTTAAATATCAAGTTACATGGAGTCATGCTATTCTCGCAACATCAGTTTTGTTTTTTGTTTTTTTTTGGGGGGGGTGACATTCATGAGAGGCAATATGAGAGGGGGTGACATGTTGGCTTTGAATTGACATGTTTGTGAATTGAATATTTAAAAGATCCGTCAGAACGCTGTGGAAAATTATATTAAAATAAAGAATATTAACTTGGGATCCTAGAAACTATGAATCAACAAGAGTAATAACCATGATCACGATAAAGATTCATCAAAAAAGAACGGTTTTTATACACTATACCAATGGGAGAATTTAATGACATACACTGTATCTAATCCACCTTTCAATAATACATACACTCTCTGACATTCCTAACACTGTAACTCTGTGACTCATCCTAGTTTACTTCACGTATAAACGTGAGAAGTGTCAACAAAAACTTCTGTAGAGCTACTATATTCATCCTTAAAAATATCCCTTTTCGATAATAGGGCGGACAGACAGACAGACATACAGAGAAGAAGGAGGAGGAGAAGAAGAAGAAGAAGAATTACAAAAGGAGAAAGAAATGATAACACCTAACAAATCAGATATGTCCGACAATGCGTAACATAGAGGGGAAAGAATGGGATTAAATTGTCTACATTTAAGACTATAGGAGACAAGGGAGGCTAGAAAATGAGATGTAGCTGCAAGCAAGTGTGACTGCTGTGTTTTACGGGGTCTATTCAAAAGGGTGTTATCGGGTTTGTTTTTTTTTTAATAATTGCTATGACGAGTGTAATATCAGTAGTAATGGTAACAATAAAAATTTGCTCTGATTTACCCAGGGTAACTTTTTCAATGTTAACACTGCTCTTTCTGATGGCTCTTCCATCATACTAACCCCAGAGTGCCGGGTACCCATGCTTACCCCTGGTTTGAGAGGGGCATGATGGGTAAAGACTTTTCATCCAAGGACGTCAAAGCAATTAACTGGAATCGAACTCGGGACCTATTTTTCAAAGTCAAGAGCCTTATCCAATCCACAGTAGATTCCCCACTGTATCGTCTATATGCTGTTATCATTATTTTACATTAGTGTCGCTGTTTGTGCTGAAAGCACCTCGCATAAACATTATACTCTCCCATTACGCTTTAACATGAAAAGGAAATTTAACCTTTTTTCTGACTTCAAATCCGTTTCAGCAATACGCTGACAGAAAACACAATAGTTGCCAATATTATCGATCATCCAACTTTGCTCGCAGGTTTCCCTGCTGTACCTGTATAGTAAAATCCATGAAAACGAAGGACCCCCCGCTCGTCTCTATTTTTTTTCTCGACTCAATCACGGAAGCGATAACGATAGTGATGCTCTTAAATCCTCAAAGTGTACCACGGATGAGTTCCGATCAAAATGAATTAGAACAAGAATATGAAGGAACGATGATTAAAGGTTCGAGAGGTGAATTGCCAATGTCGCATCAGTTTCAGAATATATAATTTCTCCACTAATGACAAACCAACAACAACGTTCTCATCAACATATAAATAAGAGTTGTTAAAAGTACTTAAAGGAATAAATGTAATTACATATTTATATACAAGAACATGATAATATCATCAATAAGCAATATGCTTGACTGGTATAACGGCCTCGGGTTGATGCATTATGGTATCTTGTAATTCTCTCTTTAATTGAAGGTTCAAAACACACCTTAAAATGTAAATACTTTTAACCTCGACTACATGCAATATCATTAAGCCAACACAAAGGGGCTATAACCAGAAAGGACGAATACGAGGGGCCATAGAATGGGATACCTGTATACTGGGAAAAGTTGAGAGAATTAAGAAAAGATATAGCAGCAGTGTTATTGGTAGTTGGGAGTTACATTATAATCATACTAAAAAGAAAATGACTTTTCTCAAGAATTTGTATCTTTAGCATATCATAAAGGTAAGGAATTTCAGAAAATGTAGGCAAAGTATAAGAGCTATGATTTGTGATATGAAAGTGAATCAGTGAGCTCAATATTGTTTTTCGAATGATACATTTCGAAGAGGGCCCTCACGTTTCTTGCGTTCTGATCAAGGTCTGACACGGTTTTTTCACCTTCTGTCAAAGCTTCATAGGATGAAACGTTTTCGTGAATCCATTTTACTTTACGCCCTATATGAAGTTTCTCATCCACACCATTACAGGCGTGTATTTGTTGTTGTTGTTGTTTTTTTTTCTTTATCCTCCTTCGAGGGACTTTATTTCATTTCAAATATCTACAAAAGTTCACAAGGACATATAGAGAGCAGGATGTACGAACATAGAAAATAAGGGTGCGAACAATTAATTGTCAAAATCATATCATCACATAAATTGATACTTCAAATAAATTATATCCAAAATATTCCCTGAATGTAACATCACCTCAGCATATTAATTTGTGCATCCACAGGTAATCAAACATAATTTTTATGATCCAACTTCTGCTCTAATTCACAAAGTTGCCTTTTCGTGAAATCAAGTAGCTTTTTTTTAACTAAAAATTTCAAAAATGCGTAAACATTCGTTGCTTTTGCAGTATAATGGCTAAGTATATACAAACGAAAAATCGTATATTGGGCAAAAACTAATATCAAATTCAACAACATCAAAGATTTATCTCTTACATTAAATCCTGTTAATATCATTCGCTCATTTACAGTGATATCAATATGAAAATAAGCGCATATAAAATTTGATATTTTTTCCCAATATAACTTTGTATCTGGGCAATATAACATAACATGCCAAATAGATTCAGCTTCGCTGCATTTCTTACAAATCATATCAGACGTAATTTTCCATTTTACTAAATTTTCTTTAAATGGTAATATTCTATGTAATAACTTAAAACTGTATTGCTTTACCTTAATTTTAAATAACTTTCCAAACTTGAAATCAAACAACACTTTCTAATCAAATTTTGGAGGTATATGCAATGTTTTTGTCCAAAAATATATCACACTTAACTCAGATTTCTTTTCATCCAGCAACGACAAATAAAACTGTTTTGTTTTTAAAGCTATCAATTCAATTATATCCCCAGTATTTATCTGAAACAATTCTTTATTAAACGAAACATCTCGGGTACATTGCCTTTTACACAAATAATCAAGCCACACCTGTGGCGATTTTTTTTAAATTCTTTCATATTGAAACGATATTAACAAAGAATTCAAATTCATTATTTCATATATTTGTTCATGATTTTTCCATGATTCATTTTCTATCAACTGTTTAACATGAATGATACCCTTTTCAACCCAATCTTTATTAAGTAAAACTTCATTCATATACTTGATATTCGTATTATTCCAAATAATTTCATTTGGTATATCATTTACCTGCAATATATTTGTATGATGCATTTTTGCCCATGTAGAAAGAAGATCAAAATAAAATAACGGTAATTTATATCTTTTACACAATAACATATCTGCAGCTGAACATTTTTAATGCAGACATAAATAAACCCCTCCAATTTCATATAACCAAAATTTACATATATATTTCCAAGATTTATCACTAGCATCTAATAATTTCGGCAACCAAGAAAGCCTAAGTGACTTCATTTTTGCATCTAAATCAATCATTCCTAAACCACCTTGTAGAACACAATTCATTACAAACGCTCTTTTAACTTTATCTCTTTTTGAATTCCACGAAAAAGAAAATAATATCTTATTCAACTCCTTTATATATTTCTGAGGAATATCATAATAAGTTGAAAGATAAATAAACTGAGATACAAGTGAAGATTTAATAATAACAACTTTCCCATAATACGTTAAATTTCTCATCCTCCACATTCTTATTATTCCCTTAATTTTCTCAATTTTAACTAACCAATTCAAACGATTAAATTAATTTTCTGTCTGACACAAAACAACACCAAGATATGTAACCGGCTCTTCTGTCCATCTTAAATTTTCTAAACAATTTACTTCATTAATATCAATATTCAATGGTAATATTTTTGTTTTTTTGAAAATTCAACTGTAACCCAGCATATTCACCAAAAAGCAATACCTCTTGCACTGCAATATTCCCTGACTCTACCGAGTCAACAATTAATGTAGCATCATCAGCTAACTGTGAAATACGTATATCATAAACATCACGGGACAGATCGTTATAAGCCGGTATACTAATGCCGTGTATACTAATGTTAGAGCGTATACGTGTTGCCATTACTTCAACTACTAAAACAAATAATAACGCTGATAGGGGGCAACCCTGTCTAATACCCCTTTTAATCTTGAATACATTTGTAACCCATCCATTATTAATAACCTTTGCCATTACATCCGTATAAAACATCTATCAATTTGATAAATGATTTCTTAAAATTCAATCTTTGTTGTTGTTGTTATTGTTGTTGTTGTTGTTGTTGTTGTTGTTTCTGTTGACAATGTCAAAATCTGGCCAGGCATCCGCAGCAATCACGGCTTGTCGCGTTGGCCCCTCCCGTCCCTCCGCGTTGTCTCACGTCCATCTCGTTCTTTCCACGGTGGCCTGAGACGTGATAGTCGCGCATGGAACGTAGGGTAAACGTAGTATAACGACCCAGGTGATTGCGTTGAAATGAGATGGAAATGAGGGATGGGGTAGAGGATTTGAGGAGGGGCTTGTCCGGGCGTCCGCGGGGAGAAGATTCCTTCATTGTTTCTGCCTGCTTTTAGACCACTTAGACACCTCGACCAGAAGGCACTCGGTTTTGAAAGCAGGGCGCTATCAAGATTTTAGGATGTATGGTGGAAGGGGAAAGGCACTGCAGTATTTTAAGAGAGAAAGAGAGAGAGACGGGGGGGGGGGGAGAGCGGGTTAGGGAGAAAGCGAGAAAGTGTGAGAAGGATAAAAAAATTGATTGAGAGTAAACGAGGGAGAGAGAGAATAGGAAGAAGAAGAGAACGAATGATAGGGAGTAATATTTGATGCGACAAGATTGACGTTACACACACACACGCACACACACACACACACACATAGACACACACATACACATACACATACACGTACACACACACATACACATACACATACACATACACATACACATACACATACACATACACATACACATACACATACACATACACATACACATACCCATACACATACACACGAAGGAAAGAGAGACATCAGAAAGAGAGAGAAAGGAGGTAAGTAGACCTAAGTAAAACGGGTTGGTTTCATGGCAGACAATAAGTAGGAATACACGCACAGTGAGCTGATGGTCTGCAACCTCAGCGACCATCATTGCTGCATATCGGAATATAAGTGGAGACAAAGTCAAACGAGGAGAGATTGATGACAGATATAGGGTCGCGGTCTGTTGAGTTAGGTTTTGTTTATTTAATGGCAATCTTTCAAATCCAAACTTCTAACGGAAATCAAAGAATAAGGCATGTTTTTGGAACTTCTTTTTTTTTTTTGGGGGGGGGGGGGGGATTAAAAAAAAGTTTGCAAATTTTAAAGGGTGTGTACAGTTCTGGTTGAGGTGAGGATTTAGCTTTTAACGTTTTGCGAGATATTCAGAAACCACTCTATGAGATGTCAAAGAGCATGGAATTCTAAGGGGTATCAATAGTTTATTTGATGAAAATCGGTTTTGAATAATGGCTGAGATATCCAAAAACAACGTGAAACAAAGAGATCCTAATAAAAGGCGTGGCATGTCGCCTTTTGTTATTATTACTTTTTTTGATATCTCAGCCATTTGAAAACCGATTTTCTTCAAATAAACGTTGAATCCTTCTTAAAATTACATGCTCTTACATATTTCATAAGAGGTTTCTCATTATCTCACTTAGGAATGTTCAAAACATGAACCCCCACCTCAACCAGTACTGTACAGTCCCTTTAAAACGCCGTTGTTTGATTGTCCAGAAAATAAAGGAAGGGCTTTGATCTTTATACATTTTTTGTTGTATATAACTTTGACTGGACGATGGAGCTTGGGGGAATTTTCCCTTTTCGAAAGACATAACTTTTATGTCTAATCAACAGCAGAAATATACCATTCACGTATCATCATCTACTGCTGATGTGAAGTTGTCGAGGCGTGTGAAATGTAAGCTAAATCTTCTGCGTGTACCTGTCTCGGTTGGTTGCCCCACACAAGTCTCTGCTCACGTGCAGAGATTGTAACATTTGCACATTTTTCATAAATATGTTTAAAGATTTTTATGCTCGGAGCTCCGCCACGAAGTGGTGCCGGAGGCATTATGTTTTCGGGTTGTCCGTCCGTACGTCCGTCCGCATTCGTTTACGCGATAACTTGGGTAATATTGACTGGAATTTTACCAAACTTGGTATAAAGTATAAAGTATGATGGGGCAATTTCATGATTAGATTTTGGGTGAAATTGGCCGAAGGTCAAAGGTCAAGGTCAAATCATGAAATTGTATCCGTTTACGCGATAACTCAAGACTGGATCAAACAAATTTCACCAAATTTTGTCCTAGGATGATGTATGATAAGAAAATTACTTGATTAATTTTTGAGCGAAATTGGACAGAGGTCAAAGGTCAAAGATCAGGGTCAAATCCTAAAATTAATCTGTTTACGTGATAACTCCAAACTGGATGAAGCAGCTTTCACCAAACTTGGTCCAAGCATGATGTATGATGGGGCAATTAGTTGAGTAGATCTTAGTGACATTAGCAAGAGGTCAAAGGTCAAAAGGTCAAGGTCAAATGCCAAAAATGTTGCTATTTCCCCTATATCCATGTATGCCCGAAGGTATTTTCTTGAAACTTAGTGTAGACATGCACTACTGCATAAAGAGTCTCCAGAGAGATTCATGTCATAAGGTTAAAGGTCAAAAGGTCAAAGGTTACGTGAAAATGTTACAATTTTACCTTTCTCGCAAATGGTTCAATGTATCTTCATGGAACTTGGTACATACGCATGTACTGACTGGCAGGGATTATCTAGAGAATGTATAGGGGTCATGGGTCAATAGTCAGGGGGTCAAAGGTCAAGGTCAACTCAAAATTTTACTATTTCCCTCATATACTTACCTAGTATATGCAATGCTTGCATTATTATTTTTAAAACTTTACATATACATGTACATGTATTACCTAATGGAGATTCTCTGGGAAATTTCCAGCCAGAAGGTCAAAGGTCAACGGTTAAGGGTCAATGGCCAGGTTTAAATGCAAAAAAAAATCTATTTTATACTGTAATTACACTCTTTTTTCATACCTTGAAAATTACTCAATGCATAAACTTACGTATAATAGGGTCGGTCAGAAGTCAAGTAAAAATCCTCAATTCCCCAATACATGTACATGCACTCTTAGACAATTGTAGCAAACCTAGTTCAAGGAAAGTGAACATTCAAGATATTTCTGACAAACCTGTCATTTCAATTTTTTGCCAGTTATGTGAAATTGTCATCACACATTGTGAAGATATTGTACCATACACCTATTGGGAGAATCATGCATTATGGCGGAGGCATCAGTCGCCATATAGCGACATTTCTAGTTTTTTCTGGTGCTTGAAAATTGTATGTACGCAGATACAAGGGTCAAAGGCCAAGTCAATGTGGCGTGAATACATGTCAACTCACAAATTGATAAGCATATAATGATGTTTCTTTGCTCGAGATTCTCGTCCTCACGCCTGCTGAATATTCATATATATTTGGTACCATGAAGTTACCTGGAAATGTATCTCAATAAAACTAAAAACAATTTGTAGTATCTACTATTGAAATGAGACATTATATCACGTGAATTTGTAGGCTGTAAAGTATAAGACATGTTATAGATGAGAAAGCTTTGACATTTTGTCTTCTTAAGATCAAGTTTTGTTCTTTTTTTCATCTTATTTGCAAACAATGAGATAATGAGCGATTTAACTACTAATTATCAAATTCATTCATTCATTCATTCATTCATTCATTCATTTTTTTCTATTTCCAACAGAAACATATACATATTTTACAGAAATTGAACACATAAATTTCATCATAATACATAATAAAGGATAATTTTACAAAATATTGTAAGTATACGGAAATGCTGGAAATGGGTAGGAATGCTAAAAAGCAGTGCTTGTAGGGTGCATCCCCCCCCCCCCCCCCACACGAGATACGACAAATTATTTATGATTTATAATTTTGGGCGCATGTTAAATACTATCTTCTCTAGTGCAGTCAAGAATGAAAGTTAACCTCGAGTTCTTGTCAAAATACTGATAATTATAGCAGCAGGAGCAATAATTTCAATAACTTAGGTCTACCTATAGTTTGAATCCCAAGGAAAACAATAACAAAAGTGACATTTGAATAATGCATACCCGGCGAGTTGAGTGCTGCATTCATTAACAGATATCAACATGTTCTGCGAAAAGAAATTCCCCTTCGTTTAATCTACTTCGCAATTCATCTGGAACTCATCTGAAATTCTCCAGAGATCGATTTTCATGAATTTTGCATGAATTTATTGAGCCTCTATGGCATTAACAAGAGCCCCTAGTCCTTCCAATACAAAATGTACGAACAGTTTACAGACCCATATCACCCCCAGATTGTGTACTTAACCATTTGACATTAGTTTCGAGTGGTCACTTGTATGAATTCAGGAAATAAATGAATCGACGACAAAGAGTTGAAATGACTGTGAATACGAAATTTATATGGAAAAGAAGAAGAAATAAACTGCGCGATTAAGTCATCAATTATTGAGTGAAAATACTAGCAAGCTCTGACACTATGACTCCTGACATGGTATATAGTATACAAACATAAATGAAAACGAATATACAAACTAATCTTAGATTTTAAAAATTCACATATTTCAAGAGAAAAAATACAAATACAGTCAGGCATAAGATACAACGTATACAAAGGGAAAACTAAGGCATGTATAACGAGTGAAATTCAATTGGATAAAGAAATCGTTGTTATTGGTACTTGTCAGTCCATTTAATACAGTAATAAGTGCAAGTGTTGATACTTTATCATATTACGCATCATACATACAAACTTATCTTACTCGATCATGCAGATTGTTTTAAGATAAATATTTAGAGAAATATTCATAGATGGGGCATGTCTAATAATAAAGGATCATAATCATTAAAAGACTAGGTAATGATGATGCCATATACCCATGTTTGCAGACAGAGTTTATTGAAATAATTTATGAGACAACTCCATGCAAGCGGTTAAAAAGGCAAGAGAAAATACGATTTGTAACGGATTCAAACATCATCATGAATGCTTTTAAAAGCACTCCGAGGAGTGTTTTTAATTCTTTTGGTTATAGTGCATTTTCTATAAATGCCATTTTATATTGCCTTTCCATTAGGGATGAATATCCGAGCTGTTTACCCTTAGTTTTGTAAAAAGGAGAAAACTAATCCTTGCAAAAAGCTCGCCTAATTTGTCCTCGGGCGAACTAAGAGTAATGCGTCCTTGTAAACTCTGAGTTTACACGACCTCCGAAGTATTCCTGACTTGGAAGATTCAAGTTCTATTCTTATAATTCCATTTCTGGCCATTTCTTCTGATTTATGCCGCATCCCTTATACTGCCTAAAACATTTTCGAAAGACTTTTTTTTTTTAACATCATGGGACTTCTGTCGATAAATGCGGCAGGTTTGAAGGCAATAGAAAAACAAGTATCCGAGAAATTTCCCCCCATTTCTGGTGTTTGTTGCTCAGGCTGACTTTATGCCCTGACCCCCTAGCTAGGACTGATTTTGTTATGGTGTATACGAGTTTTAATATCAAGAACGGATATGGCATGAAGTGAAATGAATCCCTTGTATTATTTCTCATAATTGCTGGGACGTTGAATAGGAAGTTGTCTCTTGGTTATCACCCCGTCTTAACACTTGTCATTTACGGAGAACCTGATCAGAGGCAGGGCCCGAAAGGAGGTTTTATTTCAACTTTCAAAACATTGTAGGGCCCGGAAAACCCGTATGTAATGACTGCCTATTTATTGACCTACACTTTAGGGATAACTGATGTGTAGATTACATATTATTTCTGCATCTCGACAAAGTAGGTTGTCTTTCTCCAGCGCACCGCCACAGCTACCCCCGGAGTCCGGTTTCTTCAAGAGGGCGGTTCTAGTTTCAGCTCTCAACAACATTGGCCGCAGGGGGTAAACAAACTACCCTATACTCTATTCTATTCTAAATCGAAGTTGCTCGGGAGATCTGTTTCTTGTAAGTGAATGCCTCTATAACCATTTTTTTTTTTTTTTTTGGTCAAGCTGCAATACTGGTGACACATCAACAGTCCTACATATTTCTTCTTGTCATAAGGCCACGACATTTTGTATTCTACCTGATAAAAAGGCCACAAACAAATTTATGAAATTATCTATTCGATGACATCAAACCATTTCTTTCGATTCTGAGATACTACCACTGAAATCCTCCGACAGCTATATTTCACTAGTTTTTGTTTTTGTTTTTTACATTTTTGCTGTCTCGTTGTATTACGCACTTGGATACCAACGACTGCTACATTTTCAATAAACAACGTAGACTCTGGGATGTGTTCAACGAAAAGGAACGAAGGTAAACCATACTTTTCTACGATATATCATCTTCCACCTGGTAAACTGTTAAAGATTCATTACCTTTTTCATCCGTGGTTAGAGCACAGGGTATTTTCAGCGTGGGAGCAAACGTACTTCCCGGGCTGCTGGAATTTTGTCGTAATCTTATTACATTTTTCAAGCATAACCATTTTTCATAATTGTATACAATTTTTGAAATATGTATTTGCTACATACAGAGTCAAACTCTGAAATCGGATTAGCAACTGTCCCTGCGCCCAACCGTCTCCTCCTCCCCACCCCTCCGCCACATCACCCTACTGAGTATTGCTCTGCTAACAAGCGAAGAATCTTTTTTTAATTCTTAGCTATATAATGCTCCAAAATATGGCGAGTCTCGCAATATCTGTAGTACAAATTTTGTTCTGTGAAGAGCCAGAATAACAGAGAGATCGCGTAAATCGGGCTGGCAAATGTTTCTAATGTTAATGTAAGAGAAAGCAAACCAGATAGCTGGTATGAACTTTGAAAAGTAAGCTAGCTGTACTCCTTACTCTCTGTGGATGCGATAACTGTACCACAAATTAGATATCATTGCAGGGCAAATCTTTACTCCTTTGCTCAACTGTTGAGAACCACAGTTGTATGACAAAATCCCTAAAGCCTTCTTGTTATATACTTTTCTCATATCCCATCCGTCCATGTGACAATATTAATAGGTATGTAATCTATGCCCCTCTATTACAACCAAAATACCTTAAAATGAGAAGAAAAAATGGTCAACAATGCCTAACCTATTTCATCTCATAACAAATTAAATCATCGTCTCATGTTGACTATCAAGCAACGTTTATGTTTACTAAGACTTATATGAATACTTAGAAACACATGTACACACGTACATAAATACTCAAAGAATTGACAACTCAAACACATTATACATATACAGATATATATATATATATATATATATATATATATATATGTATATATATATATTATATATATATATATATATATATATATATATATATATATATATATATATATAACATAAAGAGAAACAGACAGGCAGATAACATATAAATGATTAAACAGCCTTGCTACCGAGGCTATAGTGGATGTAGGATCCATTTAAAATACCGAGTTTCAGAGTGCGTCCAAACGTGGTGATCGAATTTCGTCCGAAAGGACCGGGAGTATTTAGATGGGATTTTGAAGTAGTCTTACGCTTCATTAAAGTGCATGTCATACGATGTATTACTTGATAGACTGGGGAGAAGCAATGGAGGAAGACGGAGAAGAGAGAGAGAGAGAGAGGGGGGGGGGTAACTAAAATTGCCCCCAAGCAGATTTGAAACGGCATCTAACACTTTCATTTGATGCAGTATGGCCTATAATCGAATAAGAGCATATTTCAGAAACAGAGTAATCTTACACCTCCGTAATACTGTTAACTCTCGGTTGGCAAACCCGGCACTCGGCTGGGTTTTAGACCCTATCAAGCAAGTAGAGCGCACTAGATATATATGGCTGGGTCCCTTTCTATATATCGGTGGTATCAGAAGGTTACAAACGTATAAACAAGCGCAAAGAATATATGCGAAAAAATGAGTGATACCTCAACCTTCGCTGTTGAACAAACTATCAGTCAAAATCAGGTATGATTGAAGAACTGTGTATGGCTAGGGCTGAATTGCAAATTAGACATCTCAGCAGTTGTATCACAAAGACACTAATCTCCAATGCACTACAGGTTGCGAAATTATTTTTGTACCGCTGTAAATGAAATACGTACAGAAATTTGAAACTTTCGACAAAATCTAGTGTACAATACTTAAACGGGTTTAAAAGGCAACGATTTTTGACGAAAAAAAAAAACAGTGGATGATTTGCAATTTCATTCTGGAGACAAAAACAAAAAGAAACAAAACAAAAACAAACGTTTATTGCCCGAGAACCTGAAGTATCACGTATAAATGCGCACATCATTCCAAAGCCTTGCAGAACCTCTCTGAAAACTGTGAGTATAGACCTTGGAAGAAATCTCATTTGCTTACACTGGTAATCCTGTAACATATTTGGATGGTCTGTAATTTAATAATCCACACCATACCTATCTCCCGACTCAACATCCGGCTACGGAAAAATAACTTAAACATGACCTTAATGATATTGCAAGCAAAACTGAATACCCCTCTTGTTCTTACAACTTGGCTGTCGTTGATTTATCGGTTCTCGATACACACCCTCCGAGACAGTTATACGTCCTTTTCAGCACGGCTCGTTATTATTACTAAAATTGATATTGACAACATCTGCGTGAAATTATAATACCCACGAGGCGCCACAGAGCCTCTCAGCTCCGCCCTTTTTTGACACACACGCTCAACCACCATCCAGAAAGAATTATCGGAAGGCCGGGGAGCGACAGTCCAGCCACATTTGGGTTGGTAAAAAAGTTCTCCATGAACATCCCCAATTGGAATTATCAGTTTGGAGACTTTAACAAGATTCTATTGTTGTTACACGTACTATGTAGATGCGAAGAAGATCTATCTAATGTGCCTATGAGAGGGTCTATTGCAGACCTCTGGAAATCAAGTTTTTCAAACTCAACATTGACATCGCGTAACATTACAATCAGCAAATGAAAACCCACAATAATCCGCGAACAAATCACAAACTTTGTGTAGACGTCGCGAAAGTTGTTTGTAAAATCAACAGGCAGCCTGATATTGCCAGAGTCGTTTCGTGAAGAATCACAAAGCAGGGTAATGATTGCCCTGTCACGCCTTTCCGGGCAAGCTATTCGGGCTTGTTACGTGTAGGGATTTTCTAGCATACCGGACATTCCTGAGGGCGGAAAAGGATTTGTGCGAGTCAGCGCATGTGTCTTACTTGCTGGACGCGTTATACCAGGTGTTTCAAAAAACATTTTCCACTTTTGATTCTTAATAATTCAAAAAATGTATATCAGATAACACTGTCATTGATATAAGTGATAGCTGAATAGTGTACAATTTGGTTGAAGGTGGTTTAAATATGAAAGCATAAATCAATTTCATGAAATCCATGATTAATTTTACAGTTAGGTTCCAGACTTTGCTCTATTTTCAACCCTCTGTACAAAATTTCACTTTGCACAGGGGTCAATGGGTGTGTATGGGAGTGTGTGGTTAACACCCTGACATTGGTCCTGAACAATGGCCAGGGTTTGAATGCTTCATTATTTATTCATGAGAAATTCCACTATCACAACTTGTCTTTATTCAGCCTCTGGCAGTATCTGTGTAAAGTCAAACGCCTGTGGATACTGTCGCTCAGTCACAAAATTACAATGAATACCTGAAGTCTGTTCTATCATAAACGTGGTGACAGGAAGCAAAGAAAATCAATTAGAGTATCCACACTTGTGTATATGGAGCCCTAGATAAATCTACTGTGAAACAAATCGCCCCAGTGATAAATGCTGCTGAACTCTTTACCAAAAATGATCTCTTTTTATCGAAAAAGCGAAAATTGTGTCAGACTATTTGATTAGTAGACAGTTGTATTGAAATGAGGAACTGAAGATCATTTATTCTTATTTATATCCCAAATTTAGCGATATGTGAAGCAAAATTTGAAAATGAGTGCCAGCTGGAATGAAATATGGTGTTTGCAAGCACTTTACCGTGCATGAATTCAGACTAGCAGTGCCCAGGGCAATCCACATGAATAATTGATTAAGCATTCATGTGCCAGGGAGCGCGAGACTGACGCCTAGTCAACAGGTGATTCAGGCATATCCATTGTTCAGGGCCATTGTCAGCACACACTCACATACACATCATTGGTTCCTGTGCGAAGTTCAATTTTTGTACAGAGGGTTAAAATTTGACCAAAATCTGAAACCTTACTTCAAAATCAATCTCAGATTTAATGAAACTGATTTATGCTTTCAGGTCCAAAATACATCCAACCAAATTGTACACTATCCAGCTATTACTCATATCAATGACAGTTTTATTGAATGAATAGTTTTTGAACTATTAATGATCAAAAGTGGGAAATGTTTTTTGAAACACCTAGTACTTGCGAGCATACTGTGTGACCTTTGTACCAGTCGCGTGGGGGCTGACAACTCAATGAAGGAATTCCTCTAATGGAATGGCTGAAATCTCACAGAATTTCATTATCTTGGCTGCATACGGGACTGCGAAGTACCTGCGTGGGAATTGCCTGGGAAGTACTGCCGCTAAGGGTCTCCTACTGGCGTTCTGCGTGGACCTCTACGGGCATTCCCGCGACTCACCCGGAAAAAGTTTTGGTCATGCTCAAAACTTGACTGCGGTTAAATCGGACTTGCGTGAGCACCTCCGGGCAACTACGCTAGATACTGTCAGGTGCGGACCAACTGCGGAGAGCTCCGGGGAGTAAATTTGTTTCCCCGCAAGTCAAGCCGCAGAAGTTCCCCCGTACGGTATGACAAGGCATGAATGAAAATTGCAAACATTCTTGTTCGCCCGCTGAAAATCTTACCGACGTGCTGGAAACTACCTCCTCGCCACAAGCCCGCGTAGCTTGCGCGGAATGGTGTGACACGGCCTTTACGAGGGGTTACGTCCGCCGCGGATAGATACGGATGAGTGGACGCAGGGGGACGCAGCGTGGACGCAGGCATCCGCACGATCGTATGTAGACGTAACTGTCCGTAATTAATCCGTAAAGAAACGCAAAATTACGGGGCCAAGCCTGCGAAATTTTGAAATGTTCAAAATTTCGCAGAGGGACTCCACGGATGCAGACTTACGCAAGTAACTGCAACTAAACGTAACTTTCCGTAACTGAACATAACGATCCGTAGCTTAGACGCAGACCATCCGCAAATAAGTTGACCTCCCGTCCATTTGCATTTATTCCCGTCCACCGTAAGTATCCGAAATTAACCGCAAGTTAACGTATCACAACACTTACGACCGCTTACGGGCATTTACGGACAGTTACGGATGCTGCGGACAATTGCGTCCTTTGGCGTTTTCCATTTTCCTCTCCATGGGAATAGAGACTCATGGTAACCTACTAGTACACCACCCGTGTTGCTAAGCTGCAGCGCATTGTATCTGAAGGATACAATGCGCAATCTGAAGGATACAATGAATTGAAGGATACAATGCGTATCTGAAGGATACAATGGTATCTTTTGAGTGGGTACCTCCACTTTTTTTCGCAGAATGTATAAATATGTCTGTATGAAAAATGCCTAATTTTGTAATGAGTATTGACAAATGTTATTCTTTGCTATCTATGTATCATTCCTTCAAACGCATGTCGAATCTATATTTTTTGTACATTCTGTTGAAAGAAGTGAAAATAAAACCTTTGAATTGAATTGAATCAAGGAATACTGCACTTCAGTCGGAGCGGTGGAGTGGCAGAACGGCTGCATGGTCAAGTTATGAAATTTCTCCCACAAATGGTCATTTTAGGTGGCAACCATATACAGATGACATTGTTGACCCTTCGTGCTGAACTTATTTTTCTTGCACTCTCTGAATGTATGTTATTCGAAAAAAGGTCAATATTTTGGGTAGGGAATGGGGATACAGCGTATTATTTATTTTTCTGGCCGGGGAGGATGTTGGGCAGCGATAAACTATATAAAATGAGAACGACTGTATGTCCTAAAGTCTTCAAGGGAATGACTAGTAACTGATCAGTGGGAATCAGTGGGAGTGCTGGGGGATGATTGTTCCAATCCTTGTGAGATTCATTTAAGAGTACATTGTATATCTATTGTTGCGTGAAAATTATTTGCTTCAGAATGGTCTCATATTCCAGTAATGTGCATGCCTGATCAGTGTCGGGGCGATAGTTAACGGGCCTTTAATGATCGCCTCGTTACTGTACAGGCATGCTGACCTGGAAACATTGGACTGCACATTACTTGAATATAAGGCCATTCTAAAGAAAATAATTTTCACACAAGAGATATATAATGTACTCTGAAATGAATCCCACAAGGGCTGGAACAATCATCCCCAGCATTCCCACTGATTCCCACTGATCAGGTACCAGCCATCCCCTTTAACCATCTTACATTCCATGGAATGTGTATTACATTTTTTATCTTATATTTTGAAAGTGGAGGGGTGTTCTAAAGTCCAGATGTTTATTTTTTTATATCTGGAAACTTATCAATCATTTAGGTAATTATATCAGTCTCCTTGACATAACGCAGGAAGTCATGACTATCGATGCACAATTACAGCTAAAGCAAAGTTTGTATATACCATGAGTGTAAATTTATTTGTTCTTCATTGTTCTTACTCTCTTGTTTAACTTATCGATCTATATTATATTTCATTTGCGGTATAATTATGCTATGTATACTGGACATTGATGATGTATATATTCATACTTGAGTTGCACAAAATCAATTCAAACTTGAGTTCAAAATTTCATTTTTTCCTCTATTGCTGTAAAACAAATTAAAGAAATGCGAAAAGTCTTCACAAGTTGTACGTGACAAAATTTCTGCTTTTTCCTATAGTGCACAATATAAGACAGTCCGATTTGTGATAACCTTGTTGTCATAATACACTAACTGAGCAGGGATCGTCAGAGAAAACCACATTGTCCATAATTATTCATAACAATCTGTAACTATGCGTAACTCTCCGCAAGTATTTAGAAGTATTCGGAAGTTTGCGCAAGTCGAAAAAAACAAATAGGGTGTCAATTCGTAAGATTATCCGCAAGTGAACGCAGGTGTCCGCATCTGATCGTATCTGTCCGTATTGCGTGCGTTTTTCCGTATTTTTTGTAAAAAAATTCTTGTGACGGCAAGAGTCCCCAGGAAAAATGACTTTTTTGGACGTCACTCCGGACGCAGAGCATTATGTGACTGGGGCCTAAGATGTCAATGACCGCGTCTGAAGATGCTGTCAGTGATAGATGGGAAAATAGTTTAATAAGTTCGAATTCTCTACCTCTAATATATCGCATTCCATCTGTGAATAGTATGGTGCCAGAAAACGTTTACTGCCGTATATCCCTTTCTTGAAATTGAATACGTTTTATGACAGAATAGGAGACACTGCGTATAATGTATATGAGTCTTCACGTGTCACTTGAGTATGATTTCAGGCAGTGCTTATATCTTCTGTCCCTAGTGTGTGGTGTCACAGTCTTCCATCATCTGTCTTTTCTTCATCTAGATATTCCTAAGGAGCAACATGATACAATTCACAAACTTATCTCACTGTTGAGATCACAGTTTGCGGGAAAGGGGGGGGGGGGGGGCGGGAGTGGAGCAGATAATGTTCCCCTCCCCCTTCCCTCGAAAAAACCCACACAATGTATATATATAAATACACGCATTGATGTAATATATGGGTATATATATATATATATATATATATATATATATATATATATATATATATGTGAGAGATAGTTCCCTGGGTCCCGAACGTGCGCGGTGCCGCATTGTTGGTTGCATATATATTGAAAGAAATTGGAAACTGGACTGAGGCGGGACGTTGCTCTCGATATATGTATATATATATATATATAGGCTATATATATATATATAGTTTATATATATATATATATACATATATATATATATATATATATATATATATATATATATATATCGTGGTCGGCGGCAAATTGGCAATTTTGAATTTTACTCCAAATACCTTATTGGAGAGAGATGAAATGTAACAATAATTAAATCCATAAAATCTGCACATGAGTATCCATCTAGATTAATGTGGTTCCTTAGACTGTTAGACATGACATGATGACTGTACCGTGTCTAGAACCAATACGTGTTTGTGTGTTTGTGCGTGTGTGTGTGTGTGCGTGTGTGTTTATGTAAATAAAATTCATATTAGTCTTTGATAGCACCACGTGTCCAAGTGTCATCTCCCAAATCGTTTGCGTAATTTACTTCCGAATACTGGATTCCATAAGGTGTTGTAAGTAATAATGATAATGATAATGATGACAATAATGATGATGATGATGGTGATAAAAATAATAATAATAACAATAATAATAACAATAATGATAACAATAATAATGATGATAGTAATAATAATAATAATGATAATAATGATAATAATGATAATGATAATGATAATAAAATAATTAAAATAGAATAAATACCTTTGGTTGTGTCTAATAACCTGCTCTGTGGCATTTTCTGATGGTTTTGATATTTTGATATTGATATCCGTGCTTCTAAACATGATCATCTTTCTTTCTATTTCTCTCTCTCTCTCTCTCTCTATGAAATTATGAATCATCTTTACCCAATACATATGAATACTGTCGATTACTGAATCAATCGTTATCTTCGTCATGTTGATGATAAGAAGCAGGTTAAAGAAAAGAAGCAATGCTCGTTTTACACCAACAGTAAGGGCAGTTATGAAACAAACAAAATAGAGCAAACAAACCGAGTGAAAACTGCAACGCTCATTGCAGCGGATGCGTGTGAAGAAAATGATACAAACTAAATCGATGCAGGTAAATATTTAAAAGCAAAATAAAACAGACATGACGTATGAGCTTAATCGTATAACCTCACGTTTGTTTGTATCTGGTGTTGTTTGTTTGTTTGTTTTGTTTTGTTTCTTGGAAAGTGATTCATCTAACCTTTCCCCAACAGCAAGAGATCACCGTCTCGAGCGGTCCTGACACAATAACATTATTATCCTTAATTTTGACGGGAAAATCTCTTTTATTCAGGGTTTTGCTTCAACCAAAGGGATAAAAGCAGAAGAGTGGGACGATGTGTATACTATAAAGCTTTAGTCTAGTAATCATAATATCAAATTGGTTGGTGAACGGTGTTATGTACATAGCCGAGTTAGTGTGTAAACAGCTGTACGGAGTGTCAGAAAGTAATGGCAGCACTCATTTCTGAATTCTATTCTCTCCATCTATAGATGGTTTTGATGTCCAGTCGTATTTCCACGTTTGATTATAACGTCAATATTTACTATCAGTTTTTATCAACACTACCATGTCGATACCATAATTCCAATATTCCCCCACAAAAATTTCCCCTTTTTTACAGGGGTTGGAAGTCAAATGCTTCATTCAATGACCATCCAATTTTTCTATTGTAACTAGTTCTTACTATGCGTATCATTACAGCTGACCACCGGCTACTTAATTGATTTAAAGCCATTCGATTGTGAAGTATTGTACGTCTGGACTCTGAAGACACTGGTCAAGATGTCCAATGTATATCGCATATATCATCGCACATATCAGACAATTACATGAAAATACCTGGCGCCATTTGAGCCTATACGTTATCATACCTACACATAAACAAGTATAATCGGTAATTGAGGAAGACTCTATAAGGGAGTTTGACGGAATCGTTAAAGTGCTCCGAACGGACTTATGCTCCGTTTTATGGTTCATTTCTCGGATATTTGGGATCGAGTATCCCATTGGTTGCATAGATGTCCAGCCGTACAAACATGTCTGCATTGCCCCTCTGAAGCAAATGCCTCACACAAGGGGGATATGGCAACAGAGATTTTGCTCAACTCAAAAGCTCTTCTGGATATGGCGGACAAACACTAATCACGTGGTCACGCACACGTTGAGGGGAGCCGGAGTGTCAAGGTATGTATGGTGCACACGCGCGATATGTTCGTGCCCACAACAATACTACGAGCCTGCGTGTTTAGACTTCAAGGGGGGGGGGGTATTAAAATGCCCATGATTCAGAAAAATATGTCTTGAATGAGAAAGAATAGTACACCTACCATCGTTTCCATGTATCAAGAATATGAGGGGAAAGTACATACATTTAGGTGTTCGGGACATAGATTCATGATTCAGCTAAACAAAAAACAAAACAAAACAAACAAACAAACAAACAGCAACAAACAATCAATTAAATAAAAAAATAAAAAAGAGTTAAGTCTAAAAACTTATGTTAGTATTATCTTCCTTCCTAAGATTAGACAAGATCCCAAAGTAGGTCTAAACATAATGTATAAGTATATATGCGCGTATACTGTATGCGCCTATATATCTATATATCCATCTATTATATATGTACCTATATGAACACACATGAAATATTATAGTGTATATAGTGTTATATAAAGTGTGCATGTATAAACACACACACACACACACACATATATATATATATATATATATATATATATATATGAGAGAGAAAGAGAAAAAAAGAGAGAAAAATAAAGAAGAGATACTTCCTGCTCAAGCCATAGTGCGAGTAGATGTATTTGTACATTCTTGTAATATAGCATTTTCTAGTCCATCGACTTTCGAGGAGTCGATCTGCGTATGTACGCAGCTGATAGCGTGCGTGTGTGCTCGGAGGGAGATAAATATAAATTTCTGTTCGCGATCAATTGTGAGACAGCAAAACTTTTCAAATGAACAGGAAAAAAATCAATTCACCGTCAAATATTTACAGAAGCGACAGAATATATTCATATTCACCTTCGTACGCGACAACCATGAAATGATTCTTTTTTTTTTCCGCCAAGCGAGTTGTTTTAGCGGCTTCAGCGGACGTTAATATAAGAATACAATAGTTACACATTGTGATCATTCAATGCGTTCACTTAAGATTGTAGATGGCTGTCATTTAAGACGAGGCACGCCACAAATTATACTTTTCAAACTCATCTGAAAGAGTTTATTGGACACCACGCTGTCTTCTTAGTGGCTCCGGGATGATGATTATGTTTGAATTTTCGCTCCATCATGTTCATTTAGATGTACTCGAAGAGTCTCTGATGATACAGAACCCAATCCCACGACACAAATCATATTTGAGTTGCTGTGGTTGCTGTGGCTCTCTTTTGGATATATCATTTTGACATTTAGAGCAAATGAGACCAATCGAGAGAATAAATAATCCCTGTCCCTCGGCGACATATTTATTTATGCTCAAAATAGTGATTTCTACTCTGAAGCGTCGGTAGATATTCTTCTCTCACTCTTTTGTGAAAGCACAACTTGTGAGCAGGTGGCATTCGGGTAGTTAAGCAATATTACGGTATTCACTGTCCAATTAAAGGCAAGTCTGATCAGGAATTACCACGTCACGTCAGTATTGTGGGACACACACATAGTGATGGTCCCAAACTCTGCGGGAGCACGTGTATTGAAGGTTGAGTTCGTAATAAACAGCATCCCTGCCATGAATTAAGCTTAACGAAAGTGATTGTGGCACTTCAATAGTATGCAATTTGGCGTCAAGATCGCACTGCACAAGTAGTGATAAAGTGTGCATTACTGTTAAGGAGCATTGCATAAACGTAAATACAACACACGTAAAACCTATGACATATAGTTATCATTTACCATTTGCAGATGAAACAAAAACCCAGATTTAGTTCTTTAAAATAGTTCTAAAATGTGACTTAGGCATAGAAAGAACCATTGTAAAAAATGTAATCAGGACAATCAATGTTAAGTATTGATAAATATACAAAATGTGAACAATAATTTTTGATAAAATTGTTTCTAGACGAATCTGTCTAGGTTTATGGCTTAAAGAGAAAAACAGTGATATCTCCCTATATTTTAGGTTTAATTGCAAAATTTTTATATGGTAGGATGTTTTGTGATACAACTGACCTATACATATGCATCAAATGTGATGCCGCGAAAATTTTAAAAATCACTGCTCTCAAAGGTAAACTGTACCTTTGAATGCGCCGTATATTTGGACAATACTGGCTTATTCTCTTTTGACCATTCAGCCATATAGTGTGATAAACTGATTCCATAGTTAAATCTCATTCCCTCCAATACTCGAACGAAAAGTCGCTACAGCTCCCCCATTCCCTCCGCACCCTTGGTCTAGGTTAGTAAGAGGGAGACACCACTTTCTGAAGAGTGCAACGCTACAAACTATGCATGTAGGCACTACTGCATGTAATGTGCATGTAAGAATAACACGGCAATAGATAGTGTACCTTATTGATTCGTACTCTACCTCATGATTTCTCAAGCAAGTGTCAAGCAGAGCATTTAAACAGTCGAGATCTTTGATAGACATGACGATCTTGTGATCTTCAAGAGTAGATCGGATAATAATGTTTAAAAGCGTATGCTTAGAGGCTTACGCCAGAGACATGAGTACCAAAATGATGGCATCTGTTAACTAATCGAAGAGCTAGATGGATCCGAAGCATAGAGAAATCCCAGTGAAGAAATTGTCAAATTCTACGAACTGCATACCAATGTCATACTCATTAATTGTAACAGCGTCTGTCGCGACATTTCGAAAAAAAGAGAAGAGAGAAATAAATTAAAGAGCTCCCCTTTGGGAACATAAGTAGGATAAATCAGTAAGTAGGATCAAAGATGAGCCAAATTCTCATTGCACCGGCTGTCAGTCTAAACTTGTATGCATTATTGCCTGCGCATTTTGCATTTCTCTGTTAAAGTGTAACGTTAGAAAACATAACGCAAAGGTTTCTCGAAAGCAAGGGTATAAGCTCTGAAGATTTGTGGCCATAATTTGGGAATAAATTCTTAATCATCGAACCAGATTCATGGCTGCTGCAATTTAGAGCATTGGCCCTATTCCTGAAGTCCTCTTTTAACTTAGGAGGCATTGAGTTGAAGTTAAGGGGAATGGAGGGAAAAGAAGGAATATCATTCCCTGCCCCCTTTTTTTTTTTTGGTCATTAAGCGTGCGAAAAAAGGCGGGAGTGACGTGTTTGAGGAGACCGTTACTGAGCCATTCGTCAGGCAGTACGAATGCCGTGTATAGACACGATCCTGCTACATTCAAGAGATCTACCTGCGGGATGGTATAAACATGGATCTACACTATGTAGGCCCTAGCTCTACGGCATGACCAATGTAGGTCCATGGTATTATGACCATCTACGGGGAGCAAGATGAGAAGGGGGGGGGGGGTAACCAAAGTAAGGATATAAATATGAACTCATTGTAGCCATATAGCATGCGTGTACAAAGCAAACGTATCGAACGTGGGAATCGTTTTGTTTGCACTCCAGAGGAATCTCGTTCTCCCCATTGGCCCATCATATTCACACTAGATACCACCTGTTTCCCAAGCCACTAGAGTCTCCAAATAAAAATCCCTTCCTCGTGTTCTCTGTTAACCCTCCGTTTCTCTCCCCCTATTTGCTCAGATCTCTCCCCCTTCCTTCCTCCCTCCCCCTCCCCTTTCATATTTTTCGTACTGCGTACCTCCCCCAAGTAATTGACCGAGAATTGAAGATAATTAGGCTCTAACTAATAGACCCTTGGAATAATCTGCACAAATGGCATTCCCACGTAAGTATTTATTCATTAATGCGGTGTTTTTTAATGAGAATAATTACCCCCGAAAGAAGTCCAAAAGAAGGAACTCCTACATACCATCTTGCGAGAGGCTCTATATAGACACGCACACCCCCGCGCATATGGATCAGTGATATGATTATGTGAAAACACACACACACACACACACACACACACACACACACACACACACACACCTACACACTCACAAACACACACTCACGTATATATTAAATTGAATTTAATTGAATTGAATTGAATTCAATTCAATTCAATATATTTCCTCTTTTTCTGCCACAGAACATAATATAACACTAATACAAACGATATTGAGTAAACATTGGCTGACTGTAAGATGTTGAATTTGACGAGATTGACTTCATGAAAGAATGTATTGTTTTCAGCAAAACTTGAGGGGTCCACCACAAAGCAGTGCATGTAAATTGTGGAGAATCCATTATAATCGACGCAAAACTTTATGCTTTCTTAATTGAAAAAAAAAGTAGAATATAAAGTAATTCAAAACCGGACAGACAGGACAGAGAAAAAAAAACCCCACACATACAGACAAGCAAGCAGCATCACATAACAACTATAATGTACTGTGATGTATGATGATTGATAATGTATTGTGACAGAAGCCGATAATATAACTAGTACAAAGGTATGGAGGATTAAAAATGTACAGGCGTTTCACAATTATCTTGCTCGTTTTACTCGTAAACAGCACCAATTTTTAAGACGAAAAAAAAAAGGAAAACGAAAAAGGTGGAAAGGGGCACTTCCTCTCCTCCTCTTAGACAGGCCCTTGATTGTAAACATCACTTGGCATCGCGATGGGACCACCTTAACCGGAGATTTCAGCAGCCTTTCATTACGTATTCAACAACCATATACGATCTCGAGGCTGAGTGCAATTAACCCCGACCACTTTTGCAGACTAGTAATTGGTAATATGAAAAGTCCTCTCCCAAGTGCTTGTTAACATGCCTTCTCCTCCTCCCTTACCCCCCTATATACCGACACCCCCCCCCCCCCCCCGCCCGTTCCCCCGTCTCTAGAAATTTGCACAGAAACATCGGCAATTTTGAGCAAAAGGGGAACAATTGCGTGCTGAAAGCTCTTTTGTTATTCGATAGGACACGCGAGACGACCCAAAGCAATCACGTGACCTGGCTGGTCGATCAAATGGCCTGATGGAGTAGCTGTCCTCCATCTCTCCCTCTCCCTCTCTCTCTCTCTCTCTCTCTCTGTCTCTCAGATCGTTGACGCCGTGCTATGGGAACGGAAGAAACCATGTTAACAACAGATATCCAGCTCAGATGCGTAACACCAAAATACTTAAGTTTTGAAAATAACGATTATTGTAGTAAGGTGAGGTAAAAAACTATGTACTTTCACACTGCTCATTGCTTGGGATCGTGTGTAATAAAGTCTTAAGCTCAAAATAAGACATACAGTACATCATTCTGAGGTTTAACGAAACGCTTTATATGGCAAACTTCCTCGTAGACCTCTTGAAATTCACTCCTTGAGATTCTCTTGCGAATTCAAAAATCATTCAAGAAGACTACCCGGTTCTCCTCCCCTCCCCATTCATTTCATGTGATCATACACCCCCCCCCCCCCTTTACAAATAGGACCTATAGAAAGTGATTATATCATTCCTCCCCCCCCCCCAAAAAAAAAAAACAAACAAACAAACAAACAAACAAACAAACAACAACCCACGAATATATTATAACGTCGTACATGTAGTCTGATCATGGTCAAGAGCAGAACATTGACAAATTGCCGTGGTTTTAAAGTCTGTCGCGATTTCTACGACAGCCGATAACGTACTCAAATTGCCTCTTTATCGACGGTAACTGATACAGGTATTTACGTTTACAAGGCGGACGCTTTACCGACAAATTTTCTTCAGTTCTCGAGATCGTAAGGAGAAGGGGGGTAAGTATAGATGAGGGTTTTGCGTAAAGAGAACGGGATGGAAAAATAAAGGAAAATACAGAATGACAGACGTCAACTCTCGACCAACATTTCTCCTTCGTTCTAAAGAAAAGTGTTTGAAAACAAGTGGAGTTCTGGAAGGCGAGCGCCGCTGCTAAGAGACCTCAGAGTACAAACATTATCCCCGCCTCGTTGACTCGTTTTGATGGCTCATCACTTCGGATGAGTGGTGGCGGGCATTTTCAAGCCCAAATTCGAGGGATAAACGGAAACGGACGAGGTGAAATGTAGCCAGCGATACGTGCAAGCGGAGAGGGAAGACTCCTTAAAACGATTTCTCTCCCTGTTCCGACCATTTTACTGCCATCTCCTTGAGAAAGTGTTCCTGCTTTTTGTTGCTTTTTGTTACCATGTTACCACTTTTTGCTTTCCTTCAAATCTATCCTTTTTCCCTCCCACTTTCATTCGCTACAGGCTGAAGCAGAGTGGATACACATCCTAAGAGCAAGTCAGAGAGAGAGAGAAAAAGAGAGAGATAGCTTGTGTGTGTGTGTGTGTGTGTGTGTGTGTGTGTGTGTGTGTGTGTGTGAGTGTGTGTGTGTGAGGGAGAGAGATAGGGAGAGAAACAAAATGGTGGGGGGAGGGGGATGTTGGACATGGTCTTTTTAACATGCACTTTACAAAAGGTCAGCATTGGCTTTCCAGTGGCAAGAAGAGTTGCCCAAATGCATCTTAAAGGCCGTTATATCTACGAATGGTATAGTAATGGTTTCAACCTCTTCCCATCTTCTTTTATTTTTGTTTTCCCTTCTTTCGTTGTTGTTTTTCGTCTAGATCCCTGGTCTAGATCCTGCAAATGGCCACCACCGGGCAGATGGCGTAAGAACATTAGTTGTATTTGAGGCCTACTCGGTTAATCAAGAACATCACATTTATCCTATGAATAATTTTAGAAGAATTATATATTTCTGAGTTGTTTATAACTTGTGACCCTTTCAAGAATGCCGTTGAGGCTATTCGTTATAGTTTCATTCTCACTAAAACGCAACACTGTTAAAGAGCTGTAGGATATGTATTTGTAAACAAACATCTTAAAAACAGCCTTTAAGATGCTTACTATCTCGACAGGCTGTGCAAACTCATGAAAACTCAGTGATGAAAAAGATTGTGCCCGATCTTTTCACGGGGATGGGTCGTCCCTTTGCGCCTTGATTGCACTCCTCTAATTTGCAAGTCTTGTTCACCGGGCAACAAGCCTGTGGCACGGCGAGCCCATGCAGCCGCATTCTTTGCCCCCTTCGAATTAGTTTGCCTTTCCGGGAGACGTTACATTATTCCCTCGTGTTTGGTCCCGTGGCTTCTCCACGACGCAATCAGCAGCAACGTGGGATCAATAGTAATTTTCCACCTTTCACATTTTCCACGATATTGTTGGGGATGGGGAATGGGAGAGTGGGGGGGGGGGGTAGGGAGTGGGGGAGGTGTTGGCACAGACCGATTTCATAGAGTTTAAGATGTAAACTATATGCCCAGAACTAGGCACATTCATGCAGGGAGGTGACGGTTTATCCAGGGAGGTGGTTTCTGCTTTATTCAAACTTTTGGACAATGCTATAGTGTCACACAGTGTAACCATGGAAACAAACTCCTGTCGACCCCCTCCCAGTGTCTTTTCCGTTCCCTATTCTGTACACCGTTACGTGCTTCACAAGCTAGCCGACCGAATAAACGCTGACTCCAGACACTCCGTAAGTATCCATGATAAGAGGATTGGTGTGTCGGTGAAAATCAACCATGAAACCTATTTTATTCAGCAACATGTAAAAAGAAAAGAAAAACTTGAAGAACTCGCAGAGTACAAACCTCCGAAAAGGCGACAAAATAACTACTCGTAATGCCATGAAACTATGCACGTGTTTTTTTTTTTTAAATAATGAACAAACAAAGGCAAGAAATAAAAGATTCGGATCATAATCCGGATCACTGTAATGAAAATCAATCACGTCTACCATTTACAACAAATTTATCTATCATCACCAGTCAAATTTCATCAAAATACGTTCATATATTATAGTTTTTATAGATAAATAAATAGATGAATAACATATATATATACATATATATATATATACATATATATATATATATATATATATATATATATATATATATATATATATATATATATATATATATATACACTTATTTATCTATTTATTTATATGAGAGACAAGCAGCCAAAAAAGCCCCCAAAACAATCAAGCAAACTCCGGCAAATATAATAATACTAATAATGATAATAATGATGATAATAATAATAATGATAATAATAATTATTGTTATTATTATTATTATCATAACAATAATAATGATAATAATAATCTCCTTGGCAGAGGTTTAAAATGATCTAAAAAAAAGTTGTATCTGAGAAAGGAAGCAAAAGAACATGCCTGCATTGCATGCACAGATTATATTTCTTGAAACAAGAAGTATTCCTTAGCCACAGTTTCATTAGCACCATTTTAGATTATCCAGCCAAGAAAACGCCAGCAGGAAGTGTGTTTTTCTCTTTAATCTCAATTTCTATTTTCGCATCACGCCAGTGACGCACCTAGAGACGTCCTTTTCGTTGGCAACACACCTTTCCCCGAGTTGCGTTATCTCCGTGACGCAAGACCCAAAACGCAAAGTGCTATAACGCACTTTGCACATAGCACTTCAAATCTATTTGTTAGCTCCTTTTTTTTCTAGGCCAGTTCTTTATCCCACACACAACAAAACTAAAATCCTTACTATAATATGCTCCGACTCCATTTTGTGCAAGGAATCGAAAAGTTACGAAAGCCGACTGCAGCTCCACACCTAAGTCAAGCATGGCAGTAAGGCCTGGGCCAATGGTATAGGGCGGGTTTCTAGCTCACTGAGTACGATTCTGTTAATTCTCTAACGGAATTACATGGTTTGGTGGCAGACACATTTAGAGACGTGCACTGATTAGATTAGCATGCTAAGGGATGAAAAAGAAAAAAAGGAATCTGGGAACAACAAACCCGAAACCAACCTAACATGTTTTACCAGGGGGAAAGCGAACCGCCAACTCGTGGTGTGTTCGCGCGTGAGTGCGCAAAATTCAGGACTTTCCAGCCGTGTCGTCTCGTGCGTTCAATCCCTTAGTACCTCCTGGAATTGATGAAATTTGCTGTTGGTGACCACTGAAACGCAATGCCACACTCTCGCCAATCTAGCAGATAAACAGCTTCGTCAAGCTCCGGTGATATGTAAGTTTCTCACCACTGAATTGAGCATATCGACTGCATGCACTCTGGAAATGAAATGTATTTGTAATGGTAAATATGAAGATACCGGTAATGCAGAGATTGGGTTTAGAAAGGAATGACTCCCATTGCGAAAGCTGATAGGTAAAATATCTTGCTGAAAATTGGCTAAAATAGGTTCTTCAGCAAACATGGCGGTGATGCCAATGTTCAATACCAGACGTTTTGAGAAAGAGGAAATGCATAATTATTATTCTGTGCCACCATCCGTTTCCTGTTTGTTTGTTTGTTTGTTTGCTTGTTTGGTTTTCTTTTCGTGTCTGCTTAGTTTTGTTTCGGAGCTGGGAGGTGCAACAAAGCCCTGCGCATTCTTATGCTGTTTTAAGGACAGTTGAAAAAAAAAAGTATAAGAAGTCCGAGGGATTTTTCTATCCCATACCTCGAAATATGTGGTAATGGCACTCTTTCTTATAAACCAAGACACTGCAAACCTCAAATAACGTCAACTGTTCAGTTAAGTTTTCGTTCAAATGAAAGTGAACAAGACGGTGTTGTTTTGAAAATGAGGAACTGTAGACCTGTTTCTGTGTTTCCGTTCCATAAAGATTAATAAGATTATTGTTTTGCATATTTTATTCCTTTTATTGTGTATCTGTACCTAAATACCATTTTTAACACTTATATTTCTTCTGCATGATTATCACCGTCTTGTATGATGTATTCACATCATACAAGTACTGTATCTAATTCATAATGTCTTCACCATTGTCGACATGACAGGCACAAAAAAAGAGGTATAGAAAATGAGACTGATCTAATCAAAAAGTGCTTTTATGTAGGGCAGAAATGAGAGATCAGTATATTACGACAGAAAACACGCAAAAGATATCTGGAACGTCTGCCCGCAACAGGTGGAGATTTATCCAATTATATTTGTATTTCTCTTTAGAAAAACGATCGACACCAATCATTCGTTACCACGATTTGACGATTCTGATACGTGTAGTCAGTGGCGTAACTACGCTGGTAAAAAAAAAAATACGAAAATGGTAATTCAAAGGTTATTACACTGCTTTTGAAATCGACATAGAGGGTGATCAAAAAATTAGATATTTTTCTAAGATTTTTTAAAACCATAATAATTATGATTTAAGAGGTATATAGTGTGAAGCATAGTGTGAAGCATTGTTCAAAAAGCCCGGCGCCGATAAGAGATTGTGATTTAGCGTGATTCCTGGTTGGCATTCTGAATATAAGCAGGATGTGCGCAGTGTACTCAGAATCGCGCAATGTGATGTAGAATGTACCTGACGCTTCGTTATATCAAAGCTACCATTGATTTTGCAGTGTTGCTTTGCATATTGATATCTCGTATACTAGTCTATATTAAAATGCCTTGCATTGCCAATAATAAGACTTGACCATGGCTATTTCATACCTTTTCCATGTATATAAACATACACACACACACACACACACACACACACACACACACACACTCACACACACACACACACACACACACACACACACACTCACACACACACACACACACACACACACACACACACTCACACACACACAAACACAAACACAAACAATGGGGATGCTCTAAAGTGCAGATTTTGGACATCCTTCCTCCGCTTGGTCACTTCGACGCCCCCTCGCTGGTCATACCTCCCGGTCCTCCACCAATCATGAATATGAACCGACACCCTTGACTACCCTTGACTTGACTAACATAATAGAATTGGGAGTGGGGGGGGGGGGGATTCGTTTGCTCGTTTTTGTGCTAGAAGCGCCCCCATGCGGCAGGAATCATTGTAAGACCCTATGATCTGGTCATAAACCTATCAAGGAATGCCTTGATCGGGTGGGTTCAAGAATCTCATGCTGTACATTGAAAACCAATGTAATTTTCACGAAACTGGATAAAAAATGTAGAAAAAGGCTCAAAATTGCAGAAACGCAAAAAAAAAATGGGGGGTTCGTTTGCGCGTTTTTGTGCTTGCAGCACCCCCATGCGGCAGGAATCATTGTAAGACCCTAAGATTTTATCATAAACCTATCCAGGGATGCCCTTATCGGATTGGTTCAAGAATCTCATGCTGTACATTCAAAACCAATGTCATTTTCACGAAACTTGACAAAATTGTAAAAGAAGGCTCACTCATTGCAGAAACACAATAAATATTTGGGGTTCGTGAGCTTATTTTTGTGCTAGCAGCGCCCCCATGCGGCATAAATCCTTGTAAGACCCTAACAGATGGTCATAAACCTATCCAGGGATGCCCTGAAGGGGTGGATTCAAGAATCTCATGCTGAACAATCAAAACCCATGTCATTTTCACGAAACTTAATAAAATTGAAGAAGAAGGCTCACTTATTGCCGAAACACAATAAAAATGCGGGTTTCAATTGTTCGTTTTGGGGCTAGCAGCGCCCCTATGCGGCATTAATTATTGTGAGACCCTTAGATTTGGTCATAAACCTATCCAGGGATGCCCTGATCGGGTGGGTTAAAGAATCACATGCTGTAAATTCAAAACCCATGTCATTTTCACGAAACTTGACAAAATTGTACAAGGCTCACTCTTTGCAGAAACACAATAACAATGCTGGGTTCGTTAGTTCGTTTTTGTGCTAGCAGCGCCCCCATGCGACAGAAATCATTGTAAGACACTAAAATTTGATCATAAACATATCAAGGAAAGCCCTGATAGGATGGGTTCGAGAATCTCATGCTGTATATTCAAAACCCATGTCATTTTCGAGAAACTTAACAAAATAGTAGAAGAAGCCTCACTCATTGCAAAAACACAATAGAAATGAGGGGTTCGTTAGCTCGTTTTTGTTCTAGCAGCGCCCCCATGCGACAGAAATCCTTGTAAGACGCTAAGATTTGGTCATAAACCTATCCTGGGAAGCCCTGATAGGATGGGTTCTAGAATCTCATGCTGTATATTCAAAACCCATGTCACTTTCACGAAACTTCACAAAATTGTAGAAGAAGGCTTACTTATTGCATAAACACAATAAAAATGGGGGTTCGTAAGCGCGTTTTGTGGTGGCAGCGCCCCCATGCAGCATGAATCATTGTGAGACCCTAATATTTGTTCATCTTAACATATCCAGGGAAAATTGTAGAAGAAGGCTCACTTACTGCAGAAACACAATAAAAATGAAGGCTTTGTTTGCTCGTTTTTGTGCTAGCAGCGCCTTCATGCGGCAGGAATCCTTGTAAGACCCTAAGATTTGGTCATAAACATATCCAGGGAAGCCCTGATAGGATGGGTTCAAGAATCTCATGCTGTACATTTAATACCCGTGTCATTTTCGAGAAACTTCACAAAATTGTAGAAGGCTCATTGTAAGACCCTAAGATTTGGTCATAAACCTATCCGGGGAAGCCCTGATTAGATGGGTTCAAGAATCTCATGCTGTAAATTCAAAACCCATGTCATTTTCACGAAACTTAAGAAAATTGTGGAAGAAGGCTCACTAATTGCAGAAACGCAATAAAAAAGGGGGTTCGTTTGCTCGTTTTAGTGCTAGCAGCGCCCCTATGCGGCAGGAATCACTGTAAGACCCCAAGATTTGGTCATAAACCTATCCAGGGATGCCCTGATCGGGTGGGGTCAATGAATGTCATGCTGTACATTCAAAACCCATGTCATTTTCATGAAACTTGATCAAATTGTAGGAGACGGTTTACTTAATGCAGAACAATTGTAAAAATTAGGTGTTCGTTTGCTCACTTTTGTGCTAGCAGCACCTCCGTGCGACAGAAATCATCGTAAGACCCCAAAATCTGTTCAGGAACCAATGCAGGGATACCCTGAAAAGATGGGTTCATGAATTTCATGCTGTACACGCAAAACCCTATGTATTAAAAAAAAATCAAAATTGAAGTGATTTCCCTCGCACAGCCCGTAATGAGGGTTATGTGGATGCAAGTGTGGAAAACTCTACACTGACATATTTGTTTGTCTGTTTTACAAACTTGCTGTAACTGTGTAGAAAGTGATACTGGAGGAAGAAGACGAAACATAAGGAATGGGAGTTTTGACATTAGTCTGCCCTCCAAAGGAAAATAGAAAATTTTAATATAATAGCGTTGATTGTAGATTGCATTCGTTGGTTGTTGCAGTGGTTGGTATATATACAGTGTACTCGCATGTTGTAAACTATCAATGGCGATGTACCTTGAGTATCATCCCCCCCCCCCCAAAAAAAGAAGAAGTATATGTATATATTCATATTTATATTTATATAATTATTTGAATCTCCTTTTGTGACACTAGATTTGGTAATCAAATTTAATATCTGAATGGTAAAAATCCTAGATACATGTCTAGTAGTACTTTCGTGACTTTGTATTTTGTAACCAAAAATTAAAAATAATATTTACAGAACTTACAGGTTTAATGTGTGCCTTTTTTTTTCAAACACCTAGTCTAGTAGACTAATAGTCCCCGACTATATGTCTAGGTGCCTCAGTACTCGACTTGATCATGCTGATGAACAGATACTAGTAATGAACTGCATGTCACAAAACAGATCTACAGAATAAACATGGAAACAGCTCATTTCCACTTCCAGGTTTCCCAATTTCGTCGATCAGTGCTGTGCTACCATGACCATGTAGATGCGGCTCGGACCGCTGAACTGTCACTGTGCGTAGTACGTAACGTATACAGTTGGGCGGGCAGGCCGCCCAGCGCGGCCGGGGTGCGTGTTTTTTTTTTTTTTAACGGCACAGATTGGGGACCCTAACCCTAACCCTAACCCTAACCCTAACCCTAACCCTAACCCTAACCCTAACCCTAACCCTAACCCTAACCCTAACCCTAACCCTAACCCTAGCTCTAACCCTAACCATCAAACTCTAACCCTAACCCTGACCCTAACCCTAACCCTAAACCCTAACCCTAAACCCTAACCCAACGTGTTTCCCATAGGTTTAATACGCGCCATGCCCCAATCTGTGCCGTCTAAAAAAAAAAAAAAAAAAAACGCGGCCGGGGTGGGGAGCTGTTGGGTATCCGTAGCTCAACTCAGCCTGCTCAGCTCATCACTCGTGCTTGCGCTTCTACGCTCTTTGTCACTGACCAACCTGCGCAGCTATATTGGATGCGCACAAACATAACTGAAGAACGTCCTTAATCAGCTTCACTAAAAACTCAGTTGAATAAACTTTTTGGAGTTTTTTTTTAAAGTATTGTAATTTGTCGTGACTTGAGATTGAAAATGTACACAGAGTAGAAAAACATTTTTTTTTTTCACATTTCCACCTCCAACTGTAGGAAATTGTGACGGAGATTCGGGGATAAATGCTCCCCTCGACCCACTTCCCTTTCTTTCTGGAGTCTGTGGAAACTCTTTTCAATTTTTGCCATAAACAAACAGATTTTCGTGTGTATCATTTTGAAACTGTTTGCCATATTTTGAAAGTGGGTCATTGTAGAGAAAACAAAGACAAAAACAAACGCATGTCAGAAAGCGCAGGAGTTTGAAAAATAATTTCATTATATTGATGTCACATTCAATCATGTAAACTAAACGATATTGCAAAGAATTGAATGTCAGCCATTACTCTTGCAATTACGTTAAAAAAATGTCACCAATATTTCTATGATACTTCATATCGCTCATCTGCCAAATGCAATATTTTCTTTTCATAAAACCAAATTTTAGCAAGTAAAATCCGTCTTGGCTCGTCTGTGATGAATTAGGCGCTGAATATCAAGAAGATTTCCTTTCTTGAAATAAGAATAAAAAGAACAAGCAAAAACAGCCCACCACATATCACTGAGTGGAACCCTAGAGGCTCTAGTATGTATTTTTTTCATTTTAGGTACGTGCGTGCACGAAGACGTCTAGATTGATTAGATTTTGCATGCACATTTCGTATCATTGTAACATTAAGGTATCTTGTGTTCACCCCCAAGACGTAGGGACGATCGCGTCATGGCGGTTGCTCGCTTCTCTCGTTTTCTGCCTGCTAGTGCCGGTTACCCCGCTTTCGGGTTTTCCCACACGTACGACATCCGTCCTAAAGACCAATATAATTGTGGAGAAAGACTTTACCCTGGGAGATGAACTCTCTATCGTCTGCCCTTGATATCAGCAAGAGATGGGTAATAACTCCCTCATGGGTTCAAAAATAGGAGCAAGCTCCTGCTATTTTTGTTTATGTTCTCGTTGCTCATTTTAAACAAGGATTTGTATTTCCCACCATGATCCTCTTTATACTCCTTTCCTTATTTAGATTAGTCATTTCTGTGTTCGTGTTTGCTTGTTTAGTCATGAATGCGTTTTCGGTTGTTGATGTTGTTGTCGTTGTTGTGGGAATGAGGGGCATGTAATTCTTTATTGTTGACTGCTCCCTTGTATTCTCTTTCCATACCTGTGTTCTTGTCTCTCTCTCTCTTTTAAATCCATTCAAAGAGTTTATGCAATGATACTTTGTGGCTATAAGTTTGCATTCCATCATCAGTTGTCTAGTTGATTACTTTTATGCTGCGGAATTCCACAACTTTACTGTGGGCTACAGGTATTCAAAAAATTTACCCCATTACCATATTTTCGTGTATCATTCTTATTTCATTGACAGGTGTCTTTACAATTATAGTTGACACTCATTTTTCTATGAGTGGTATCAGACTTGCCCATTCAGATATCGATTGTGACTCCAGCTCATATTGTTTCATTGATTTCTGTTTTCAATTCTGCCAAAACACGCGTACACGATACTTGTCGTATTGTATACATTCCATCATATTTGTCGATTTTTACGGGACAAACACGAAGTTCGATGAGCACATTGCATTGATCAAAACGATCCGGGTTCGATTCTCCAGTCTAACTGAGCAATGTTGTGGGTAATCTTATCGTCCCCTCTACTATTAAAGGGACAAAACACTCTGTCCCTCGGATAGGTCATACAATGGAGGTCCCGTGTGTGAGAGAGTCACAACTCATGCACCTAAAAGATCCCGCTTCATTCAGCATCGCAAAGAGCAGGGTGTTTAACCTGGTGAAGTGGTCCCACCCCACATCCAACTGGACCTCATGGAAGACCAGCTAGTGCAGCTGAATATGGGCTTTCCAGCAATCTTCTTAGATGGAAAAATGAAATAATCAAAGAGGCAAATTTTCAGAGAACGGCATATGAATATCGTTGCAGGTAGTGAGAAGAAGATACGAATACATCTTCGATGAGGGCATTTCATTCCTCAAGGAAAACTACAAATAATCAAACAGTCTTATATTTTGTAATCTGAACTCGTAAAGTAAGTGAGATAAAAAAAAATAATATTTTTAATAATGAAAGCAACTTTCTTAATTGTACCCTGATTGTACCCTGTGTTTCTCCTGTTTTGTTCCGTCCTGTCTTAAGTTATATTTATCATTTGCGCTAGGTATTTGCACATAAGTATTTCATAAGATTTTTTAGTGGTTCACAATATACAAGTTTGCTTTTTAGTGGACCTCTCAATTCTTTTTTTTTTTCCTCAACTGAAGAGCAAATGTGTATTTTTTTTTGGGGGGGGGGCAGTATGCATGCATATCGTTATCTGTTTCATTTTCCTTTGCAAAGTCGAATGTATATGTTTATGATATAATTCTGGATATATTCTGTGTTATGTTTTGATGGAAAAAGAAGAATGAAAATAAATGAATTGCATTGAAGTGATATATGTATATATAACTTCATCGTGCAGTTTTCTTGCGTTCGTTGTACGAGGTGATCACGATTACAAGGTGATGCGTCAACTGAATGACTTGAATGGCAATCAGTCACCTGTGGTTTTATTCGAACTGCCTCGAGTCTTGAGAAAATAATCAGGCTTTATTCAGGGTCTCCAAGATTCATTCTTGTGAAGGGCTTTCGAAAATGATAATGAAATTGTCTCAGTTGGACAAAAGAAACCTTAATCAGTCATGAAATTAATGAGGGAAAAAAGAAATAGAGTAATTAATTTTTTTTTTTTTTTTTTTTTTTTTTTTTTGCCTTTCAAGCTTACACCGGTTGATTTGATTTACTGTCGAAAGTAAGGTGTCCTTCTGTGCATAAACAGAAAAGAGAAAACTATGTCGGCTTGCAAACGAAAGATATTCCAAGTAACTAAAGTCATCTATCTTATAGAAATCACTAAAGTGGCATCTCTTTGAACCTAGTAATGTAACAAATTACATTACGTCATGAACATGTAGCCACGGTAACGGCGTCTTTATGTCACTCCGATACATTTAGTGAAGAGGGTAACACACCTTACCTAGAGAGCACTAATGCTGATTAATGCAAACAGTGGGCTGGAACCAAGGACCTCAACAGCAGGAGTTAGTGATCTTAATTATCCAATGAGCCACTATGAAAGCTTGACAATTCTTTGATTGATATCATTTTTGTACGAGGAATTGTCTCTTTTCATGTCCTGTCTGTTTTTCTTTTTTCATTTTCAGATACATCAGAATTAATTCACAATAAATGAATTAACGCAGAAACACACTTAAGAAACAAACGACACGCGATGGTAAAACTAAACTACTATTCCTACAGCTCGTCCTCCTGCATTGATTGGAAGTAAAGCTGCATGTTGAAGCGTCCCAAACCAGCAAACAACAATCAGAATTTAGTCACGTCTTTATTTTTGACGCCTTTTTTACTCTCCTATCTGGATTCGGATATTAGACGAACATCATTCAATCGTCTAATTCGTATTACTGAATTGTGATGGTGCCAACTTGTTGTCACAAAGCGTATAGTACGCGTAATGGTAATACTGATTTAAGGGGAAATTCAGGAAAATTATCACGAAATACAGGAGGCTAGAGCCTGTTGAGATATACAGCATTTCACAACTTCTTAAAACTGGCGGGAAAGATTAGTATTTGGTTCTGTCCAATAGAAAGTAAATCTCTTATGCGCGCAGTGTGCACTGGCAGCGTTTATGAAACGAGCTTTAATGTGTGTGCGCCTCCTCTTTGCACTCATTTATGCAGTCGCTTCGTGACCTTTGTGCAAAATGTCCACGTCAGGAACCAGTTGGTCCTGCTGGCCGCTCTGCCCAACGATCTCGGAGCGAAATTGATAGCCCATCACCAACGGCGGAGATCATTACCCTTGACATCTACCACCACGTCGAACTGACACGACGTCGCGTTTGGACCCTGTCATTGACACTTGACGAACCGCAACCGCTTGGCGTCGCGCTCCGCTGGCGCCTCGTCCGGCACGTGTCAGCAGCGCATAATGTATAGCATATGATATCATACATATATTATAGATATGAATACATCTACTACTTAGTATAACTCAATAATTGTAGATATCTGATCTCACATGCTCACAGACATTTTTTCTTTTTTAAACTGGTTTTGCTGATAGATATTTCTTCCAGGTTAATTCATTTTTTTTTTCACTATAGTCTTCTATGTTTTCTGTCTCTTAGCGTAGTGTCTTTTATTCTTTGACTCTCACAGACTTGATTTCGAAATTGTTGTGCGTGTGTGTGTATGTGTGCTTGTGTGTGTGTATGTGTGTTTGTGTGTGTGTATGTATGTTTGTGCGTGTGTGCGTTTGCGTTTAATCTACGGGTTGACATTTTGGCGATGTTTGTGCCTGGCATTCTTTAAAATAGTTTTGCGTTCTGTGTTTACCGATCTATGTCCTAGCGCCATGTCTATCATGATAGCTAAAATGTGCATACCATGAGGCATTTTATTGAATGATCTCCGTCAATACTATCCGCGTCATTATTATTAATTGTTATCATCACTGTGTTCATAATCCTCAACTCCGACGTCACTTGGGGAACAAACATTAAAGGGATGGTACAGTTTTGGTTTACATGGGGCTACAGGTTTCCAACTTTGTGTGTGTGTGTGTGTGTGTGTGTGTGTGTGTGTGTGTGTGTGTGTGTGTGTGTGTGTGTGTGTGTGTGTGTTTGTGTTTGTGTGAGAATGAGGAACCTCTTATGAAATGTGAAACAACATGGTGATTGTCATTGTTAGATGAATGCTCTGTTTATTTGATGAAAATTGGCCTTGATATGACTGAGATACACACACACACGCACGCACGCACACACACACACACACGCACACACACACACACACACAAAGGATCCTAATAACATGTGACAGGCCACGACTTTTATTCGGATCTCTTTGTTTTACCTTATTTTTAGATATTTCAGTCATTTCAGAACCAATTTTCATAAAGTAAACTTTCAATTCCCCTTAGAATTGTATGCCCTTGAACACACAAGAGTGGTTTCTAAATATCTATACATTAAAAGCTGAATCCTCACCTCAACCAATACTGTACCAACCCTTTAAAATCAAATTCAACAATGAACCATTTTCGGTTTTGATTATGCTCCCCATACCTTCGTAGTTAATAAAATGTTGTTCTATTTGAGTACATGTAGATTGTTCTAGCCAGATAATAGCTTACTTGGGAAATGTTTTGGCAAATGCAGAATGCAGCAAAATGAAGTTGATTATTTCATTTTGTAGCATTATCGCCTGAAGAAAACGAACCAATGTCTATCTATACTTTAGTATCTTTCACCATCACCGAGCTTTCTTTGGTCAATACCAATGCATTATTTGTTAGTTTCCGTCATAATTATGTACCATGACATGCATGGAAACCAAAGGCTATACGTGATCAACGATTGATTTTGGAATCATGATTTTCCTCACATTTCTAACGTAGCATCAGAGTAAACTGCTTGATATCCGGCAGCATGGTAAAGTCATTTCAGATTGACACTACCTTGTTAATCAAATCTGTTAGTCGCAATATGTGTTTCAGTCCCTCCATGATACGTAGATAGCCATACTGAGAGCGTATGGACAATTTGGTTCCATGACATTTGCTCCTGCGGCAATTGGTCCCATGAAAAATCTGCATGCTGAGCCAAACATAAATTCTACCCTCAAACCTAACCCTAACCCTAATCCTAATACTAATTCTCACGTCAAACTAGACATCAAACCCTATCACAACCCAAACCCTAACCCTCCACCTTGGAGAAAATACGACCGGAGCAATTGTCGCAGGAACAAAAATTGCTTTACCGGACGATTTACGCCTTTAAAGACCTATCACAACTACGCACTATCCGTAGTCGTGAGCCGTTATCAAACTGGCGCCCCCACTGCGATATTAAAAGTACATGTACTAATGGAAGAGAGGGAAACAGCGCGACAAGTTCTCCAAGTGCAGCTTGGCGACGCACTGAAGATAGCCACCGACGGAACGGGGGTCGTTTATAACGCACAGCAGTAGTGTATACCAAGTCTTACCCGCCGGTTTAGCGCATGCTCAAAAACAAAAGCAGCGACAGGAAGACTGACAAAAATGCAGTAATGAGAAAATGCAGCCGCTCAATTCTTTTGGCAAACAATTACAGACAATGAACGGAAGTTAAATGTGATACGATGACAGAACGCTTTAGATACACGCAGTGAACACGTTCAAAACGAACTGACAAAACGCAGTAACAGACGGTATACATACTGAATATCAAAATGGGACATCAATTATGCTATACGGCACGAGAGAATACACAATAGTTGCTATCGTACTTCTGTAGGGCATATCTGTATAATAATCATTGCATTGGGCTCGGAATTTCAACCTATCCGTGTTGGGAGCTTGAAGATTAGGTCTACATTCCAACCAGGCTGACGTCAATATTTTTTCCTTAGGGATTACATGATTGTATATAATCCAAAACAAATGATACAGAATCGAAATAACATACCGAGTCGTTTGTTAAGTTTTCGTTACCGAAATGATGGTCATCCTTCATGATGTCATGATGAAAGAAATTAACATGATCAATATTGCTTTCATCCAGTCATAATGATTCAACGTTGAGTGAAAAAGAGTGAGATATTAGAGTATTAGATAATGATTTACCGCAAGCCGCAAGCGGTCAGGTATGAATGCCAGGCATCAATTTCAATGACCTCTTGCTAGATAAGTCAAGTTTTCTGGATGGAACATCAAATGTAATAGTTTAAATCATATTACCCCCACCATCGAAAGACAACAGGAGACTAATAAGTCGAGTTAAATATGTTCAATAACTTGAAATGTTTGTACATTTTAACAACCAAACAGTGAATCAAATCAATTTAAGGGAGGAGTTGTTTTTGGCTCCACGAAGATCTACCGCGTATAGGTGGGTGAAAATCTTTCGGCGCCTGGGGGCAAGACATCTTTACCCCTGCACAACAAGGAATGGTGATTGGCATAAATCAATGGATAACTGGGTCGCAGTTCCTCAACAAAGCCAACCGCTCAAAAAGATTTATACCAGCAATGCCCGCGGGGAAGATGAACATGGTTAAAGAACTTCGACGGGTGAGACAAGAGGTATGGAAGGAGATATTACAGTGGAGTATTGTCTGCTTTCTAGTGTGTACATGAAATACAACAGTGTGATTATACTGTTACAATTCGTCATTCCGAAGTTTCGTTAATCCAGAAATGAAAAAAAATCCTTATTCCGAAGGCTCGTTGATCCGAAAATGAAACAAAATTCGTTATTTCAAAGGTCCATTAATCTGAAATGAAAAAAAAAAAGGTTCGTAATTCCGAAGGTTCGTTTGAATGCCTCCTGTTCGTTTTTGGTTCAATGAACCTTCTGAATAACAAACTTTATTTTGCTTTCGGATAAACTAACTCTCGGAACAAGGAACATTATTTTATTTTTCGATTAACGAACCTTCGCAACGACGAACCCTATTTCATTCTCTGATTAACGAACATACAGATAGAGGCACAACATTTCTTCTTCTTTTTTTCATTTTCGGATTAACAAACTTTCCGAATAATGAACATTACCAGTTTTGCCACATTTATAAAGCATAATATTTGGTTACATTACTCCATATAATATATAAATGTTAATCGACATGACTTTATCTGGGCCCTGTTTCATAAAGCTGTTCGTAAAGTTACGAACAACTTACGAGCGACTGGTGATCAGTTCTGATGTGCTATACTTATCAGAATTTCCATAATTCAGCATAAGAACTGATCACCAGTCGCTCGTAAGTCGTTCGTAACTTTACGAACAGCTTTATGAAACACCCCCTGGTCGATATAGTGAACAACTACAACTAGCGTATTGATATTCTTCATTGTTCGCACTGAAGACGGAAAACTAAAAACAACATAGGAAATACAAGTGGTACAACAATAAAGGTGATATTCAGATTTGTATTGTTTTATTATTTGGGAACGTTTATGAGCTATTCAAATTGAACGTGTTCTATGAGATACATAAAGATGGGTTGAGAGAGTTATCTCTGACCACTTAGCCTAACCGAAGATACTAATTCAGTTTTGTGATTGACTACCTGTTACAGGTGGCCGGCTAACTGCCCTATTTCAGTCGTTTGCAATGGGCTTCATAAGTTCATGATTTAGTTCGCTTGTCGTAAAAGTAATGATAAAAGTAGCATCATACCACAGTTAATAACCATGTTCTGTGATAACAATATTCTGCACGTCGAAACTTTTAGTCTGTCATCACGACATTGTACTCTGTGTATGAGCCTAGAAAATGACGTCAGCAAACACGTCATCATGTTTTCCACCGAGCATAGACTAAGGAATAGGCAATGTTTTCCCCCCTAATGATTCCATATTCACACGGGTTCAAAATACGTTTAAATGGAAGATCTTAAAACGATTTCTTACTGTGCAAATAGAAATCAATTGGTCCCAATTCCTTTCCACAATGTGGATTAAAATCATTGCGCCCTCAATGTATGACAATAATGGCGTATTGAGGAGTATAGATTTTGTCTTGACGCTCGTTGAAAATGTCAGGACACAGATAAAGAGTCAAATAAATAAGAAGCAAGAATGAGGACGGCTTAATATGGCTCTTGGTAGCAAGAACAAAATCGCCCCCGAAAGGTTGCTCATAAAACCTCTAAAATGCGGCTAATTATGCAACAGATCGTCTTTCGACATAATATACCTTCCGATGAGAAGTGATAACCATGTCTGTTTTTGGAGTTCGTTATTTGAAAGGCGCTTGAGGCCCCAACCTCAATCCACCTCTGGATTCGTTTTGTTTTATGTTTTCAGATAATTCAGGCAGTGATTCCAACAAACTTTCCATTCATCCGACACACCTGCCATGCCTTTATGCCCAAAACGAATCAACAGAGTTGTTAAATTTATCAATTGTTCAAGGGAGCCTTGACATGATGTCTATCATATTCCTGTCCTCAGTTATTTGCAGCATTTTTTTTTCTGTTTTCATTTTCAGATTATAAATGCAACCCGGCAATTAAATGGATTCGAAACAACACCTGCTCTTCCTGCTTTCGGATAATTTGACGCAATAGCGCGGTCCATAGTAAGTTGAACCTGCCCATCATGAACGTAATTCAATGGAACAGACAAACCTGATAATTGTGTCAAAGAAAAATCTATCGAGATGCGGTGTAACTATCCCAGAGAATTGGCTTAGGCGATGAAAGGGGATCTACCCTCATGATACGGCTCGTGCACTTTGATATTATATGCTGCCTCTGGTCAAATATGAACTATATTCTATAAGAGCCGGCAAAAAAAAACCACCACCACCAACAACAACAACAAACAAAAGACCCCAATGCTGAACATGTTCTTTTCTTCTCCAATTATCTCGTTTTCCAATTTGCAGGTTCATAGATAGTGACAAATGAATCAATTAAATAATTAAATCAATGTAGCAGCAATAAATTGGCTTTCAATATGATACTACTTCTTACAGTAGTTTTCCATATGATTATCTTTTAATTTGGTACGGAGTATACAAAGCGTTTTTTTTTTCATGTTAACCATATTCAGACAAGATGCTGTCGTAATATGTATATGTCAATATGAATGTAACGTCTGCTGCTGATATGGGAATGGTTAATATATTCGCTACTCTTAAAATCTTCTTTGTATTGTGCACGTATGAGCGTATGCTACATTATACGTACTCGAATTTACTCGAGTTTCCGGACCATATGCATCAACATGAATGAGAAATCAAGAATTGTGAAACTTTAGGTATGCAGTGGCTATTCAAGATGTTTAAGTCTCTATCTAAAATGTATTCTTCATATGCAGGAGACAGCAGAACTGTTAAGATTTAACCTAAATTACTTTTTTTGAATTCCACACAAACCACATGCAAAGTAGGCATGTGTGCCATAACATTAGCGGATCAATTTAGAACTTACTACTTAGTCAAAAAAAAAAATAAAAAGAGTATCGTTGTGTCGAAAGATCCCCTTTAACATAATATTGCACTGTGCTGACGCACGTAACGTAAATCACAACTAATGATTAACCTCACAGTAAAACAAAAAGGGAGATAAACATCAACGAGTCATATTTCAGCGAGAGAAGGAACGGAATCAGGGAGAATAATATGTAGCAAGATGGACGAGCCGATACCATAAATATTCATTATTTTGTTTCAGTGTTGTCTGTATAGTGATCGCCCTCTACTCACACACAAACACACACACAGACACAGACACACACCCACGCATGTATCATCACACACAAACAATACACACATACAACCACACACCCCAACTCTTTCTCATCTTCACTCACTCGCTAACTCTGAAGTTGTCGGGAGTTCGCGACGCGCGCAAAATTAGAGGAAGCTTGTTAGTGTCGGACCAGGCGTCAAGGCGAAAGGACGTACGTGAAACACTCTGGGATTCAGTGCAGCATAGACTAGCAATCAGCAAACGTCTGTGTTCTCTTTGATGGATGGTGGAGGAGCAGGCTAACAGTTCAAATGGCTCATGGATCATCGACAACCGCCTCGCCTGTCTACCCATCGGGCATCGCCACGCCAGGGGGACGCTTCATCTCGTCCGATTTTATCGTCTATGCGAACTCGACCACGCAGGTCGTAGCAGACGATGGCGGCAACGAAACGCGGTGCTTCTCTGGATCTCCGGACTGCGTGTGGTTGTTCTACGGTCATTACAGCGACCTGACGCAGCTAGCCAGCGTCCACACCATCTTCGTGGCCCTTTTTCTCCTCATCATGGCCTTCGGGATGGCCGGTAACGCCATGGTCATCGGAGTCGTGTGGTCACACCGATCGATGAGGACGCCGACCAACTTCTACATCGTGAGTCTCGCCGTCAGCGACCTCCTCGTCATCACCTTCGTCATGCCACTCAAACTTGTCGAATACGGCGCGGACATTGACTACTCAATATTCAACACGGTCCTGTGTTCCTTCACGGCCTTCGTCATGCCTGCTTTCATATTCACCAGCATTTGGACTCTGGTGGCGATATCCGTTGATCGGTAAGATACGATCGCCTGGTCGACGGCTCTCAACAGGTTTTACAAAAATCGTCAATTTCTTTGTTTGTAATTTCCGTTCGGAGTTCACCCATTTTTGGTTTACGTCATTTTAAAACCTTTCGCACAGCTGGCCTTTTGATTATCCTTTGATAAATTACCACCAGTACATCCTCTTTTTTCGGCCTCTTTTCGCTTTTTTTAAACTAACGCTTTTCGTCCGCGGCTTTGTGTCCTTTAAACGATTGCATGGGATAATGATTACTTCATCCTTATTTTGTGAGTTTTTGTTTTTCTTGTCTTTGCCTTGTGGTCACGTTATGTGCCAAATGCTATGTCTTTGCAAAAACACAAGTTTGAAACCTTATTTCCAATAAGGGTCGCTGCAATGTATTAAGCCACTGCATATGGGATTAGGGTGTGCTATATACAAAGACCAAATATCCTACACTCTGCTAAGACTACCAGAAATAGCATATTTCGGAGACAACTGGTTAATATCCAGTCGGTGGTGGTGGTGGTGGGGGGGGGGGGGGGGAATGGGACTTACCATCCTCTTAGCTGGTAGAACTCTTTGGCATCGCACAATAGCGTGATGAAATTTCACCCCGAGATGGCATTCAGGATGATGCACGCCTGTGTCCAATTTCAGCTAAAATCAATTTTGTCAGCATCTGTGAGAAATAGAGGATGTTTTTTATCCCGTGTTTTCGGTAGTGTATACAGCCCCACCGACGTCTAAGAGAAAGGGTGAGAGAAAGAGAGAGAGAGAGAGAGAAAGGGGGGGGGGCAGGTGGGGTGTGGGGAGACCGGTCCTGTCTCACCTCTCTACAAGATAAAGTCCTACAATTACATTGTCGTAATTTTATCTACCACGTGATCAACCATTCGTTCGAAGATGAAAATGTACATTCCTGGTCCAATTCCCTTATACGATGTTCATTTTATCATGATTGCTACAATCCATGACACAGTTACCGCAATATTTTTCCATGAAATGTAAATTGGCATTGGCATTAAGATGCATTCATCCCCTTTTTTCTGATTTTTTTTTTTATATGTCATCACGAAACTTTGCTTTTATCAAATGAAAGCGAGGTTTTTCCTACAGAGTAACGTTTTGTTTTTTATGGAATCATAGAAATGGAAATAAGGAGTGTACTGTGGAATGCGCTTTTAAGGAGAAAGCCTATGTTTCGAGTTCTGCTATGCCATTGAATAAAGAGGACTACGAGTTGTTAACAGTCATTCTTCTCTGAGGAAATGTACAAGAACAAGAACAACAACAAACACTTTAAAAAAATGCAAAAAGAAAAACCGCACACACACGAAACAAACAGTTAGCTGCTCAGTTGAGAGTCGAGAGTTAGTTAAAAGCACGGACCAACGATGTAGCTCCATGATAAAAGCACACACGAACCTGCAAATAGTTAGCCAGCCGGAGTGTTCCCCGGGGAGTACGCGGGCGCACTGCCGACGCGGATTTTCATTCCAGACCTGAACAGTAACATCTGTGTGCGTGTTCTAGTTCTCCACTACACGGCTTCTCTCTGTTCTTCAAAGGTTAAACAGGATGTTATCAGTTAAATCATTATCATTAATACCACCATCCTTATCCAATATATTAACATTACAGAGATTATCATAATAATCGTTTAGTAAGCATTTGATTGATGACCAATGAGATGTTTCTATACTTTGTGTTCAGAAGTGTAACTTGGCGTAATCAAAATGACTCGATAAACGGCGATCAGGAAGATCAGCGCTTTCGGTCGACATGAAATAGGGTCTATACTATCCGTATGATGTGCTTGTCAGACTATTCATAGTAGTAATCTGTGGAACAGCACTACGGCAGCACATACACCTTGAGAAATTCAAACTATCTTATTGAATGCGACCACTCGCCGGACCAGCTGTACACACAAGAAAAGATCTGATGTACTGACATTTAATATTGGCAGCAACTGATTCCAGCAAAACAGACAATTTTTTTCCCTCTTTTCCTCATATGAGGAACTTTATTTTCCATGAAACTTCACATTTCACGTCATCCACAAATATACCAAATGCACGTTGAATAATTATTCTGACAGAAAAAAAAAATAACAAACGTAAATGAATGTAACCAGCTGAAATAGTGTTGTATTCTTCTTAATCCACTTTCATCAAATATTGACTGATTGCAATTTAAACTGATATGAAATCTTGCTGTCAAATCTTATACCTAAGAAATCATATTGAAAAGCAATCATTTTCTTCATCATTTTCTGTGACATAATTCCAATCAACAATAAATTGAGCACAATTCAGAGTAAAGTTTACTATATTTCATTTTTCTGGTACATATATGACATCCAATGACAATTATCTTTTTGATAAATATCAATTAAAATCTCAACAAATATTTTAAATTAAGCATGAGATTACTTTACAATACATTTTGAGTTTCTTGCATGTCAACAAGAATTGACTTGTAAGTTTCTTTAGAGTTAGACATAGTATACAACCTACCATTCCAAATTTCCCATTTAAACAAGGTATCTTTGCTGGACAATAAAACAAAAGTCTTCGGATGAATTCAAATCACACCTCGCAGAGACCATGGTAACTCATTAATCAAAGATGAACTCTAGCATCATAAATACATAGAATTATACCACCAAATCAGCAAGTCATGAAAACCTGACGATACGTTTTAATTTCTCGATGCTTTGGAACACCACCCAATTTTTTAGACAAGAAGTAGCACTCTGTCTCCAAGATCTCGAGAAAGGACTTGACGTTCGAAATCTTTTTGATAATTTTTGGATGTATACTTTCATGTCTTCAAGAGCTCAGTGCAACCCTCAATAACACAGCAAAATCGAATTACAAAGAAAGAGAGAGAGGGGGGGGGGGGTGGGAAGGAAGAAAGAGACCGACAGATATGCGTACAGGCAGCAGCTGATGGTATTCTTTGCGTTGTTGTCTTTGAGTTTTGAATAGCTGATGTCAATTCGCATAACATTTTCCAAAAAAAAAAAGAAAAAAGAAATAGTTCCTCATGAAAACTTTACTAAGAACAGAAAACAAGTCTGACGACATCTCATTCATTATGCAGTTACGACAATAAGTGATTGAATTTATTTTTAAAAATCCACACATGGACACACGCACACGCATACGCAGAAAATTGATATTACGGAAACATCGAGCTTGTTTCTTCAAAGCCAACCCAAGTCACGAATGCAGTGACTCTTACAGCGCCATACTCCATTAAAGTTCCGTAGTGTTGTAAAGAGATAAAATAAATCGTTTGTTTGGATGTGACAGACTTCATTAGACCCTATATGGGTGGAGATTGATGTATATTGGCGTTACGGTGACTGGATCTCAAACAAGTGTTTGAGCACCGTGGCAGAGTAAGCAAGGCTCTGGATTTTTAAACCGGAAATCATGGGATCATTTTCCCCGGCCATGCACATTCTTGGACAATGTCCTTCGTGATAAAAGCAGCACTCAATGCGATTATGGCAGGGCCTTTGGGAAATGTGTAAAAAGACAAAGAGTTTATACAAAAAAAACCCTCAAAACTCTTTTGTTCTAGTAACTTTTATGTTTTTCTTTCCAATTATGGCTCTTTCCTAATGAAGCAATGTTAAAAAGAGAACTCACTTTTTTCTGCTTCAGGAGTGTGACTGTGTGACAGACATGGCGCATTGGACGACACCAGCATTACTATTATCACCATCGATATTATTGTATAATTTTTCGCCACTTCTGTTAATGTATTCAAGCCGAATGCGATACGAGAAGTATCGCCGACATTCATACTGAGCCCAAATCGCCCCAAAGCTCATCTGACCACCTCCTCCTCGGATCTTCTTTAGCCTGATGGAGAATGCCCACAACCCATTTCAGACATTCGTCATCCATTCTTTGCCAACTCGGTTTGATGTCAGGGAAAGTAATTTCAGGAAATTCAGATTGGGGAGGCTTTACGATGAATGCATTAAGCACCAAGATATATATTGCATATAACGATGGCGAATCTTGTCAAAGTGAATTACCAAATCGCTCTTCCGTCACTGTCTTGATCAGTAACGAACATATAGAACGTGTAGAACGCCCACAGAATCACCCAGTTTCATCCTATATTTCACCTCATGCTCACAGTGACTAGGCCTACTGTCAAATTTGATCACATACAAAAGACGCACCAAACATATTATCCCAGACAGGAGGAGATAGAGAAGAGGGGTTGATTATTTGGAACTGTTGGAAACTAAGATACCCATTAAGTAATCTGTGGATCTGTGCGTGGCATTATTGCATTATTCAGTAACGCCGTAAGAAGAAAAGAAAAGAAAGGGAAGGGAAGAAATACACCAGGCGCTCTCTTATCAGTTCAAAATTGACGTTACTTTTGAAAGAAAAAGGGGTAAAATCCAGTGATTGTGCATCTTTTCTATAACATTCTTATCTTCTAGATGTGATGTTCCTTTATATTCAGGCAAGCAAACAAACAAACAAACACACTCATTTCTCCCTATACGAGTCAACGATTAGTAAAAGGAGCTGCATGAATCCTTTGGCAGCTTAAAAAAAAGAAAGGAAGAAAATTCGGCTCGCAAAGAATTCCACAGCGGAGCCATCGTTACCACCCCGAAGCGCTTATTACGTCAGAACCACTCTCCGTTTTCCATCTTGTCAGCACTGAACGGACAACACCACCAAGTATCCAAATTAACAGCAATTTATTTTGCACGAGCAAAGTGAATCGATTGGCCGCATGGTGTATAAAGTCTGATATCCCAGAAGGCATGGCGTATCGTCTGCCTTATTTCTTTCTTCATCCGCAAGAAATATCCTTCAGGTTTGCTAACAAGAATGGACAATTAAGTCTCGAATTTGGACACCTGTCGCTGTTTTCCCTTTACTCCTTGACAAGCTGCAGCATGAACATGATTTCCAGTAAAATAGAGAGCACCGACGTATTTTCATCTTGTATCAAGAAATATACAAGTCCCTCATCTGGAGCCACATAAAGAGAGAGAGAGACATCGTTGACGGCAGCAAATATGCCGTGATCAAATTACAAAGCTCGTGAAACTTCAATACAAACTGGTAACACGCTACATTATGTTATACATGTCTTTGTCCTTCATACGTTTTGACGTATATCTCTAAACCATTTACGGACGAAGTGTATAAAAGCTGCGAGAATATTGCCATCTAACAAAAGCCCCTTATTCAGTCAATGATGGGGTTGTAAGGTCTAGGGAAAACAAGGATGATAGACGACGACTCCAGTGGAGAAGAGTGATGCTCTTATCAATAATAACCGAAGGTGTTGTAAATGAGAACAGGAGAATTCGGTAGAATTTTGTCATCTTGTCATGGTGACAAAACAATTGTAGTGGCTGTTAATTGCGTCGTAAATATTTGTAATATAATATTCAATGCATAATATCCGTGGCACCCAGACACTTTTTATCTAAAAGCCGATGCGTGCCGCCAGAAGATGTGCAAAACACGAAATTTGAACTTTGGAAGGGAAATATCCTATCGTGTTTAATGCGATTACACGCAGTATCATTTGGTTTGGCGAGATGTTTTCGTATTTTTTTGTTTGTTTTGTGCTTCCGTTCAAAATCGGCAACAGAATACGGGAAGAAAAAAAAATGAGATCACGTTAAATTGGATGGGATCTATTGTAACCCATGCCATATGTAGGTATTAAGAATTACCGGTATGCCGCTTTTTCATGATGTTTTTGTTCATGTAATGTATTGTGAACATGTCAAAGTTCTCTGTGGACAGCCTGGTCACTTTAGAAAAGTGCTATGCTATGATGTTCGTCATTGCATACAGCATAAAAATAATGGATTAAAATGTTGCCAGTAAAGATGTGACCCGTTTAGCTGTTTTGGGGAAATTACTTTTAGGAAAGGTTATGGATGCAGTCACTAGGCTGTTTGTGCAAGTAGCATTTTCTTTCGGAAAAACTTTTACCCAGACGTCTAAATGTCGGGTGTCTATATGAACACAATTGTGACCAAAATGAAAGAAAAACAACAACTGAAAAGCATATTAATCATTTATGGCAAGTCATTCGCGAAAAGACCGTGCAAGGCACCCTATATCCCATTTAATTTATTCTCACTTTCTGAATATTTTTGTATCAACTTCGATCAAGATGAAATCTCTCTCGGTTGAAAATAAAAATTGTTTTGAGGTGAGTCATCGGAAAGAACGACAATAGTAGACATTTCCCACTAGAATCATCATGCTGAATGCCGTTGAATCTATTTTGCTTCCATACAAGCCCTAACAGCAAACATTACATGGCAATGCATTTAAAAATGATAACTTTAGTATATATTTCATGTAGATATAGATATACATGTATGTATGTATGTATTTATATTCATATGACATTGTTACAAGCATCAGTATTATTGTTGTTAGCAATTCGCAAGATTTAACTTAAACGGCCATGGAAATGTGAGTAACGCCCAAAAGGTGTCAAGCTGATCTTTTAACGAACAAAATCAACAAAATCAATTAAAAAAAAAAGTCTTATCAAGGGACCATGTTCCATTGCGTGTATAGACCGATTCGGTTTGGATGCTGTTTTTCATGCTCATGTCTATATCAGCCATAACTGGGGGGGAGGGGGAGGGGGAGGGGGGGGGGGCCTTCGGTATGCATAACAATAGTTAGTTTATGCACTGACAGAGCAATGTACCTGACTCATTGCATAACCTGTTGAATCATCTTTTCTTCTAATGTTGGAAGCACCCCAGTGATGGCTGGCATAAGTTACAGTGTTTTAAAACCGGATTGGTCTACACACGTCCTCTCAAATCATCAAGCTCAGTTTGCTGAGCAAACAAGAGAGGGCGCGAAAATGATTGACTATAGGAATGGTGTGCACATCGTTCAAAGCTGAGATCGCGCATCAAGAAAGGTGCATTCTTGTTGTTAAAAAATTGGTTTGTTACAAGCATTCTTTATGAGATACTTAATCTGCGCGCGCGCGCGCGCACACACACACACACACACACACACACACAAAGCGTTCAGTCTTTATTGGGTCTGGCTACTTTGTTCATCATGCCACTTTTTCGTTAACGCTTGAAGTCATCTTATTTATATGGTACATTTTCATCGACTTTCAATATCAAAGATAATATCATCAACTGAAAAAAAAAGAAGAACAACTTGACTTATGATTTTTGTCGGCAAACGGAAATGAGTTGAATTCTAACGCCCCAATCAATTTGTTACTTGAGTATCTATACAGGTAGTTGAAGCAATTTAGGAGAATCATATTTCATGTGAGATATGAATTCTGTCCTAACTATCGACACAGCTCACTTTAAATGTCAAAGAACACCTAATGTTGCAATTAATCATAATTGTGTCCCAAAGCTCAGTTTCCTGACAACTCCATCATTTCACCCCGCCGCCAAGGGGAGACTATACATGACAGTATAGCAAATGTCAGCGCAATACCTAAATATCCATTTACATGCCAAAATCTCTTTCAGTTACGCCCGCTCGATTATGTGAATCATAGAGTTTATGAAATTAATATGACAAAAACAATAAGTATACCAACCCGCATGGGATCGCTCGATAAGAAGAATTGTGTCTAGGATGCATCAGGCTGAAATCACGACTTGCACGACAGCGAACGAGTTTGTTTATTGATTTTAAATGTGGTCTTTGAAATTAAGACCAAGATTTCATATGATGAATTCCTATGGACATTTAAGAAAATATCGAAACAATAAACGGAGATCTGATTAATTCCGACTCACACGCGCAGACGATCTACCACGGATATGAATATATTCCGCTGTGGCGCGCGCACCACGGAGGCGCTATATTTTCATGGTCGCATAACGCCAGTCAACACGGCCGCATATTGGCGGGACAGCTTCGAAAACAATCAGTCGACAGGTTTGGTATTGCAAAGCGATGCCTACTCACAGACATTGAGGAGTGAAAAAAAAACACATCGCCAGCTTTGCTGATGATAGATCGATTTCCCCCCTTTTTTTTCTTTTAATTGCAATTCTGAAACACTTCCATTGAGTGGTTTACCATCCCGGGCTGGGGTGGTATTTGGGGAGGGCGTTTGACGTTTAGGAAGAGTAATCATTGTTGCTGAAAGCATTGACAGTCAGCTGCAAGAAGTGACACGGATTTCATTGATGCTTTCTGTTCTGCAGATCGCGTTAATCGGAGAGTCTACTTATTGACCCACTTGCAGAAAAAGCATAAAGCAGAGGAGCAATGAACAAAGAGCTCTTATTACGCAGGCCTGATCATAATCTAGACACATGCTCAACAAAATCGTGTGTTTCATGGAACAATATATTTCTCTATGTCGATGTTACTTCTTTTGTATGGAAACAATGTACAAAGACTGCAGATCCCTTGATAATATATTTGATTGTTTGGCAAAGGTCACCTGAATCCTAATTTGATCGAACAGAATATTATTTTCGAGGAAGTGAGATTGATCTAACGCTAAAGCCGCCACGAAATTATAGCTTTTTTCATAAAGTCACAATAATATTCTTATGCTTCCTTAGTCGTCCCAATAAAGAATGCAATCACGACTTAATTACGCATTAAGACAATTCGTTCAGTTAAAGTTTGAAATTCCAGCCATGGAAATAGATTCCGCGTCATACGAAATATATCGGTGATTACAGTCATATTTACTGCAGAGAACACGTACAGATTCATTTGGCTCTCGTGGTATACCAACTGCATGGGCCATTTGTGAAAATGTTTGTCATTGCCATAGTAAGTGTAATTATGAAACTATGTAACTCACGATAATGTCTGTTTATGAATGTGAAACTTTTCTCTGCAAGACTTGTTTTTAATGATGTAACGTAATTTATTTTGATCAATCATGCTGTAAGAGTATTTTTACTTCATATTTGCGCACGATTATTCAACATTTCCCGCTTCATTCATCTAACATTTAAATTCAATTTAATTTTCAATTCAGAAGGATTTTATTTCCATGTAAAGTACTACAAAGTACTACAAAGTACTACAAATTAAAGTCATTTGCTAATCGAAGAGTATTTGCTTAAAAAATATAAATGGAGTGCGAACCTACTAAGTATAGCATGTACTTCACCAGATGTAAATGAAGTACTGAAACCCTTGTATAAAACTAGACAATCACATGGATTCAATTCAGTAAAGGTTCTCACATATAGTCTCTAGTAATGCCAGGGAAGTAATTTAGCCTGCGCAAAAAAAAAAAAAAACTTGTTCGAAAGCTGAGAGGGGTCTTGCAAGCGATAAGTTTTTGTCAAATGATGGACCGTACTTTTTTGTTTTGTTTTGTTTTGTTTTGTTTTTGATATGTGGACCAGGCATTCATGCCCGTTTGAATATTTATGAGCAACCATCTCTTAAACTCAAATCTCCAATTTTCTCATGACTTTGCCGGCTCTTCTTGGGGATTTGTGATTAGGTACGATGATGAAGATTTCAGGTAGGCAATCGGGCATAATTCTCGTCGTCTTATTTCCCATCTAGTTTTCATTTCTACTTTTTTTCTTCCTTAACGACCAAAGTACTCCGTATACATTCGGAAGATTGCCAGCCAGCCATACGAAAGCAAACGAAAAGCTGATGAAAAGTGACGTGCGTAAAGTGCCTGCTTGATTGAAGTACATCAATCGAGGCGCGCGTCACTGGAAGGTGATGTCAGAGGTAAGGGTGGTGGGTGAATCCAGGCGGTGCAAGCCAGATTATGGTAGATAACCGATGACCTTGGCGGCGGATAGAACAAATTGCCTCGCTCATGTATTCTAAAGACAGTGTGGAAGAGCGAATGATGTTGTTACCTCCTCTAACGGACACGTGCGCTTTATCATTGTGAATATGCAGCATACCAGTGTTTCGGGGCGAAATGTGGATTGTGGAGCTCGGATGAAATCCGACACGAAATTGATGCTGGCAATGTACCGCGGCGATCGTCCACAGAGAATGCTTCTCGCCCGAGAGCTTGGCATCTGTGATACGACCGTGTTTTGACAGATCAGAACTTTATTACCCTCTTATGAAATCGAGTTACACTCATTTTGTGGTGTCCCAAGCACAATTCGCCGGGTTGTTGAGGGTTAACAATGTTGAATTACCATGAAGCTGACGAGATAAGCTGTCTGGAAGCCACCAATGATCACGTCCCTCAAGTCTTAGTCTAGAATGTCTGATGACGGCGTGATACGAAACCTGAATGCGCTGTGACTCGGACGAAAAGACGCAGACACATTAGAATCTATATAACTCGTTCTATCACCACCTTACAGCGTAACGATAATCAAAGCTTGAACCCCCCCCCCTTCAACAAGAAAGAATGTCTCTTGAACTTTACGTCATATTCACAAGTCACAATCGGCTCCGATGAGTGGGTAGAGTCCAGCTCATCATCCCCGACGCCCTCACGGTGCTTGGCCCTGTAGGGATGGATGGCCGGAAATCAGCACTTCTTGTTTGGCGGCTAGTCAGTGGGTGTAGTCATTAAGCAGCCGAGGATACCCGACTGTCTCAGGTGTTCTTGTGCAGCCCTCATCAGTGTCAAACGTTTTCGGACGTGCATTTCTCAAGGCAAGGCAAGGCAAGGCAAGGCGATCGCCGATGAAAAGGGCGATTAGCCTTACGAAAGGAGAAATTACTCCGATGTGAAGCTGATGTGGAGTGAGGTATTGAACAAAAGCACAATATTACGCTAATAAAACTGAAAGCAAAGCAAACAGACATCCATTTTTTTTTAAGAACACGTGAATGCAACTAAGTTGATGAGCATGGTGTCCTACTCATACAATGTATGATAAAGCAGCAATCGGTGCGCACACACACATACGCACACACACACACACACACATACGTATACTTCTCTATATTATATATTATGTGGATGTAAACACATAATGAGCATCATGATAGCACATACGTATAAAATACAAAGTGCACATGCGCTCGATCCACTTTCTGAGAAGACATTCAGCCATCCCACCCCTGAGGACGCACATACTCGACGTTCAACCACAGTGGCATCAGTGCCATCCATTTCCACTCATTGTTTGTGTACAAACGCCTTGAGTGCTGTGATGCGGGGCACAAGAATATGAGTAATCAGTCTAAGAGCGCAATATTTCGTCGTACTATATTTTTTTAAGGTTCTTATCCACTTGATTATTTACAGCTCTGCTGCTTTCTTATCTTAGTTTTCAGTCCAAGATCTTTCTCTAGATTATAATAGATTGTCCTTCCATGACTGGATGCTCATGAAACCTAAATCCCTGAGTAAAGCAAAGTGTTAAATTAGACGCTCAGTGGCCGGGTATGCACATCAGTTTCGACGGGCCTCAAAGGAACAAGATTACAAAGCAAGCTTTTAGCTGTTTTGATGTTTGTTTTGTTTTGTTTTGATTTGTTTTGTTTTCGTTCCATTGCCATACAAAAGAGAGCAGATAAGACTGGCATTAGCTATTTGAATATCAGTTGCCATCTACGGATTAACTCTGTCTGTGGAAGTGAGTCAAACGTGCACACATTTCACACAAATACCTAATAAACACAGGAAATAAACGTGGCACAAAGAGGGTTAACAATGCAATTACAATTAGCACAGTCTCGCTGGCAGAAAATGGTCGCGAATCTTTCATCGCCAGATAAGAGGACAAACAGAGTATGTCACAAAAGCACTGAGCCAAAACGAAAAAAAAATGGACCTGTATTTCTTTCTTTTTTTTTCACGCTAACTTTGTAGCTCCTAATCCCGTAAGTGAGAGAGCGCGACTCTTCACGGCTTCAATCATGTCGGCCGTGAACTTCGCCGGGGAATATCTAGCGTCGGGAATGGAGGAATGGAGTCATTCCACATCAATATTCATTGGCCATGATTTTACCCCGCGCCGTTCACGCGTCTTGCCTGCTCGTCTTTCACTGCTCGGTGTTTGCATAACGCCAATATATTGGGCGTTCACCTTTTTTCTTTTTTTTTTTTTTTTTTTTTTTGCTCGCAGATCGGCATTTCGCAACTGTATTGTTTACACCTCGCAATGATACCCCCTCACTCTCCCTCTTTTCTTCTTCTTCTTCATCATCGTCTTCTTCTTCTTTTTTCTCTCCCACTTTCTCTTCCTTTCTCTCTTGCTGTCTTTTTGAGAAAAAAAAATGATCAGGCACTGGCCTCTTGCCTGTATATAAGTTTTGTTTTTCACGTCTCTCTTAAAGTTCGTTGCTGGCCACAATTTACAGACGAACGTTAATCGTCAAACTGTAAAAACAACAAACAAACAACAAACAAGCGTGTGTCTTTGCATGTGTTTGTGTGTTTGTGTGTGTGTGTGTGTGTTTCTGATGTATGTGTACGCATGCCTCGTGCATGGACTTGCTTTCGCTCTCTCATGCCAACTCCAAAGCTATACAGCATCCTATCCAGCAGCGTGGCGCCACGAGGCATTGTCCCGTCCAATCCCAGCCTCCCCTACGTCACACCACGAACTCCCCAACCTTTTGTGGTACGCCACCAGCGGGTAGATAAAAAAAAAATAGCCCCCAAAACTGGGAGTGGCAAGCTGGGATGACAGAACGTAATCGACACGGGACGTAGCCGCAGTGGGGTGGGAAGATGGACTGTTGAGGTTTGTTCCCGCATCGTGAAGGGTCGAAGCGTGTGCTTTCATCATCATCATCATCATCTGAGCGCATTAATTTTATCTGAAGTTTGTACACAGATGGCTCTTTGAGGAATAATTCTGTACTTTATTTTTCTTATTTGTTTTGTTTTAGGAACCGGGCGATCATGCGTAACTGATGAGGAAGGGATGGGGGTATGATATCCACGTGCATAGACAGGCAAATGTCATGCTTGATAACACGAAGATCTCTCTTTTCCAATAATACAATGATTTTGAACGAATAGTTTCATATATGCATGTTTACACCTTTTATTTTGAACTGTATCTGGAAAATATGTTAAAGTGGAAACAAAATTTGATTTGAATATGAATATTGAATTGAATATGTCCAGCTGCGAATTACGCGAATGATCCATGTTACAATCTAAGTCTCTATAATACTTTAAATGTGAAATGAGGGACAATGCTTTTAATACAGAATGGTGATAAACACTGAAACAAAATCAAACTTTACATGATGATGAAGATTTTGGCCTCGTTATACATGTTTCATACCCCGGATTTTCCTGTGTCGTTTATCTTTTGTATTTACTGTATCATTTCATTTTCGGGAAGTTTCATACCGGAAGTAGAACCGTGGTGTGAAAGCCATGGGTGCATTGAAATTCATGGATTCGTCTTCGTTTATCCGACACGTAGTCATAAACTATGTAAGCCCTCATTCCACTGACCATCGGAGTCTCTTGCGATCCCCAAAATGTAAAAATTTCAGCGCTCCAACGAGTTCCTATGAAATCTGATCTGACAATCTCCAGAGACTCGCATAAAGGATCACCAAAAGGCCCCAGAATCAAGACTCAAGTTAACCTGTCCGATGGCTGTTTAATCATCGGAAACTCGTCTTCAGTGTCAGACATGTTGGATGGTAATCTGATGAGGCAAGATCGTCAGATGAGGATCACGCGCGACATGTCTGACACTCACCTGATAGTCGACCAACCAAGTCGGATTCATCAGACTGCGATCCGATACATTTCGGTTGATGGCCGGAAGCAACAAACTTTGCTTCCGAAGGGTGACCGATGAGGAAAAAAAAATCTGTGGAATGGGGGCATTAGCTCTGAGCTGAATTCCTTCATCGGACAATCTATAGTCTCGTCGCATCACGCTTAACATGTCTGACACTAACGTGACAGTCGACCAACACGTGTCGGATTCATCAGACTGCGATCTGATACACTTCGGTGGGTGGCCGAAGCAAAAACTGTGCTTCCGACAAGTGGCAAATGAGAAAGAAAAATCCCTTTGGAACGGGGGTATTATGTATACAGCATTTCATGAATCCTCGATTCTGATTGATTGAAATGAGCTTCAGGAATTCAACAATTGTCTGTAGTTTTATAGTACCCAGACTGCCCTATAGTATCAAACCGCCCCATAGCATTTAACTGCCCTCTATTTAATTGGTATGTACGCGTTATGACACGGACGTGCGTATACATGGCGTGCATGTATACTGTAAACGCTTGCCTTCCATTGTGCGAGAGATGACCCTTGACCGACGCGATCGTAATTCAAACGTCTATGGCAGCGAAGGAAAAATTAAATCTCTTTCAATTCTTTTTCCGCAAAGAAAAGATATATACAGCTTTTATTAGGTGTATTGTTACTAATATTGCCCCTTGGGATCTCGACCTCATGGCATGATTCCCGGAGCAAACTCCTCGGGCCATAGCACGGAGTTGAGATCTCTCCGGGTGGGGCAATAATGTACAGATGTACCACAATGCCCCGAGCAGTTCATCGTATTAAATCTGTGTAATCATACCGTATGATAAAACGCTGTTGAATGATGTTTAAAGGGGAAGGCTAGTAACTGATCAGTGGGAATCAGTGGAAATGCTGGGAGATGATTGTTCCAATCCTTATGGGATTCATTCAAGAGTTCATTGTATATATATTGTTGTGTGAAAATGATTTGCTTCAGAATGGTCTCATATTCAAGTAATGTGCAGATTAATGCTCCGTCACTGACCAGGGACGCTAACCTGGAAGCATTAAACTGCACATTACTTGAATATGAAACCATTCTGAAGCAAATCATTTTCACACAACAATAGATATACAATGAACTCTTGAATGAATCCCATAAGGATTGGAACAATCATCTCCCAGCATTTCCACTGGTTCCCACTGATCAGTTACTAGCCTTCCCCTTTAAAGCTCTTGGCTCGTAAAGAAAAGCCTTGGGTTCGAATCCTGACCGGCTCGTGAATCCTCGAAAAGGATAATTATCTCGACCAAAGTGTATGAATAGTGGGTGCCCAACGTTTGGGATGGTCCATGATCGTAATCTCAGGGTTCTCTGTGAAAACAATGCTGGCAATGAAGGGCCACTCTAAACAAACAATGCATGCACTCTGATTAATATAATTAACACAGTTGCAAAAGCAATATCTTAACTCACTCTTGTAATCATTCGATCCTCTTGTTTGTTTGTTTGTTTTTTCGTTTCCTTGCAGATATCTCGTCATTATCCATCCACTGAAGGCGCGGTCCTTTAACACCCGATCTCGGGCTCTTCGCACCATCGGCATCATCTGGTTCGCCCCCTTCGTCCTGCTCTCTCCCTACTTCTACCCGTATCAGACCCTCCGCTACTACTTTCACAGCAACATGGGCACCATCCGTCGGCTCGTGTGCACCGACCGTTTTTCCGATTTTGGAAAGGTGTTCGGGATCTGCTACAACCTCTTCTTGTTCGGCATTCTCTTCGTCATCCCCGTGTTCCTGCTAGGGTTCAGCTGCGGCTCCATCGCCAAGCGGTTGATGAGCCTCACGGAGGATGAGAAGATGCTGAAGAACTCGGTTAGAAAGGAGGAGGCCAGCCGTCGAAAGGTCAGTAATTCATTCATTCATTCATTCATTCATTCGTTTTATTTCATTCTTCAGATAAACAATTGTAAAATAGCAAGCAGTCATATATACACAATATGTACAGGTATAAAAATGTTAAGAAAAAAAAAATTCAGCAATCAAATACAGTAGAACAAACAGAGTCCATTTTAATAAAGAAAAATGAAATAGGATGTGTGATATCAGTAAAAGCCTGTGAGGCTTGACAGGTAGATACACCCATTACGTACACACAAAAATGACTACAGCACAAAATTACTCAATGTATGTTTGTGTGTGGACGTGAGTGTATAGATGTGTGTGCATATGAATGTTTAACAGGAGGTTGAGTTCAACATAAAAAGACAAAAGATGGAACTTATACTTAGTTTTAAATGAGTTCAAAAATCGGATATTGCGTCACGATGGAGGCAGAGAATTCCATATAATTACTGCTGTCCCCTGCTTTGGCCACCGTTTTGCGACCTCATTCATACATCTTGTCCTTTCTTACTTTTTTCTTCCTTTCTCTCTTTCTTCCTTCCTCTATCTCTCCCTCTCTCGCTCTCTTTAAATGTGGATCACATATTGATCGTTGAAATAGTTTACAATGCTCTCAGAATGTGTGTCATTGTAATGATGCATAAATTTGTTACCTGTTATCTGTATCTCAACCTGATTACCTGTCGGGAGTACGAAAGCAATCATAGCGGCGAAGCTCATGGTTGTAGTTTGGGGCCATTTCACGCTTTATAGGCAAAAGGTAGCGACGTTACCGTCACATTTATATAAGCATGAAAGTCATCAGGCACGTAGGTTTAAACTAACGATCGTGCTTTGCACTGAATTACTTTTACCTGGAGACGTGGGTCTGTAAATCGTGTTATGTGGGACAGAAACGGGGACAATTATATTATATCTTCCTTTGTCTCCTGCACTGTTAAATCAAGGGGTCTTGATCTGTGTTGCCTGAACGTAACGATTCCAGCTTGTCAACAACTTGATGGCATATATACCAATACCGTGAGTTGATATCACAAAGTCGCCGAGGATTGATTGTCTGATTTTGGTATACATTTCCAAGACTCAAAGCGCCCCCCGCGATATGCACGTTGCAATTTAAAAGAAAAACAGACTTTTTTTTTTGTAGGGATAGGAGGAAAGGGATAAACACACCTGTGCGAAAGTCGGCTCTGACGCTTAGATGCAACAGGAAATGGAGGTGATTGCGCTTCAAACGCAACGAAGGTCATTTTAAAACGACATAGTTACGTGCTTCTAACCACACAGAAATATTTCAATCGCGAAGTATCCCCACATTTTGAAGTTTGTAGAGGAGGAAGTTAAGGCATGAAGCGTTTGATCAATATCGAATAATTTACTTTTCAATAAATCATTCATGTCATCAGGTTTGGATGTCTTTCTCTTTTTAAAAAAAATAATCAATGTGGAAATGTTTTACAATCTATATCTGAAATAGATATCATTTAAAATATTCTCAAGTTATTTTCATATTTCTCACGAAAGTAGCACACATCTTAGGTAACGTGGTATCAGGGGCAGTACAAAAATATCACACATTAATTGTCCTTTACATGACGTGCTCTCTGCTGCGACTCAACATAAAGGATTCATTCTATGTTGAGAGCGTTAAGTCCGACACGGCGTTACGATCACTGATTTCTATAAGAAGTGGCCCATGCACTCTGTACGAACAACTGGAGTCAACACCTCCGTCTTATCAGGCGCACTCTATGGGACTTTGCACGTAGATTTTTTTTAGTTTGTTTGTTTGTTTTTTCAGTAGACTTAAACTTTCAACTTTAAACTTTCAACAACTTTAAACTTCAACTTTCAACTTGAATTGAATTGAATTGGGTGATGTACGTGGTAAGATGGCGGCATGCACGGTGGCTTCAAAGAGATTGGCCAATGAGATATCCAGATACCTCCTATGCAGATCAGTGGTTGTGACCCTGCGTTACATATTCATTTTGTTTTTAAGATACAGACAACATCATAGCATAACCCAAAACATACTCAGAGAAACAAAAATATCGTTAGGTTTATGCTTTTAGTCTAGCCTTACAGGGTAATTCCCCACCATTTTCAAATTGAATAATTGGTAGGTCAAAATGGGACCTAATTTAATAAGAAAAAATATAGAATCACTTGTTTCAACTGCTTTCAATAAGAATTGATGTTACTCACATACAACATTAGAGAGGGTATGTTTTCAACACCTTTTTTTTTCATTTGTTGGTTTTCACGCAATTTTTAAATGAAAATAATGTTTTTCGTCGAAAAATTGGCAGCTACATCTATTTCCTTCTATAAGGCCAGTGTTACTAGCTTGCTACAATACAGCAATGATTTGATGACAATGACACCGATCACTCTTATTGATTTCATGCTGAAAAAAAAAGAAGAAGTAAGGAAGATTTACCCGTGGTATGTAAAGTTCCATTAGAGAGTTCTGAGGTAGTGGATGACGTCATCACATTTGGCAGCGTGCATGTGGTGGCTGTGACTGATATCATGTTTAAAACGACATGTGGAAATTCCATAAATCTCTCGGTAAGGTCCAGTTTGTGTCTGTGTGCGTGCGTGTTTTGTTTTTTTAAGAAAACCTCTGTCGCTCTGTTTCATAAGTAACGGTCAGCTTGAACATAACAAAGAATTCCAACTTGAAGGTTGGAATTCAGTCAGCGTCTTAAGTAGCTATATCCCGACAAAGGATAGAGAGAGATGGTGATATATATATATATATATATATATATATATATATATGAGGAGAGAGATAAACTGTTTCTGAGATAGTCCTTATCATATAAAATCTCATCAAATTTGCAATCACTTCAAGAGTGTTACGTTCTTTCGTTTCGGATAAGGACTCGTGTAGGTACGAGTAGTGTGTTTCCAGCTGAAATGAGGCACATAGCTTACATTAATACCTTCAAGAAAAGCTTGCGTTCTTGTGCCTACTGTTCAGTTGAGGGTTTGATTGGTTTGATTGAAATTCGTGATTGCCGCCCACTTGTGTAAGATGAAATGAGTAAATGGGGAACAGTGTTAATGCAGTTTAAAAATTCTGAACTAAAATGTTATGGAGCGACAGTGTCGTGTCAAATATTACGTCAACACATTGTGGGCGAGGGGCGCTGTTTTGCTGTAATCATGGACGAGATGATTATCGTTATTTTTGTCCTTGTTTCAGAAACGTAGTTCCAGCTTGCTTTTTTTTTTCTTGTCCGAAGAGGAATACAATTGAGCTATCGGTTACGGTTTGTAATTCAGAAGATTCGTTAATTCGAAGGTTCGTAATTCCGTTCAGTTCATTGTAATAACAATAGTACTAACTTTTTTTTTTTCATCTTCGGATAGACGAATCTTATTTCATCTTGGGACTATAACTGAATCTTCGAAATAACTCCACAAATGTTTGCATTAACGAATCTAACTATACTGAATCAATGTATTTTGGATTAGCGAACCTTCGGTCGGAATAACGAACATCACTCGAGTTATCAACGTGATTACAACTGAGGAGGAGGGGTGGTAATTTTGTAATTGCAAAAAAATCAGGTGCGCTGCGGCAGTCATCTCTATAGGCAACGGCAGCCGCTTGGAGTGCCGGGAATTAATTGTTCCCGACCCTTTCTTTCCTTCTCTCTGTCTCGTGCGAAAGGCACTGTTGTCAGCGATGCATTGTCGTTCCCTCACGTCAACAAATTTGATCATAAGGTTTACATTCTGCTGTGATCCTCTGTTAAAAGAATAATGGAAAATGTATTGTGTATGTCTATCTCCATACAAGAAGGGGAGGCACAGTTACGGACGATTACCCAAACACATGTTGATAAGGTCATAATCCCTCTAAAAGATGTTTGAAGAGGGTAAAGTGTACAACATTGTATATACAAATTAGTTTGTGGTCGGTCGGCTGGTCGGTCGGGGCGGATTGGCGGTCTATAGGAAATGCTGCCATTCAAACTGCTTCTCCAGTTTTCAAAAGATTCAGAATAAATTTGACCCACGTTGAGCTCAATGTAAACTGAAGACATGAAAAACTCGATGCAAGGTTGTGCCAGACACATCTTTTTTTTTTCAAAAACTTCTGGAGAGAGCTTTACCATGGTAACAGGATAAAACCTTGCAGATTGAAAGTCTTCTCCACTTTTTACTCGATTAATAAGAAACAAAAACACACATGGTGGCTGCAATATAAAGTTGTACAGGGTAAATTTGCGTTGCCGCGGTATTACAGTGTAACAAGGCCGTAGAATCAGGAAAAGGCCGTGCAGATTGACATTCTTCACTGTGTTAGCGATTCAGAAGAAGACCTGATTTGGCACAAATGGTGATCATGATGTGAAGTTATGCAAGATACATCATTCTTTTCGGCAGTGAATCGGTATAATACAGAAGTGTTAAGTTGAGGGTGTTGCATAGTGTCATTTCTAGTTTCCATTAGAAAAGTTCAAATACAAGCCAGTGTAATTTGCGGAGACGTATATACACTTGAGTTGTTTGTTTGGCGAAAGATTATCAGAATCGATTACATGGTGACGAGATGTCATGATTTTAGTATTTCTGTAGTTACTCTAGCTCATTACTTCCTGATGTCCTGGCGAATCACAGCTACCACAAGAGAAGAATTGAATGAACCTATACCACTCATGTTCATTTCCTCCCTGATATTCAGTGTGTGGATACACCCTATGCTGCAGTAACACGAGATCCATTTAACGTGACAATAGTGGGCAGTCCTGAATTGATACTATGGGAGTCTGTGATAAACCCAGCTATTTGATTTTTTTAAAATGAAAGTCAAGATAAAGACAAGGCAACTGGTAATGATGTGAAGAAAGGATAATGCCTACTCGGCTTACTTCGTTCCATCGGGTGATCGCGTTCGTGTCGGGTGATCGCGATACCTGACCTTTAGTCGTAGATTATATGTCCTTATGTATAACGAAGGGTCGGGAGGAGCGTCCGAGAATTAGACTTCTATTGTTTACGAAGTATCGGGACCAGCTTACCCGAATCTTTGCGAATAAACCAGTGCAAATATACGAATGTTCGCGTGTTTTACGCGATATATTACTAGGCTTTTACTCGTTATTATACGGCGACCATCCAAAGTGCGAACGCGATCACCCGATGGAACGAAGTTAGCCATTGCACTCGGAGTGAGGGAAGATTAAGATTCTAGTCTTACACATTAAAGGGATGGTATAGTATTGGTGGAGATGAGGATTGGGCTTTCAACTCTTTGCAAAATACCAAGTAACCACTTATAAAATATTACAGAGCTTACCATTCTAAAAGGAATTCAAATTTTATTAGATAAAAATCGGATTTGGAATGACTGAGACATTCAAAAATAAAGTAAAACAAAGCGATTCTAAAAAAAACAAACAGGTGCGTCTCATCTTTTATTATGATTGCTCTGCTGATATCTCGGCTATTCCAAAACCAATTTTCATCAAATAAACGTTTAATCGCTCTTGGAATTACATGCTCTTTCATATTTCATAAGAGGTTTCTCATTATCTCAAAAAAAAAGATGTTAGGAACTTGAAGTTAGGTCTCAGCCAAAATTATAAAATCCCTTTAAGCCCAGTAGTAATTATAAGCGTGCTTCTTGCATCATCTTGCACGTGAAATTATTTTGTAACCACACTGATTTATTGGTACCAATCGTGGACTCAATCGGTACTATCCAATCAGATCGTATTTGAACGGGAGACTAGATCGTCACAGATTGTATTGCCTGAAATAGACCAAACGTGACAATATCGCATCCAAGCGTACGAACACGTATCGACTCGCATCACCTCGTATCCAAACGTGAAATTTCAAATGAGTTGAATGAAACTTCCACGATCAGTTACGAATGTCCCATTGTGGCGTTCGTAACGGATCGCACGATGGAGGGAACGCCGCTTTCAGCAATCATGGCTTCATTCGCTACGGAATTCCCCGGAACAGCAGGAGATTGATATAATATACCGATAGGCTGTTCCGGAAAAGTAGGCCTACGAGCTCCCACGAGCTTTAAAGTCAGTCACAGTTCAGTATGGCGACCAGTCACGAGTTGTATTTCCCCAAAGGGCTCGAGACCTGGGGGATATAACTGTACTGTCTCTGCATTTTTGCACCACACGTCACTAATGAGTGCATACAAGAGCAAGAATGGCATTTCCTCACTGCAAAACACTCATTCCTACAGCAGTGATTGACGCAACTTGCTCATCCTGATTATTTGAAAGCATCGTCATAGTCAGGGAATCTTCAGGGTTCCCGGATGTCCCGTTGCTATGTGAAAGCATAGTATTTGATCGCCCCCCTCTCTCTCTCTCCCTCTCTTATTTTCTGTCTCTCTCAGCTATTCTCGCTTCTTGTTTGCGATTCATCTAAAATGCGCCTCGAGAATTTCCCTCCGTTCCTATTAATGCGATAAAACGGCAAAGTTATGAGGGTCTTTCGACTCTAGGGCCCAATTATCTGGCGCAGCTCTTCCTTCACGTACCGTCAAAAGACCTCGCGTGCAAGGTTAAAAACAGACAAACAAACACACAAACAAGCCCAGCACATAACAACAGCAAAACTTGACCCAGAAATGCAAAAGCATTTGAGCTTCGCACAAATAATGATTCCATATGAATATGATTACAAACTGGGGGACCATGGGGACACATCGTTTATCGAGATCAATGGAGTAATGAGCATTTTCTTGCTGAGTTTAACTGGGTGCATAGATACCCATTTGGCAATCACATGGGGAAAATATGATACAGAAGCACTAGGTTAAGTGTGGCAAGTTATACGCTATTATGCGTAATGAGTGCGGCTGCGATAGTCTCACTCCAAGGCACTCCAGAATCAAATAAACTTCATGATAATTACCCTCAGGGGAGTATGGCTGTTTGTAAGCATGCGAACCCAGCGGCACCTATACTTCGCACCGCCACTTACTTGGTTGTTGTTCATTCTATTTGGGTGTTTGTATGTGTGTTAAGGGGACCGCAAGATTGTACAACGATAAAATATCCGAGGTAAACTATTTCCAATGATGCTCAATGGTATACCATAAAATCAACATGAAAAGTGTATGCATTGCATAGCAAAGACTACGAGTAATTCAGTAGGCCAAGTGATGAGAGCGATCCAGTGGGTGTTATGTACTTACAATGACGTCAGAGATAACTGTATGATATGCGACGTCGTAAAAGATTAAAAGAGGTAAAAGTCACAATTAAAAAAAAAAACGATAGCAGGTGGCTCGATCCTGAGTTTTGCTCGGTGTACGTATCAACGTGATTCACCTTCAACTATAAAACAGGCGTACTGGATATTGCAAACGACTGTCACATCGTCATGACTTGTCCCTTTTACTTAGTCCCGCGTATTAGTTATCGTGGACAGAATGCTTACGAATTCCCGTTACTCGCTAAAGGTTTTTGTTTTTGGAGGACTATCGCGCTGTCAAAATCAAGGCATGTATATGTTATAGGTTTTCCCGGTCAATTTCATACTTTTGTCACTCAAATTCATTAATGTGCATTCAAATTCACGCAGCGCACGCACGCGAAAATATTGGGGCATTCAACTTCAGAATCCGAGCGATCAATTTCATTTATGAGCGTTCTATTTCGTTTTCGTCAAATCAAATTCACGATTGGGCATTCAATTTCAAAATGCGAGCACCGACTTTCCTACTCGTGCATTCAAATTCATGCGATAGTCACGTGATAGTCCCAATGAGCTTGTTTGGAGCGTTCAAATTCATTTTTAGGCGATCAAGTTCCTACTTCGTGCAATCAATTTAACGAGGAAAATGGAGGAGACTTTTAAGAAAGGAAAAAGGGCCAACACAACCAATGAATGCTTGCATATATATAGTGTAATTAGGATTGTTTACATGTTCTACATTGTTCTCTGTTCATGTATTCTTTGTTTTTCATCTCAATAAATTTCAAATTGCAATGTCCAATCAGCAGTGCATCCAAATAACACAACGACTAGTAATCATATTTCTTGATGATACTGCATGCTGACAACGCCCCAACACAAACCACATGATGACAATTCATCAATTTAGGACAAACTGACACACAATGATCTCACATAGTCCCGCAAAATTAAATCAATAAGACAGCAATACACAACAAACAACACGAATAAAATGTTCATGTATCAGTTTCAATATAGTCGAAATTGTGTTTTTTTTTTCCTCCAATGTGTCAACCAACCCTCCGTATTATGCTCGTCTGTAGGCCTATACATTGCCTAATTTTTGTTTGTTTGTTTCATTTTCTATCAAAGAAGATGGCTGGATAACCCATATTCAGCTGCAAAAGCTGGTCTTCCATATGGGGTCCAGTTAGATGTTTTGCTCTTTGCGATGAATAAATGAAGTGGGATCTTTTACGTGCGGAGTTGTGACTCTTTTACACGTCCATTTTATGTCCAATCCCAGGGACATGTGCCTGTGTATTCCTATTTGCTAAGCGCGAGTTCAAAATTGTCAATTAACAGGTGGACCTCTAGCAAAATAAATAATCATCATAAATCCCAATATATTGAAGCCAAGTGAGAAACACATGCATACACGGCCCCAAACTAACTAAATTCAGGACTTCTTTTAAATTGAATGCAGTTAATTGGAACATGGTTGCCTATTCACGAATTTGAATGACCGACGAGATTCCGTCGCCAGCTTGACATGAATTTGAATGCTCATTGATGAAATGCGTGCTCCTCTCTTAAATTTGAATGCTCCGATAGTGAATTTGAATGTTCCACTAGTGAATTTGAATGCTCCGATAGTGAATTTGAATGCTTCGAGAGTGAATTTGAATGCTCCGATAGTGAATTCGAATGACCGGATTTTGAATTTGATTGCTGATTCAGTGCTGCGAGCGTGGAATGCGTGAAATCGAATGCTCGGAATAGGAACTTGAATGACAAAAGTATGAAATTGACCGGGAAAACCTATATTAGGATCGTGAGTCCATTTCGGATAAGAATTGGTCGCTCTTAATGCATAATCATGTCTAAGCGATCATGATAGTACTGCTACGCAAATTTTACAAAATACACTTAATATTTAATTTCGTATTGCGAGATAAGGAAACTGTCAATGACTGTCTGCGTCTGATTGCAAGCACAGTAGATGAGCCATTCACACCACCTCTGCAGAACATAGGCCTAACCTTGTATCGCGTGAAAGATATACATTATAACAGAGTGATGATAACAATACCATGTACCACTGTTGATGTTACCTGCTTCGACGCTATAGAGTGTGCGAACTAAGACAAATATGCCATTCACAGATCGCAGAGTGGCAAACTATTATGGTCAGTGTCAACTGTAGTCAGACAGTCGGAGCATCGCCATCAAAGTGGGGGACCACAACACAACTACAAAACTTATATCAGTTTATACATTACTTAGAGACATTTGTACGTTACTCATGTAAAGTGCATGGTGATATTACAGAAGGTACATAAGTCCATAGAGAGCCCTCACGATAAGTCAACTGAACAAACAAAAAAAAAAAGAAAAAAAAAGAAAAAGAAAATGGCACTTTCTAGCGCAGTCCCCGACCGTCGGGGTTCATCGTCGCCAAATTATGCGTGCGCGTGCGTGGCTGGAAGTGCAGCGATCTATTGCATGCGTGCGCTCTTTGGTAGCAGCCAAAGAGGTTCTATAATAGAACCTCTTTGGCAGCAGCACGGTCGACAGCGTGACCTTTTAAAGTGCATTCAGATCGCGTGAACTGCCGATTATCAGATGTACCGTTCGCACATGCTGCATAAATCTTCATTTTCGGTAAGTTGTGAAATGTGTATGTCAATATTGATAGCATAGATATGAAGTCTCATTAATGAAGATTTACATTTAATTACCGAGTTGAGGTTGAGGTGACAAAAAATGTTTTAAAGTATAAAAACTCAAAGCGATTGCAATGCGATCGCTGAGTTCTCTTTGTGTTGTGGGTGGTGACAGTACAGCCCTGTCGCTATTTATACAGCGACTGGGCTGTGTATAGTCATGTCAACTGAAGTATGAGCAATAACACAACATTGTCAATAACAGAACCCCAAGTGTAGTCACCCTGATTACCACAAACATTTCCCATTGAATTTCTCTCAGAGAGTCGCTCTGAAATACAAGTTTATAGATGCCAGATTAAAACATCATTAAACATGCACTACACTGGCTAATAGACGTTTCACAAACGATTAAGTCGTAAGAGGTTTTTTTTTTTTCCCAGATCTAAAAGCACGTGATATCGAAAGATACTGATACTTTTCTTCGAAGTGAAGTTCCTAGCTCTTTCAGCCAGATGTCGTCCATGCCATACGAGAGACCTTGTCTTGTAACTAGTCATAAGCTTGGATCAGTTCGAATAAAATGAATCTGTCTATTGAACAGAGACACACACAACTTTAAAGATAAATCAATTACGCTTGAAAATATTGTAGAAATGGCTCTGGAGACACTTTTTTTTCTTTACTTATTCGCTTGTGCTTTATCCCCACTTAATACCAACTTCTGTTTCCAAAAGAATAATCTGGTATTCTCAATGAAGGTATGCAGGGATTAATCTTGTTGTGTAACACCCGACAACATCACATTCTCCCATGATCTCCTTAAAAGTGTATCGAACCCAGCGTTCGGAGAGCAAGGTATATAAACCACCCACGTGACCGGTTGCCTTCAGAAAATAAGTATAGTATACGCCGCTGTGGCGCCACTCCTGCTGCGAAAATCACTGATCAAAGAACTCCATGACCCCCCCCCCCAAAAAAAAAAAATGTTCTGAATTAAACATGTTCATCAAGATGTTTTTTCTTTCTTTCGTATACATGGTATAAGCAAAACACCTGTCTCTATTACCCATCATACACAATCCTTGAGGATACACACTCGATGATTATTCACCTCAGACTATCACTGAACAGCATGACACGAGCTGTATAAGGATTTTTATGGGGGGGTTGTGTGTTTGTGTATGTGTGTGTGTGTGTGTGTGTGTGTGTGTGTGTGTGTATTTCCTGTCTGTTCCCTGTTTTCAAACGAATGCAAACCCACTCACACACATTGTGTGGACATAAAGTTTTTTATACAACAATGAGCCTGGAATTCGGAGATGGGTACTGCTGTTATTTCCAGTTTAAAGGGGCTGTGCAGTACTGGTTGAGGTGGGGATTCGTTTTTTTTTAAGTACCTAAGTGAGATAATGAGAAACCTCTTATGAAATATGAAAGGGCATGTAATTTTAAGAAGGATTCAACGTTTATTTGATGAAAATTGGTTTTCAAATGGCTGAGATATCCAAAAAAGTGATAATAATAAAAGACTACAGGCCACAACTTTATTAGGATCTCTTTGTTTCACCTTGTTTTTGGATATCTCGGCCACTTCAAAACCCATTTTCATCGCATAAACTTTTGATACCCCTTAGAATTGCATGCTCTTTGACATCTCATAGAGTGGTTTCTGAACATCTCGCAAAATGTTAAAAGCTAAATCCTCACGGCCATCAGAACTGTACACACCCTCTTAAGTGTTTATAGTTCATTAAGTTGGAGTGGGAAGGTAGATAGGCTACAGAACTATCGGTTTTCTTCGTTGATATTGTCATTACACCAGAATTATTGATACGAACCATGAATTCAAGAGACAGTGTTTTATTCCTTCATTATTTCTACATTGAACTACCTGAGGAGGATAGATCGATATGCAGTGAAAGGCATGCATGGGCATGATGGGATTGAGTAATGTTTAAGAATAAGAATTCTCAGGGTATCGTGACACACTTTCTTGGCTGATTCAATATTGTCTTTCCCGTGTCCTCGCCCAGACCATCTATCAGAGCTTAAAATCAAGCGGTTTTTTTCTCTCTCACACACACACACTCTCTTTCTTTGTAAGATGCATGTGCTTATTTTCGTTAACCTTGTCCGGCTTAAAAGAAACAAAAAGTGTTCATGTTTATATACGGTACTTTGTATGTGTGCGTGCATGCGTGTGTGTGTGTGTGTGCGCGCGCGTGTGTGTGTGTGTGTGAAAGAGAGAGAGAGAGAGAGAGAGAGACTGGATGAGCTGTCTTGGCTGAGAAAAAGATATTAGGAAATGGAAGATGTAAAGAGGTTAGGATGATAAAGGCGGGGTGGAGTGTAAAATATCTTGTGTCCCTTCAAAATTTGCCCATACGTTCTCCTCAGGTTAGGGGTAATGAAGTGGGCAAATCAGACGACGATTGCAATCAATCCAGCTGAAATGAAAGGCAAGTAAGCTAACATTGATCGACCCGAGCTAAACTCACACCTATGCATGTTTCTTTGAAGCCTTGGCGTCGGGAGACCCGAGGGGGGCATTTTGCACCGACACCGGCGGTGCGAGATTACCTGACCAAACGCTCTCTCGCCCTGCAACTCGAGCTGGCACCGACAACGCGAATGGCTGTATTTCTTTACAAGGTACACAATACTTGTCGCAGAGAGGCGCTTCGCGACAACGAGCAATAAATTGGTGCGCCGGAGCTTTGGCGGATGTTGTTGATCCTCTATAGGGCTGGAGAGTGTCACTAGAGGCTTTAGGCGACCAGGCCTCAAGGCTTGCAAATCGACAAGCCCTGAACACGTATCGCTATCCAGCCTCTAGGCATTGCCATATAGCGCCCCTCTTCGCGCGAGCCACCCTAAGAGCCACCATCAGAGCCAATTCTTGGGAAACAGAGCCGTAATGACGATGTCTCGGGTCGGCGCCCCTCCTCATCCAGCTTCTGAGAGCTCTGCCTCCGACAAGAAACCAATATCGCCAGTAAACGAGAAAGTAATTTGCGACAAACCGGAGTGAATTAGCCGTGGTCTTCGCGTTGATAGTGAAAGCAGTCGGATAGGATATCAAGACCGGGGGCCAGTTGGCCAGTGAGTAGCAACTTGACGCTAGCTCACCCCTTCCCTGGATTTCCCAACCACCCCCCTCCCCCTCCCCCACTCTACATCCCCTCTCCGACAACCTCCCAATGAAAAGACGCGTTTGCCCTATCCATATACCAAATGAATTCTATCGTGGTTCAAGTTCGGTGTGGGCAGGTAGTTGTAACTGTTGCTTTTTCTTCTTTTAAAGGTATTGCCTTCCTGCATGATATACAAGCATTACCTTTACAACCACAATCTCTCTCTTATGTAGGATTATATATGATTGTTTCCCTATATCTATTTATCTTACATGAAGTATATAGGTACTTTGAAGAACCAAATGATGGTGGTCCTTAATGAAACATTATTACAAAGAAAAGTTCGGAGATGAGCCCAAACGCTCACTACCAAACTGAAGCAAACCTTCCCCCTTCCATTATATACACACACACAGAGACACTCGAATATACACGCAAAGACGTCCATTGCAAGGACATAAAACTTCGGGTTTTACTCTTATGGCGAATGTATGGGTTATTTCATGAATATTGATTTGAAATATTCTTACTTGTACTCTGAGGCGAGAGCGAGAATAAAAGTGAATGATCATGCAGAGAAGTTGTTATTAAGTCACTGATTACCTGCTAGGTTGATGAAGGTTGCTATGGTTACTTCCACTTAAGTGTGATCCCAACCCATGTTCAGCAAGTTGTCTTGGATAAGTTGAGCCAACTCACACAAACAAAATGCTAAAGGTTTTATTACAATTGGGTAAAACACAGGAGGTTATTGAATTTAAAGGCCGCACATGTTGGCTCGAAGCAGAGATATTGTTATATTACACATACTGACCATACTGACATAGGCCACAGTTTTTTTGATGATGTAGTCGCATCGTATGTATCTCCCGTTTGTCCACGCATTGATATTCACTTAACAGGTCCATGTAATGCGAATGTATTTTGATCACTATTGATGACTTTTAGTCTTTACGTAACCAAATTACTAAATACTGTCTTCATGAAATGTGCATCATATATTTTTAAGCATTTTCTTTTTTTTTGTTTCTGCACCCTGTTAAGCCCCACCGCTAGAAAAAAAAAATCCTCCAGATCATCTTTATTCATATCCCAGTCGCGACATCTACTATTACTATCTGTTATCACTACCTGCACTGCCTTAAAACGGCATCACATGTTTTTTTTTTCTTTTTAAGTCACATCATGTAATATCTATCACATCACATTCAGTATACATGGTGAACGATCATCGATGCGCCCCCAGTGTTAATTCACTCATTATTGGCACATCAAAATATCGTCAGCACTGTATACAGACAAATTGCCAACGACGTCGATAAGAGGTAGCCTGCGCCAAGAGGGCACTACAAAACAAAACAAAAAGAAAACCCTGATTAAAATAAAAAACGATATACGTTAACAGGGTTAAGGTGGCCTGCTACCATTTATTAGAGTGAAGATTAGCAGGTTTATTGGCGAATTTGTGGATAAAGTGATGCACCACTATATTGCAATAATGATATGAGGCTAGCGCATAACAAACACAACTGATTTATGGTCTTGCAAAAACCGTGCTTGTTTTCCACAAATTCAGAATATTATAACAGCGTCACAGGCGCTATTATAAAATGTTGCTAGGCGTGATACCACAAAAACAGCAGACAGCAGAACAAAGTAGAAAGTGAAAGACTCTGAAAAATAGATAGGAAGGCTTGTATTCATGAGGGGAGAGTTATTGTAGGGGCACAATGAAAACTAGCGACCTATTCAACCCAGAAAAAAAGTGTAACGGGGGAAAACAAAGGCTGAGTGTTAACTGAGTCCCTGCATGGTATGACATTATGCGATGCAAGTCTTTAGTTCAAAAAGGGGCATGTAAAAGCTCTTACGTTGCATTACTATTATAATGGTGTAAAATCATTAAAATGCTTCGTATCATGCAGGAGAAGTGCGTGCGGAAGAGGACTGGCGTATCACACAAAAAAAGCACCACAAACATGATATCTGTGTGGGGTGAGAATTCGATCGAACATGAAGCTTGAGTATGTCATAATGTCTCCCAATGTCTCCCAACGTGATGAAAAATGTACGCCAGAAAAGATCGCCACGCCATTCTATCCTGTCATCGATTATGTATATTATAAATCTTTTAGCCGTGCTTGTCCCCAAAAACATGATTTATTGCTCTGACCACTTTCTAGAGGGAGAGAATCGACCTGCCCGTTCTTTAATTCATCTAGAATATTGATCTCTGAGACCCGGTACGGGTATGATTGTGTAATTCAAATTTGAGCGAAATCGGGGTGAAAGGGCTCGGTTGTGTAGGTTAGAGAAAGGGGCTCGTTTTAAAGGAAATCGAAGACGAGAGTCAACTTCCTCGTCCTCTAGTTTTCGGTCTGCCTTTTGAGCATGCATGCATTAAAAAGCCACTGTTAGTCACTATGGGAGCAGTGATTTAAAGAAGATGTTCGAGTTATCACGTTTGATGCATAAAGAGATATAGAGGAGAGTTTAGTTGTATCGCAACACATCCTACCATATAAAAATTTCGCAATAAAGCCACAAATATAAGGAGATATCACTATTTTTCTCAATAAACCATACCTGTAAAGGGCTTATTCTAGAAACGACTTGATAAAAACTATCGTTCAAAATTTGTATATTTAACAGTACCTAGCATTGATTACATACTGATTAACATTTCTACATTGGCTATTTCTATCCGTAACTCACTTTTTAGAACTATTTTGAAGCACTAAAGCTGTTTTGTTTTAATCTTCAAATGGTAAATACTAGTAGTAGCTTTAAGCGCGGAAGGATATCTGAATAGAGGTGACGAAATGACCCAAGAAAAGATAGATGAAATTATGATTTCTCTCTAATGCCTGCGTATATGACTGTCAAGGCATGGTGGCTGACTGAAGTAGACGGAAAAGAAGTTAAATGAATTAACTATAATTGTTACCGCAATCATCGATTAATCAATAGACGAATAGGCCCGTGGGTCGATGTTTGCTCTGATGGATGGATAGATAATCAAGATAAGTAAAATGGTAGGTGTAATGTACATTCGTAGTGTGCCGATCGTTTGCAATCAGGTGATGGCAGCTTGAATAGTGGAGATGTGTTTTTCAACTGGCATGCACAACAGAAGAATGCTTCCTCGCTAACTTAAAGTATTTGCTGTCGAAATTCAAGAAGAGTTAGATGATTGATTGATCGATCGATCAATTAATTGATGACATCCGTAGCAAATGTATTAATCTATCTTAAGTCTTGTTGTTGTTATTTTTTTCATTTTGACCCTACAGAAGGAATGGAGTTCAAGGAGAGAATTTGTACATAGGAATAATAATGATAGTTCTACAGCATAATCTGTGTATGTATAAGCATGAACCAATGCACTAATAAGATATGCGTAATTATATATTTCACAATGATATGTATAGACATTATGCTTATGCCCCTTGTGTAGTGTGCATTCGACAATAAGAGGCAAAAAAAAAAACACACATCAACAGACAGTGCATCTATCATGACTATATTGTGATTCCTATTGGCAAACTTGTTACAAAAATTATTTGATAAAGAGTCTCTTCGTATAAGAAACAAAGGAATTACAGAAAGAAAACGAAGTGCAGAATGACTCCTTGCAAAATCCAAGGGAGAAAAGATTACATCCACGACCACGAAGAACCCGCGAATGACATCCACCAGAGGTGTGCCGAACATTATAGCCACCTTCAGGGCACTGCAGGACATTTACAAACTTGAGTCCGGCAATTCACACGCTGATACTCTCCATGCACAAGAAACATGTTGTAAGGAGTTCAAGAGCGTAATCAAATACTGAAGGAAAAGTGTCGAACAGTTTCCACAGAGGTGCACGATGGCATACCCGAAGGGGTCATCGACTGAGACACGTGGCTACGTGACGGGCATATTTTCACATCAGGTGAGCATTCGTGGGAGACTGTTCGAGAATCATTCAGGAGGAGGAAGTTTGGAGGATAGCATCTTCAACCTGGAAGATGCACTCAGTGTTTTCAAACCTCCACTTCTTGTGTTTCCCCCCATTACGGTTGCTGCGATAAAACTCCCGTGTCAAGCAGAAAAATGGGTAAGGATAGTGCGCATGCGCCGATTGACAGGTGCGCTGGTTTCATATGGAAGCTGAATATGGAAGATCACACTGCCTGCCTAGTCACACTATTCCTTGTAATTCTTTTATTTAAAAAAAAAAGATTAAAAAAAGCTGTCCAGTCTTTACGTGTCTTGATTGGCCATACCGGTTGACATGAAGAAAGCTGACACTTCTGGAAATACCATTATCATTTCATGTACCATTATCATTACCAGTAGTATTATCATAAAAATAATCGTTCAATTATTACTCGTGTATCATCAATTGTGCCATTTCCATTATTGTAGTGATCATTCTTATCATTTTCATACCACGCAAAAGTATCGACGATGAAACCAAACTGAGCAAAAGCCAAAGAAATTGTTGCATTTTTTCTTTCGAGAGGTGTGAAATAAAAGTAAGGGAGGCATGTTTCATTAGGAAATGAATTAGATTTCCTCAACTCATGGTGTATAAATATGCAACGGTTTACCTGTAAACCGACAGTTTTGTTCCGTGCGTAACACGCTTTAGATTGCTTTTTTTTTCTTCGAGGGCCTCATTATCAGAGCTTACGTGAGATTACGCCTTACTTCCGTCCAATGAAATCAATTATCTATGCAATTCGTATTTTACCCCTATATAAATTGAAGAATGCGTAGAGACTTAAGTTGGAGTCGATTCAAGTCAGCTCAAGTAATTTGTCTTTCTGATAATGTCAATTAGGTAATATCATTTAAAAAAAAACAGATTATCCAATGGTATGCTTTAAGGCTCACACTATAGTAAACAGCATCAGCACGAAGCCTTTGCGATCGGTAAAGTACAATCAATAGATCAAACTGTTTCCCCCATACCACAATCACGTGATTCCCATGCCTCTCACAGAGGGTCTGTCAGAATGCACGACCGACCGGGGTGAAAACCACGACGTCGATGTGCAAGGGATGCCTCGGTTTATTCACGGCGTCCGACGGGCGGAACCGAGGACGGACCCTGTCGCCCGTGTTCTGGCATCGATCGGTGTCGGTTTACCGTCCCCTTCCTGTCGAGATGTTGATCCCCCCTCCCCCCCCCCCCCCCCCCTTCGCCACGCATATCATACACCAACAATTTCATTGAAAGAGAAAAGGGGAAAAAAGAAAAAAGGAAGGAAAGAACGAAAGAAATGTAGGGATTTTCTCACAATGACATTACAGGTTAAATTTGTGTATTGGTAATGTCATCGCGGTTGTGAACTATTGAAAGAATATCTAAAGCGAGTGTACAGAAGTGGGGGAGGTGGCGTTTGGATGCTTTTCGTTAAAACAGCAACAACAAGAACAACGACGACCCCCCCAAAAACAACAACAACAACAACAACAACAAAGTTGTCATTATTATCAGTGAGAGTCAAACATGCCAGATAGAGCTAAACATGACACTCTCCGTTCTGTTGCATACTAGTATTTCACCATCTAAAGAATAACTCATTTGTGAACGTGCAGCAAAGTAAGTTCGAATTCGTGTCTCGAGGTGTCAATTTTCAGTGTCCTCGGCAAACTGGGTTTACAATGTTATGAAATAACCCTTGCTGATAGCCTGACGCATTTGTGGAAAATGTGAGTTGTATTGCGAATGTAACAAATGTCTTTCATCCAGTTTAAGGAAAGAAATTGCGATGCCTGTTGCCAGTGAAAATTTGTTTGAAAAAGGATGACAACAGTCTTTGCTGTCAACGTAATCTGCTGTAGGGCTGGGAAAAGAGACAGGGGAAAAAAGAATTGGTACTCGGTGAAATTTCGCCCTTTTTTCCCATTGCTTTTAAATGATATAGAGGTCACAAACGTTTGAATTACAAGTGGTACTGACATCGTTAAACAAAGCAAGGAAATTGTAGTGTCTATTCGCAAATTTCAAGACTAGGCAACAGTACAATAGTTACAGCGAATCACGGTGTTGATGCGCCTCCTAATAGTGAAGTCTAGCCCATGGTAGGCGACATGCATTCACGTAGTAGAACAAGAAAAACGTTCAATTTTGAGGTAATTGATATGTCAAGTGGGATTGCAAAAAATCGACGATCGTGGCTTTGGGACGCCACACCAGCCACCGAGTGTGAAGGATTGCCACCGAGCTGTAAGCTGCACATTGCCGGTGCGTAAGTAAACAGGACGTGCCCCGTCGACACGCAGCGGCGTCCGGGAGAAAAGCCGAAAATAACCCTCGTTTTTCTTCCGATTACAAATTACTTCAGGGGTACAAATCATCCACACAATAAAGCTGTCATTTGGCTGCAAGAGTTAAGTGCTCCGAATTCGGGGGTCCATCTGTTGTGCGGCTTCTGGGGAACGATTTTGAGTAAGAACCGGGCGATTTGAAATCCATCATACTCGAAGGAAGTAGACTCTTTCGACATGGGACTCTCCAATCACTGTCGTCACAATGATTATATCTTCTTCCAACTCCACTTTTATTTTGCTAACACTTCAGGAAAGTATGGAATCTCTATTCCCCTCAGAAGGTTAGAATATTCAAGGTGACGGATACAAAGAGCTTGACTGCGATTCTCTCGGGGAAAATTAGACATGGGGAATGAAGTTTAATGTGTGTTGTGTGAAAAAGAGAAAGTGAAGGCCATTGAGAGGTAAACTTGTATAATGGATCATTTGGACATAATAGACTGATACTCTCCCCGGCACGCAAAGGACTTCATTTCTTTGGAGTGGGTGTTTATGTACAGTATATGGGATGAAAGAGAGTCAGGTATCCGAACGTCAAACCTTTTAATGCAGCGAATAAAGAATATAATATTGAGAAGCGCCATTATGGTCAGCTGTTCTGATCCAGGTACAATTGGGTAATTGAAAAAAGAATTCAACTGAGTAGGTTAGGTATATACTTGGTAATTAGTTTGAGCATTTCTACTGCTCAAACTGGAATTCAAACCGGAAATAAAGCTTGAATCGTAACATTGAGATGTTGACGAGGGAGAGCCTATTACACTGTCGCATTTTCAAGTACAATGTATGTTGGTTGTCTAACCATCAACGCACGACCAGTGACATTCTTTACTTAAAAGAACGAGGCACCAAGGTTAATGGACAAACTCATAACAGTTGTCATGTTGAAAAAACAAACAAACAACGTTTTATTAACTGAAAGTGTGTGGGGCACCAAGGTTATTGGACATACTCATAACAGTTGTCATGTTCTAAAAACAAAAACAAAAAAATATTTACGTCGATGCAGGGCTATTTATCAATCAGTTGCAATGAAAGCATCCCGACGGAAGAATTTCATGAATTTAAACAAACATCGTTTTTGAAAGAATGTAATTATTGTGGTTCAGAATTGACTGAAGACATTATGCCTCGTTAACTGGCATAATGCTGCTTGCGCGCGCTTTCACTTTGGGCATTCGCAACAGGTGTTCAAACCTTTTATCCAATTAACGATCATCCCGTGCGTAAATTAGTGCACGTGCACATGCCATGAGACCTTTCTCGGGCCTAGAAAATGTGTTCGAGTGACCAGACGACGCATTGGTAATCAATGGTAGTGTCAAGCCAAATTTCGGTCCCTCGTAGAGTCTTAAGAAGGATAATCAACATGGAAAAAAAAAAACGTTTCAGACGGAAGAACTGTTCACATTTCCTGTGGATTTTCTCCATGGAGAGGAGCCGGCAAATGCCCCACCCCACGAGTCACCTGGGAGCGGCAGACTGGCTTTGTTGAATCACCTGCCCCGAAGGTGTATCACTACGGAGAAATCGAGAAAGTTCAAGTGCAGTCATTTTCGCCATGGAGACGTTGTCAATCGTCAAACGCTTTTGCCTCGCGGCTTTATTCACCCCAATTGCATGGCATTAGCCCATGCGTCTAATCCCATATGTCCCCCCTCTTTCTCTCTCTTCCGCTTGTTCTCATTTTCACTTTCTGTATCTTTCTCACTTCCTTCCGAAACTTGGATGAAATTAAAAAAAGAACATCAAGATTACTATAGCGAAGACTATAGACTTCACGTACATAATGGCCGGATGAATTAAGCTACAAGCTCTAAGAAGCGGTACTCTGAGGGATGATGATATTCTTTTCTACTTATTGCATAATAGTGGAAAGCAAATACAATTATACACGTGTGCGTTTGTGTGTGTGTGTGTGTGTGTGTGCTTGTATTTGGACGCGTGAGTGCGTGTATGTGACATTGTCGTATAAGTACTGACTCGTAGACTATAATTGGATATATCTGTTTGGATCGAAGTCCATGGATTTATACCATCTTCTCCTATAGGAACATTGTGAGATGGACTTCACTTTAAAAAAACAATTACCTGTGAGGGAAAAAAAAAAGATCTGGGATCTTTGGTAGCATCATATAACTGTAGCTCAAGAAAAGTATGCTAATTTGCAAGGTTAGAGGTCATCCCAAGACCCGAATTGTAACGAATCAAGCAATGCTCTTTGTTGTGTAGTGGAGCAGTTTGGAAGTGTAGGATCATCATTGTGTCAAGCGATTTCTGTTTTGTTTTTTTTTCAAGTCTTCAATATTTTATTCGGACGACTAGCCATCGCTTCACTCAACTCAGTCTATCCTTGTTACGGTCCGTCTGTGTAGTAAACATGTCTCTATGCATTTACTGTGTAAAATTTGGGTGACCGAGAGGGTTTTGAATTGACATGTATTTCTGTCATGGATCGATCAGCGCAAGCTGTACGCTGTCGCGGCACTTTTAGAAAAGGTCATAGGCCCACAATTTGCGAGAACGTGCAATACAGTCAGAGAAATATTACGGATTCGATTTAAGATGATAAGGTCAGGCTAGAATCTGCTATGATGGCCCAGGCTGTCGTAAATGCACTTTTAAGTCACCCTGAGTAACGAACCCTTTCGGGGTGACCGTATATCGTATCTTTCTGTCGGGAAAGATTTAAAGTTCGTAACTCTCAAATGTGTCCGCTCACAGAAGTGAAACGGTACATATATATATATATATATATATATATATATATATATATATATATATATATATATATATATATATATGATAATATATATATATATATATTTGTATATTTCATTCATAAGAAGGAGAAACGGGAAGATATAGTGCTGACATAACAACAGTTGATGATAAGTATCCTTTGCGCGGCAAGATGCCAACTAATTTCTTATCACTGTTACCAATCCCTTCGCTTGAATCCGGTGTTGTCGGGCTGGATAAGAGAAAGCCTTCCAAATACGGTCATTTGCGTGTCATTTGAGAAAGAGGAGTTTATTACGGATTATGTGGCAAAGATGCTTGATCGTCGATTGGTAATGACTTGAAATTTGGCGCTCTGTCGCCTCTCTAACGATAAACTGGTGATTATCTAGCTGAGCGCTTCGCGTTGTACGACCATAGCTTCTATTTTGGAAATGATGGGTAAGTGGCTATTTACCACCTTCAGCCGCTGGTAAGTGATCAAAATGCGACGGGAAGTTTTGGAAATGGCAAAATGAAGGAGGAAACGGAGGATTTACCCAGGAGTATGTGATATTGGCACATCCAGAACTGTAAACTTTTGATAACGACTTTTCGGAGGGAATGAAGAGGCAACCAAGACTCTAGCGCACACACACACACACACACACACACACACTAAAAAAACAAAACAAACAACAACAACAACAACAATGAAGAGAGACCTTTATATGAACTCACTTCGTCGAATAGGAATTTAGGAAATACTCAAAAAGTAATCGCAGGAAACTGCTGCGTTGTATGAAATCTTTAAAACTGAAAGACACAAATCAGATAATGTGAGCTACATCGCACACTCACTAAGAATTTGGGCCATATATCTCTCAAACCTGAGTCGATTACCACACAAAACCTGCAGAGACCTCGAAGCGGAGCTCTCGGTGGCCGAGACGTCTTAGTTTGTATCAAATTGCTTACTGTATGCCATGCTCAAAATGTTATGGTTCGAATAATTTTCTGCCTTTTGTAGGCAAGGAACTTCTTCAAGGGAAAGGATGGCATTTGGCATGTCTCAGAGGAGAATGATGAAAGACACTATCTTAAAAAACGTGAAATCAATGATATCTTTTGCACAAAACACGTCATGTTGTGACGCGAGAGATTAGTAAGAAGGACGACTCATTTACACATGATGAATGGCTTGCTGACGTTCTATGATCATATTTTGATTAATGCTTATTTGTTGTCATTTTGTATCCTTTCAGACGCGACAATGCCTTCCTGATCTATATATATAAAGTTTCCAAGTGGTGCGTTCCATATTCCAGATTTCCAGATTCTGGATTTCAAAATGTAAATGTCAATCCGAGAGTCGAGTAGCACTGTTAAATTTTAAATATATTTTGTTTTTTTATGGGACAACAGTATGGGGTCGAAAAATATTCGGTTTCGTCAAGAGATGTAGTAATATCCTACATGAACACTCGTCTACAGAGTGTGAAGTTTGTGTAGTTGTTTAGTTATTCTTTGTCGATGTTGTTAAACGGCATGATTATACTTGTCATTTCAGATGAATATGCATGACAGACGTCCCAGAAATCTTTCTTTCGTTTGACTGGCTAATATCATCTAAGAGTTATTTTCAATCGTTTCTCTCTTCCGCCTACATAGAGTAATGTTTCCACTTTTATGAGGAAAGTGTTGACAAAAGACCGCAAACGAATTCAACGGCATGTCCTTCAATGCATTTAGAAGTTGGACAGATTGTCTCGCTGATCCTTCGTATTCCCCTCTCTGCGGGGGTATTATGCGAAATCGTAACTCGATATCTATGAAGATGATTACGTTCAAGCTCATTCATCGGAACGAGCGTTACATTTCTGGCCGAACTGCATTTTTAGTCGCGGGAACGGGTTGTTCAGTGTTTGCCCCGGGGATTCGTTCTTCAGGTCGGACAAGTAAGCTCCGCACGGTGTATTAGCCTCGTTTCAAGCCGCAAAACCCGTCCTGTCCTTTCCTGCTTCTTGTTACTTTTTGAAGATCTCTACAATGGGACTATCGTGTCACCAGGGTCAGCACGAATTTGTTCGTAAAGCATTAAAAATTGGTCATGCCACAAGTGACGTGATTAAAATGATTTTCATCGCAAGACTGTATTTCATTATCACATTCATCGTTTCTTCTAAAGAAGAGAAAAGAGAAGTGAAATCTATTTCCTCAATCTCTGACCCATGAAACGCTTTTCTTTGTTCTTTGCAGGTGGCGAAAATGGTGCTCGTCGTAGTCCTGTGCTTTTTCCTGTGCTGGTGTCCGTTTTTCATCGTCAGTGTCACGGCCAACTTTTCCCACCTCCTTCATAAGCGCAATTACATGTTCTCGCTGCTACTGATACACCTCCTGGCTTTCGCCAACTCGTTCATGAATCCTGTCATCTACGCCCTCATGAGCCAGGCCTTCCGCAGCGGCTTCTGGGAAATCCTCACCATCTGTTGCCCGCAATACCGGGACTTGGTGGCACCGAGCAGACATCACGGTGAGCGCCGGAGTGTCACGGCAGTCTCGCAGACTGAGGTGGCTCCGGAGCGCAGCACTCACGCTAAGCGCGGCTACAACCGCTTCGTGCGTCGCGAGAGCACACAGTTCTCGGCCGTGTCAGACCAGGACGAGGACCACATTGGAATGACGAAGCTGTCCAAGTCTGGAAACAACTCCAACAATAACAACAGAAAGCCAGTGGCATCAAGACCGAATCAGCCAGGACCGGATGCAGAGAGGAAGCGGAGAGCGGAGCGACTGCTGCACAAATTTCTCGACGAAGAGCCGCCGGAGAAGTCATCTGATACAGACGGCATTACCAAGGAGGACAATGAATGTGAGACGCCCCTCATAGGAAACGATGAACAGGAATACCAGAAGCAAAATGGCCCCAGTGGCATGCTTTTAAATACTGGAGCTGTCTGCCGTAGCAATGACCCAGATGAAAATGCCGTCAGAGTGGTCAGCGAAACGTCACACGACATGGAAACAGGCACGCCAACCGGAGCTCAGACGAGGGCGCCGGAAACAAACCCCGAGCTGATCCGCCTCAGTGTCGGCGAATCAACAAGTCCAGCCTGGAAGTCAGCCAACGACACCACTTCCCACGAAAGGGCCGATCTGGGTGTACACGAAGGCGACACCGAGGCAAACGCGCACTTCTCGAGTAATATCCCGGAGATCGCTATACACTCGACATCTACTACTGATGTGGAACAACTCATGGACTGTGAGCAAGGCACCACATAGAACGCACTGTCAACCACTCATGGATGCGGAGCAACGATTGCAGTCATCATAATAACAATGGAAGCGTTACTCTAAAATGCCGCTCACCTTGGCACGGAGATTCTTGCACGCATGCGCTGACGTCACGACCTGGACGATGCAACTGAACAACATATTGTGATTGATCTTGGAAATGTAACTTTCTTTCGAAGGGGATGCACTGGATTTGCACTCGATTTGCACTGCACATCACAGACTGAATACTTGGTATGCGGAAGGACGATGGCAGATGTACAGATCGTTTAATTTCTTATTTGGAGAGAGAAAGCTGTATTTTGTATACAAATCATCGACGTCGGGTTGAGATGATCTGAAGCGAGTAAACTGTAAATAATAATCACAATAGGCTTTCTAGTGTTCACTATTCAGTCCACGTTCACTTAATACAGATTAGTCTTGAAATTGTCACTATTTTGTCAGTGTCTGCATCCTTTGATTTCGAGTAAAACACAAATTAACGCAATGTGACCAATTATCTAAAACTGGTCAGTTTGCTTTTTTTTTCAAATGTAACTGAGTCTCGATTATGATCCAACTGGGAGGGGAAGATTGCAGAGTAACGATTAGCCATATTTTGTTGAAATGTGATGCATTGACTACCGTGATGCTCTCTCGTTCGGTAGTTTACGTCAAATAATTAACTACGAACGTAATATATAGGACAAAATCTTCTGTGTGTAAACCGAGATTGTGGGAGCTAGAAAGAAAGAGGAGTATGTATCTGATTTTTGTAGATTATTTTGCATCACAAAGTAAAAGTAGATCACTGTATGTTTGATGTGTGTGTGTTCATTTTTAACAGATTGCAATGTTTGATAATCACTAAAACGGGTAACTTGGGCACCAAATATAAGCGATACGACACTTTAATGTTTAGATGTTTTTTTGTTTGCTTCTTCATCACGTCTGTGCAAACTCATAAAAACCGTGTGTGTTTACTGTGTGGTAAAATGACGCCAGATTACAACAACAACAACAACAACAACAACAAATGAACGTTTGCGTTTTCAGATTTTAGTGAAGTTAATATGATCCAAGACTACGAACAATACAATGTTTTAATACCACATGGTAGCATGGTGTCTTATCAGCTTGTTCATCCACCGAGAACACGGAAGACAACATTTTGTGTCCTTGCTCAAGGATTTTGATGATAGCTAGCTTAATGGAATCCTTTGTCGTTTCTTTCACAAGTGTTTTTATTGGTCATTTAACTTTGTCTGTTTCACATGTTGAGTCAATATCACTACAGTGCATAATATAGTGAATATATTACCCGGTTGAGAAATGCAATCGTGAACGAATTGTCAACAGTCTTTGCAGTTGCACGGCAGATATTGTGGTATAGTACATTAAATTCATTCAAGTTAATTTCAGCTAATCTGAATTGATCGTAACGAGTGACATTAGCCGAGAGCCAAGAAAAAACGTCCCACTCTCCTTTCACTTTTCCCCCAAATGCAGGAATTCCCATTTATTTCTTTTGTTTCCCCTTCTTTTACCAACTCATGAAAATAGTCGCCTCATTATTAATCTAAAAATAATGTGCATCAAATATAAACGTACTTCTTATTTCACAACATTTGAAATATAATTTGAAAACTTGGGATATCGTCAAAATATTAATATTTCAATTTCCGGAGAGTGATTTCACCCACTCTTGATTTGTCATTTTGATAAGTGGCTGTATCGTGTCAGTGCTCACTCTGCTAATGCCTATAATTCAAGAAAGGGTATACCGAACTCTTGCTTGTGATACATTTTACTTACACAGATGTACAAATGTGACACGTATTAGCGAATCCATTATCATTGGTCTCACTCTTCCTTTAGCGATTTTATGAAGCTGTGATTCTCATGATTTAATGGCGTAGTCAGCGGCATGATGTTATTATTTGAGTGTGTACAGCATGTAACATAACTTTCAAAGTGAACTTCACGACGAACACCTTGACACGTTTCCTATGGTCGAGGAAATCAGCATGTGTGACAAGTCCGTCAAGTTGTATATTTTTGTGCAATCTCTTCTCGATGTTACTGAGGTCCGCGGCGAACTCTTATAAGATGAAGAAATATTTGCTGTCCATAGTAATTCAATTTGATACATCAATGTATTGTTACATGATATTATGCGTACACATGTATATATCATTATGTAGAACATACACATTATCTAAATTATACACCTACATAATGATGACCTTTATCATACACACATACATATATACATACCCACACACACACACACATATATATATATATATATATATATGTGCGTGTGTGTGTGTGTATGTGTGTGTGCCTGATTGCCCCTATATGTTGATTTTGGAATAGCGCATTTTTTAAATTCTATACAGAGCGACCTCTTTTCGAGATAATAGGTACTGAAATCGTTGTTAAAGAAGGTGAACATAATTCTTCACTACCAGGCACTCTCACTCTAGGTCAACTGACAGGCATAGCAAAATTCGATCAGATTTAGGTAAAACTTCACCTTCAATCGTCTTAAAATCAATGCGACCGAAGATGTACAAGTCACCGTACCTTCTTCTTTTTCCTTTTTTGTTGTTGCAATGTATCATTTTGTATAGCTCGTCCTTACAAAGTCTGCTGAAATGTCCTGTTTTCATTGAAATAAATGTATAGTTGTCGCGAAACATCACGTGCAGTGTAACATCTGTTTTCATTCTACAATTACCTGTCCACCGCGCATGCATTAAAAAAAAAATAAAGTGTAAATCTTCTCAACATATAGCCATGAACACAGAATTAGGAACTAGTCTTGATATTTGCTTGAGTAAATATTTTCAACATGCCCCATCAAAATATATTATGGACATTTGCCTCCCTACCCCACCAAAATAAAAGAAGAAGTATAAATTTCTCCATTGAAAGAATACTTTTCATGATCTTCAAGCTAGAAACATTCGTCGTATCGACATGAAAAAATAAAGAATAGAACATGTTTGTTATCATTATTGCTCTTCTCATCAAATTAGAGAGTCAGCGCGAAATCAAGAAACAGTCCCCAAACGGACATAACGAGAACGTGGGAACTAATATAGGGGCACATTAGTATACATAATGATGCACAGGACAGAGTGGATCGGAGAGAATTAGGTGCGCAACTTTAACTTTTTAAACCCACTAGCGCAGCGAGTGGGTTTTAGACTGTTTCCAAAGTTAACCGAGAGCATCCAATTCTCACTGATCCGCGAAATAGGCCTGTGCATCATTCGTTTTATAAAATGGGCCCGTAAATTCATGAAATCCAACCTTTTTCCTCATCATGCGTCGGGTACACCTACAATACTATCAGCTATAATAGAAGGCTTGAGCCATGCGTTCGGATTTAACCGAACGCATGACCCAGTATGGATCAGCAAAAATCAATGCATGATAATTGACCAATCAGATTGTAGAGATTCTAAAGCTCATTTTATGAAAAAAAAGAAGAAAAACTAACACACACACGGCAGGGACACACGGTCGCTGGTTCGTTTCTGTATGGAGATAGCGGAAGACGTGCAGATATAGGTGCCCGCCCGTTTTGAATACTCTTACTCAGGCGTTGCGGACGGTTGTGACTGCCGAAAATGCTTTTTTTGGGACCCTGTAATTTTCTTCTTCTTCTTCTTCTTCTTCTTCTTCTTCTTCTTTTACTTTTACTCCTTCTTTTGACACGAGGAGTCTGAAGATTACACACCTGGAAGTGAGATTATATTTTCTGGGCCCTATCACAAAACGTTTTCCGAAAGATATGATAGGGTGAAGTTTTACATATGAATTGCTGACGCCACTTTTACAAGAATGACGGTGAGCCGTGTTTGATAGGGGTGGACTTTTTGACAAATCTGCCTACTGGAGGCTTAATATATTTCTTTCAAACTCATAGGGGCTCTTTGATGTGTATTTAAAGCACATATATATCATACGTCATACGAAAGTATCTTTCAACCCCTGTGCAGATATTAGCTTAAGAACCCAGAACGATGGGAACTTGAAAATATCAGAGCTGAATGAGACAATGAATACATTTGGATAAGAAAATCAAAGTAAAAAAAAAAAAACACCCCAAGGTAAGTTTCTGTTTTTGTTCAACACTTTCCGTCAAAAAAAAAAGATAATAACTGATACGCAAAATGATAAACACCATACAATTCAGCGAAAATAAAAATTACAATAGGATAAACAATAAAGATGAATATAACATTACAAATAAACATTACATTCATTGTTCGAAGACAGAAAGGTATGCCTTAAAAACCTGTTCCCATACAATTCTATTCATTAAATATCAAAATGTTGTTGACATCAAAGCATTATTAAATTAATTTGTACACACATAAACACACACACACACATAGAGAGACACATACTGAAATTTGCTTATGAAAACAATTTGTCATGAAAGTTCAGCAAACTGGTTTATGAAAGTAAGAAAAAAAAAAAGATAATCTTAACTTTCTTTTAAACACATTCCACGATGAACTTCGTCTTATTTCAATCGGAATCATGGGAGTTCAAAATATTTTGGTCTACAAAAAATATAGAATATTTCCTATAGGACGTTATTCTGTACAACGGTTTTCCATACGACGAGTTCCGGCATACGGCGATATAAACTTATCTTTTGTTCTGATATTATCTTCTGTTATCATAAAAAAAAGAAATGATCAATAGACAGAAAGTTGTTGATGCATTTTCATAGAACAAAGGTACGTGTAAACGATAATTTTACTTTGAAAATTAAATGTATCTTCAAATGTCAAAATCTTCATATTACATATCTTAGTTGATTCGTATTATGTATTATATACATATTTATTTATTATATATATATATATAAATATATGTATATACATATTTTGCTGCCAATTGTATATACATATATATATGTTTATTCGACGCATACATATTATATTATATATATATATGCGACGTGTAGGTAAGAAACTCACAGTGATAAATAATACGAACCAACTAAGATAATCTATCATTGTAATACATGAGTTTGCCCAGCAACCTATTGCACAATAATTTAAATGGGATAGCACGAGAGCATTATCTAGAAGAACCGATATTTTTCCTGACAGAAATCGATGTTTATAAAACGTCCCAATATTTTTTTTCAATAATCTGTTGCAGACGACACTGGTATGTCCCTTCCATTAAGTTTGTTATCGATTGTCACACCAAGAAACATAATTAAGCAAATTTGGTCGAAATGTAAATCCTTAACTTTAATCGTAATTTCACTGATATCTTAATACCGCTTAGTTTGTTTTGATGTACACTGAACTTCCTTGTATTTTACGGTTTTCCCTTATTCTAATTTCTGTTACCCGTCTAACTCTACTTGAAATTATTATGAGACCTAATATAAATATCGCAAAAAATTCCCTCCATGATATATCGCTGACGTCATTTTGCATAATTGTGTTACTTTTCAGCAGATCAAGACAGTTTCAGTTGAATACAAAGAAAAATTGAAATAAAGTAGCAGGTATAAAGAATGACTAGCATTCCCATTTTTTGTTATCATTTTCTGGTGAAATAATTATACATGATTTGGGTTTGGAATAAGACATGCACAGAATCTCTTGTCTGTTGATGTCGATTGCATAGTAAGAGACTCAACTACAGCAATGCTTGCTAGTAGATCATTCCGCGCTTGTTTCCCGAAATATCTCTGACTAGGTTATCGTTGCAGCAGCCAATGTTCCTAAGCGTTTTGTCGTTTGTGATGATTCACCCCTTAGCGTTTGATTCTATCAAATTCGTCACATTATTGCTGTGTAACAGCTGCTTGGGTGTTCTGAGGAAAAAAAAACCCAACAGCAACAACGAATGATATAAATCTAGAAGTAAAAGATATAATTATGCTGAAGAATCATATCATATTGGGCCTATACCTAGTCTGATGGGATGACAAAAGAGCTAGACATATTATCCATAAGAGACTGCCGCCTGAGGATGAAAAATGTGCACTCTTATCGTCACAATGACTGTATCGCCCGGATTGAAAAAGAAGAAGCATAATGTGACACAAACTATGAAACAAAGACAGAGAAGACGAGAAAAACGCCTTTGTTAGGGGAATCAGACTAATATCATTAGATAATATCATGTTCGAAGTATGGAAAATCCTTGAACACCAAAATTAGAAAGCAATGCTCGCGGTTGCATCGGTCTGTACTGTATAATACATAATCATGCATTAGGATGCGTTATACAGAAAATACATGATTATTACCATGCTTTTATTCTGCACTTGTTTTTTAATTCACTCCTTTCATATATCTCTTTTTGTTGATCCGAGGCAGCAGCAAGACGATCAAAGCCCTCCAAGGTTTGTTTCCTTGAATAGAACATCTGAAAGAAGAGTTTTATTGAATAGAACATCTGAAATAATTATTAAAGGAATGGTATAGTTTGGATTGAGGTGAGGATCCAGTTTTTAATCTTTTGCGAGATACTTAGAAATAACTTTATGAAACGATACAGAGCATACAATTAAAAAAGGAATTCAAAGCTTATTTCATGGTAAACGGTTTTGAAATGGAATGAATATATATATATATATATATATATATATATATATATATATATATATATAATATATATATGTATATATATATATATATATATATATATATATATATATATATATTGTACATAGCGAAGTAAAACAAAAAGATCCTGTAAAATAAAAAGGTGGGTCACACCTTTTCATACGATTGCTTTGCTGTGGATATCTCAGCCATTTCAAAACCAAATTTCATCAAATTGTATTCTTTCATATTTCATACGAGGTTTCTCATTATCTTAAAAAAAAAACCATCATTAAAAGAGATGGCAACCTGTAGCCCCATCTCAACCGAAACTGTACCATCCCTTTCACACGAGAAGTAAGGATGATAAGATCTTGGCGACAGTTATAAGTACGGTTATGACAGGTACATACATTTGCCGTCTAACAAGACACTTTCCCCCTTTTCCAGCTGGCTTTTTACGATGGTTCCACACGCGTTTTATTGTAATTATGAAATATCTTTCACACACACACACACACACACACCCAAACACAATACTTAATCATGTATATTGTTTACATTTTGGTTGAGTGCCACTATATTGCATTTTACATTATCATACCAGATCATGACATAACAATATAGCATCATTACATTATCTCAACACCATCACTAATCCCGACTTGTATACAATCATGATACACTCTGGTGCAGTTATTCTTCTGCTCCTCTCATAAAGTTTGAGCAATCTGGCAAAGAGCAACGCTGGTTGTCATAATAATAATAATAATATAAGGTCTTATTTACCCAGGGTAGCCTCTTCAGTGTTGCCACTGCTCTACCAGAGGGCCCTGCTATTATTATCACCCTAGCGTTGCCAGGTACCCATTTATACACCTAGGTCGAGTGGGACATTGTGGGTAAAAACATCTTGTCCAAGGACGTAAGCACAATAAGCTTGGTAAATGCGATCATGGGCTATCAACTTTGAGACGCGTGGTTCTAATCACCCCGTTATCTTCCGACATCATTACAAAAGAATGTAGTGTAAAGTACAAAGAAAGAAAAGAGCATGGATTAAAGTATCCCAGCCAAATCCAGACAAACTTGCTGGAATATGAGAGAGAAAGGGGAAGAGAGAGAGAGAGCGAGAGAGAGAGAGAGAGAGAGAGAAAGAGGGCTGGAAAAGAAGAGAGAGAGAGGGGGGAGAGGGGAGAGAGAGGGAGGGGGAGTTGAGAGGTGAGATATGAATCTTCCATGTTCATGTTCAGCTATCTTCGCATCTTACGCCATGCTCCGTCATATCTTGCCCCTCTTCAGAGTTCGTCAAGATGGCGAACGAATCATATTGGGTTGCTGATAAACAAACAGCGATAACTGCGCATTGTCAAAGGTGAGGGCGTAAAGTGGATGTAACCAAATACTCGCGGTGATCCAAACAAGCGATATCGTCCTATCCTTGTTCAAAAGACTTTGCGCGCCTGGCGAGACGTTTTTTAAAAAGATGGAAAATCTCTTTTTTTTTCTCACTTCCTTCGTAACCACATCCCTGGACATTTTTTTTTTTAACGGCGTCTTGAATACTTTTTTCAAGGATGTACCATGTCGTAGATGCGTTCCCTTTTCAGGGCCTGATATGATGAATTTCATAGCACAGTGTTAACATTTGTGAGAAAAATCATACAGGTTGCACAAAACAACATGCCGGTTTTAAGAAAAGTTAGCAATCTTCACACATTATAGATTTACAATACTGTCCAGAGATTTCTCTACATATGCTTTACCTCAGGTCACCCTATCTATCGATCTATCTCTCTATCCGTCTAAAGAGTCTGTTTGTATCAATGTCTGTGCCATCTTCATTTCCTCGTTTCTTACTGTAAATGTATTTCTTTTCTTCTTTCTTTCATTCTTTCATTCGTTCTTTCTCTCTCTCCTTATTTTGACCAACGACAACCGAGGGGAGAACTGGGAGATCTAACAGTCATGCAAATATCAGCTGGAAAGTAACTCGGTAAGAAAAACGGCAAGAAAAGTCAACCACCAAGAAAAAACCGCATGTTGCTCGGTCAGTGCCTCTGCGTCTGGTGCTCCTACACGTGGCTCCCGTTCTGGCCGAATCTCACCCGCTGGGCGTTTCGGACGGACGGGCACAGAGTGATCGCGACTCCGCGCATCTATTTCAGCAACAAATGGTGCTTAATCGAGCTTTGCGCACCACTGTTAGCTAACACGTGATTCAATAACTTGAGATTTTAACTATTTGTTTAAAAAAAAGAAGAAGAAAAAAAAAACACCTTCCAGTAGGTAGAGACTCATGCTGTTGTCCTCTCATTCACGCCGTATTTCTTTGCAAGGATAATTTAAATAGTCGGAAATGTCTCTATCCAACTGATACGACAAATTGGGCTTCCTGCTTTGTTGAGCAGAATTTTCACACTTACCTCATGTAGAATGATTCGATAAGAGACTCCAAAGTAGAGTTGAGTTGTGCTGGTTGTTTTTTTTTTTTTAATCTTTGATTTTCATTACCATCTGCTCACCAGCACATCCCGTCTCCGTGCATACAATCATGAGAGCGGAGGATGGCGGGGTGGTGGGGGAGGGGAGAACTGTTCCCCTTCCGATTTCACGCGAGAACTGTGATGGTGGTAGTGGGAGAGGGGGAACTTCCTCCCACTTTTTGTTCAATTCAATTCAATTCAATTCAGCTGTTATTACCATCCAACAGAAAAGTAATGCAAATACAACATATACATTAATGAATCATAATTATATTGATAACAATTTGTAAGCTATGCAGATCATAAAGTCTTAATACAGTGTTTTTTATACAACAAAGTTATATAAAAACGAATAGATATAAACAATACATACTTTGCAGCGATAACAAACAAAAATTGAATACATCGATTGAAAAGAGCGATCTACTGAAAAGCGGAGCTTGCAAAGTGTACATCCCTCGAAAACAAAATGTCAAATCATGTTATATATCCAAATATATCTATCTACGACATACATGTATATGTATTGCAAGTTAAAAGACATTATTTTCAAAGTATAGACAACATACAAACTTAAAATGAAATAAATGTTGAAGCACAGACAGACAGACAGACACTATTTACACAACATGTGCTGCTGAGTGTTGGCAATACTATCTGACGTTAATTCTTTTAATAGCCTAAACTGAATGAATTTTGCAGTTTTACGAGGGTTGAACATAACCATTTCCCCCTAAAATTGTGCTCACCCAACAGCATAAAAAGCAAACAAATATGATAAGTGTCAAGGTAGGTGTAATTGAGTCAAATGATGGATGATAAAAATCACTTAAATATACACTAGAGACAGAATGTAACACTTGTGACTTTTGAATAGTGACCATCTATGTCTTTGATATGCGCTCATTAAAGCATGACTCAACAGATCTTTCTCATACAGAAGTTAGTAGGTGTATAAATTCCTTAATCAAATGATTTTCCTCAAAAGATAGAATCGATACTACTTATGAAAAGTTTGATTCGTGATCATGATAAAGAAAGTCCATCATCAGATAGAGTAAAATAAAACCTTTATAGGGATACCACACTCTGTCTTGTTATATAACAAGAAATAATCTTGAGGTTATGATTGAAAATATCCTATGTTTACAGCATTTGAGCAGGTTTAATCGTATCTCAACTTGGCAAGAATGGAGTTACTAAGTATGTCGTTTTGCGATCAAACTCTCCATACTGTAGATACACTTACATCCATCCATCCATCCATACATACATACATACATAGAAAAGTAGCCACAAGTCTTTGCTGTCGATCGAAGACAATTCAAAAAGAAAGGAAGGGCAGTAAACAAGGCACATCTTATAATAATTGATTTGTACTGGCCTCGTTTGTTTATTTGTTTGTTTGTTTGTTTGTTTGTTTTTCTCATGGAGAGTACGCACAGAAGCTCGATCAATTGCCATGTGATGGAGTACCCCCCCCCCCACCCTAGCTCACCCCTACAGGTGGTTTGCAGAAAGTTTGACGTGACGAAGGGCGATCGCGTAGGTGGACTTGTCGCGGTAAGGTCGATCGTTACGCACTTTACCACGGGCTTAATGACCTATTATAGGCCTTGCGGGAATACCGATCCGTGGGAGCTTCAAGAGCTTCAAGGTAATGAAGTGTTTTGTTGTGATTTTGTTATTGTTGTCATTGTTAAGTGTTGCATTTGCTGACATATCCCACATGAGTATAGAAAGCCGAATGCGTTTGAAATGATACAAAAAGAAAATGTTGGGAAACCTGCTTTTAAGAGATGCGCCGACTCTACTGACACACGAGACCCAATTCTACCCTCCCTCCGCTCGTGCATGCTGCCCGAGTATAGACCTACTCCTTGCAATCGATTCTGTCATGATGGGTAGGTGGTATCTCTTTCATATTCGGTGTTGTGCAAAGCCTCCAATAATAAAGGTAATGTTTCTCCCTCAAGGAAGCTTTAGGCGCGCGAACGTGTCTCATTTCAGCACATAAAGATCCGTTTCTGGACAAATTAGATGTCGCAGATACTTCAGTGTCCAAAATAATCGAATCCAATTTCGGTGTAATGCAACTCATTACGTTCACATACCTTTGGCGTGTCAGCGTTGCTCCGAACCCGTACGAGATCTCCAGTCTTTAATGCGGTGACTATATCCGACTAAATATACAGAAACCGAACGAGACATATATCACAGTCGAGTACTGAAAGGGAACACCACCACGCTCGCAAAAACAAACAAAGGACTGAAAAAAAAAAATCAAAACCTCGAGCGATTCGACTGATACACACATTCAAACTACGACGGACCCCCTTCTCACAAAATCTCATTATTTAGCATAAGAACAGGATGTGTGTATAGAGTATGAGGCCCATCGTTCACGCTTTTATGAAGCTCTTTGATTTTGAACACGGATCAACAAGATTTGAACACGAACAATAAATGATTAATGATGATCAAATCCCACGAAAAATTTCATTCACACTTCGTTTGGGTTTTTATCTATTCATCCGTATTGCCTGTTTTTCACCACTAAATTATACTCCCCCTGGCCTTTAGGCCTACGGGTTAAATTTGTCACTAGATACAATCGTCTTGTGTGTGTTTGTGTGTGTTGTTGTCCCCCCCCCCCTTTTTTTTTTTTTTTGCTAAGGTTCAGTAGTTTTGACCTTGTATTCACAGGATATGTCCAGAATCTTCAATAAGTGCATGTGATTGTTCACACAGGCGGAATCAAAACAAACAAACAAACAAACAAACAAACTATCTCAGGTGTTTTATTTTTTTAATACACAGACGGGCATGGACAGGCCGACGGATGAAAGGACAGACGGACAGAGAAACGGACTACCAGAAAACATTGTGCTTCAGGCACATGTCAGAAAAACAAACAGACTAACACACAACCACACGTTTTAAAAAAAAAAAAAAAAATCATATACATTACACCTTTCACTGAAAACAATTACGTCCATCAACGAACCTGGACCATTTTTTTTTTTTGATGGATACACAGTTTATTCATCAAATCCATCAAAAGTACAATACATTCATGGTATATTGCAATCTGTACATACCAAGTATAGACTCTGTATGATTTACACCTTTCATTCAAACAACAACAACAAAAGAAAAAAAAATGTCGCAAAGATTCTTTACACAGATACCTAGATTCCCGACACAAGGTATTGGGGTTACAAGAAAGCAACAAAGAAAACGGCTTCTACGATTACACTCATGACACTTGTTTGAGGCCGTCTGGTACGGGGGGAAAGTCTATAAAGTCAGTACCCCTTGCTATCTAACAGCCAAGCTGCGGGTTTAACACGAAAGTCACAGATATCACTGTAATCACACATGGACTGCAGAAATGTGGATAATACCCATCCAGAAGACACAGGTGGATCATTAAAGATATCTAGCTCTATTTTATGCCGCATTTTTTTTCCAAATGGATTAAAAGTCTGAATCTGGGTAATGGGGTATATGCACAATGCCGCCGAATCAGGCGTAAGTTCAATATTACATATTATCATACAGTTACAACAGCATTCATAATCCTATCGCCTGCGAGCCTATACCCCTCAACATCAACCTGCCCCCACACAAAAGCTTTGTGCAATCTGAAATGACCCCGTAAATTCAAGATTATGGGTGCGCTGATAACAAATTTCTCTGAGGTGATTTGAAAATGCGTCTTGAAAGTCAGCCACTCCAAATTATTAACGGGACTCGGATCCATAATTTAAAGAATCTGCAAATACGCCAAAGACTGGTGATTCGACTTTCATTGTTGTTTTCTTGCTGTTGTTATCGTGTGTGTGTGTATGTGTGTGTATGTGTGTGTTGTACGTATCATGTGTACGTGTGTTAGTCATCTTCTGACACACGAGGTATTTCAAACTATATGAATTTTACTCAGTCACACAATCTTCATATCTACTAAAGATATGCGAAAAGGGTGGAACCTAGGCTTGAGACTTGTTGTTGGTCAAATAAAGAGTTTAGTCACAAAACGAATTAACACCATTCTTGCTGATTTGACATATTTGTCATTAAGGGTGCTAAAAAAACCAAAGAAAATAATCAAAAAATGTGGGACAGTTTCAATCAAAACTTCAAGAATATTCCTTATTGCGTAACTGGTGAGGTATCACTAGGAAGGTTTTTATTTTAGCCTATCATGATGAACTTGTGTTAAAATGTTAACAAATGGTACTTAATCCCTTTTGCCTTCAGATGGAAAGGTGCATTACAGCTAATGAATAAGTCACCCTTTAACTCACTGCTAAATGAATTCAACACCACTATCTTTGCACAAGCAACGATTCTGATGTGTGAATTCTTCACTCCGATAATTCGCTGTACCAGAGATTCTTATACAACATGCAGGCAAGAAATCAATGCCTTTGGCAAAATGTACCCTGACAGTACTAAAAAATTATAAACAGTTTCCTGTAATTGGATGTGATTTTGGAAGGCACGCCACACTCCGCACAGTACATGTGTATACTAATGTAGTTAATTAATTTATCTTTGGCTGCCGTGCACCTGCCATTATGATTTTTGCACTCTCTAAAGATATTTCTGCACGCTTGAAATAATTCATGCTATCTGAGTAGATTTTCTTCTATTCCTTTTTCTTTTCTTTTTTTGGCTGAAACCCTTTACAAAATTGTTTTCATGTCCGTCCCCCAATGTGATTTACAACATAAGTGATTTTGGTGGGTTTATGGGTACAGCAAAAACAATCTGTGACTAAAAAATATGTAACATAATATTGATTGTATTTTGCTATTCAGTGACTCATGGTCAAAGGACAGGAAAGATTAAAAGAGCTAAAATACATTTTGAACTTGATGTGACCTAGTTGAAGGTTTTTTTTTCTTGTTTCCCTAATGGTATACTTTAATCAAATCTAGAAATGCAAGTTCAGCACCAGTGTACAATGGATGGTGTTTCAAATCATAAGAGAGCTGAGAAAATGACTAGAAATGCTTGCTTTCAAAACCCCCATTAGACATGTTTCTCATGAGAATAATCATTGTGAGTCCCTTAGGTTTGCTAGGTAAACTAGGTAGTGCACAACAATTTTCATCACACAAAAGTTTTTAGTTTTGATGACAGTTTGAAATAATTAATGTAATTTTCTATGTGTTGTTTTAAATGAACACACAGCTGCAAAGTGGGTGACATCTGAGGAAAGACTGCATCACTGTAACCATCTAATAAAATGAAGACCAAGCATTACTGCAACCTACACCAAGACAACATCCCACTTACAATCTGTTAGAATCAATAAATAGGAAATTATGAACAATAACACCAAAATTGATAATTACGTGTTTGTCAATTTTGCTACATGGCAAGTCTTTGAATTATCAATATCATTGATCTTCATAATCATTTGTAACTTTTCTCAGTTGGGGGCTGGGTCTACGATACATAAACTATAGACACATTACTCTGAAAGTTCAGCTGAAAAGCAATCAAACATTTTTCTTCAAACAGCGACTAATTTCATTTATCATTCCTCCTGCTGCATATCCTTGTCAAAGAAAACAAATTTGACTTTTAATCACTTCACAAACTTCACCGATGCCATACTCATTATCTTTGTTGAGGGTGGGTGCCCAACTACACATTTCACGGCACGTTAACCCATTGAGAACGAGTCCCGAGTATACTCGGGCAGGTGTCTGTGGGAAATGCGTGTTGTAGCAAAATCAAACCGTCCTCAATAGGTTAAAGTTTGCATAAAAGCAGCTTTGGAACACCAAAGACTACACAGTGTTAGGCCACTAACAGCCTCCAAATCTTGTTCGCCCCACCTACCTACACTTATAGTCTTCTCACCCTCCACCATACAGAAAACAACCTAACCCGACTATGACCCCCAATACACATCCTAAACCCTCTTATGAATATGGAAAGAACAAAAAGACATCAAATGATATGAACCAAAATCTAGTAAAATCAAACCAAAAAAAGAAAGAAAGAAAGAAAAGTGTATTTTTGGTACATTTAACAAAATACTGTACTGCTGAGTTCAACTCAAAATAGAATACACTTTTTTTTTAGGTGATAGGCATAACAATTTTAACCCATTTATAAGATACATCTTCCAAAAACAACAACAGTCACAACACAAAGCTTTACACATTGTTTTTGCATAAGGCACCTCATTATGCACAGAATAAAGATTGTGTATGTTCACAAAAAATTACATCAAACATCCCCTCTATATGAAAGGAAACAAATTAAGCACTTTAGTAATTACTGCCAATAATGCAATATTTTCCCCTAAAACTTAAACAAATACAAACATGAACATTTCATGAACTCAAGCAAAATAATGGAATTTTAATAACAAATAATTCACGAACTTCTTTAAGTAGCTGTAGATTAAGTCTTCAGGACTGGACTTTAGCTACCAGAAAGATAATTAGGTATACTCTAAACACTTTGTAGATGTGCATAAAAACACTTGCTTAGATAACAAAAAATAAATGCAAGTGACTAAGTTTGAAGGCCAAATATTTTTGCAAATGCACACAAAAATATGAGGGAATCAAGTTAAATGTTGGTTTTTTCACAACATTTTTGGAGGGACTTATATGTCTTGTTCTAACAAACTGAAGACCTCTTCCCATACATATATATGTATAGTACATAGCATGGAATGAAGACAAAAAGACATGTGTAAGTGAAGACAACAGTAATTTTTTTATGTTGAAAAAGAGAGAGAGAGAAAAAAACAAAACAAAACCGGGGCTTCAATGTAGGGTAAAATGAAGTGAATGTGGCATGTATACATAGTTACACTGTAGACACCCTTCAAAATAGAAACAACACAATTTGAAACAATCTCCCTGCTAAAATGCCAAATATGCAACTTTCATGCATTCTGTTGACAATAAAGCAGCTGATACATGAATATTACGAAATTATGACTGTCTTTCAAAAATTCTTGCTAACAAACACCCTACAATACTATACTTAAAATGTATTGACTTATACATTGTACTCTATATTTTTTTTAATTATCTTTTGCTTGCTAACTACAAGAAATCAGCAAATGCATAACTAAAACTCAGGAATCATTGTTTCACTTCTATTTCTGTATTTTGTATTTCTACAACAAATAAAGCCGCAAAAATATCCATCAACATTCCAATGAAAACAATTCACACTGACAGAAGAGTGGCTATCTACAAAATGCCACCTTATTTTCGTTTTCTCAATTCAATCAATAATGATCAACTGAAAAGTATAGAATAAAAAATCAACTCACACTGAATAAAGTATAACATAAACTCTATAAACTTTACCCTTCTTCGAAAATCTGATTGCAACATACAATTTGTTTCCTGATTCTGCAAATTATTATAATGAATCGCGTGCAATGATACATATATCCAGTTACACACAATGCCTGCAATTTGACATTTTATTTCAACATAACGCTGTGATGGAATATTGAAGTTAGAGCTTTTCCATCAAATTCTAAATTCACTGAAATTATCACAGTAATGAATGGTGACACAATGAAATTACAGCTGTAATCGGATATTGCAGTTTAAATACATTTCTATAGTGCACTCCCATTATCACAAACACGGTCATGACAAAATCCTCATTACAACAAAGAAAAATTCAGGTCCCAAAAATATTATCTAAATATCTCCATATACTTAACCATCTGGCTACAACAATATATTGAACTGTCAGTCCCAAAGACTTCATTATATTGGGATTCGCCAGTATTGACTTTTTACATGGGTTGGTGTCTCACTGAATGCTTGCTAAAGTGACAAGATCATTTTGAATTGTAGTTCACGCAAACCTTCAAATCAAAGACTGACTATATGTCAAGAAATACATCTTGTTCACTTTTACACTGGAACAAATCACAAAAGAGGGGGGGGGGGGGTGTGAATAATGCACAACATATCAAGCATTTGCCAGTAAAAATTAAACCACATAGAGGTATGGAACTTATCTACCTTTCACTTCGGAAAAGGGGGGCCAAAAGCACTAGGAAAATATCCCTCACTACATTAGCGTACTTTCTGCATATTCTCAACTTAAACAATGACCCCCCCCCCAAAAAAAAAAAAAAAAAAAAAAGATGCAGAGAACCAGCAATGGAGTACTTCAGAGTATTGAGTATTGAATGTGCACAAAACAAACAAACAAACAAACAAACTCACTGAATCAAAGTCACGACGGATCATCCACAGATGTGGGCGTTAAAGAGGTCACATGACAAATCAAAGATCTAGGAGACAGAACATGTGATGAGAAGCTATTGAAGACAATAAAAGGTGAAAAAAACAAAACAAAACCCAACCCATAAAGGGGCTTGGAGGTGGTGTCAGGGATGTACTCTGAGGGTCTCAGATGTAGTTCCTCCTAGCCAGGACCAGTACGCCCAGCATGATGTTGAGACCGAGGAGTAAACTGATGATGTAGACATCCCAGTACTGGCCAAAGAGCGCATCCAGATCTACTCTCTTTAGAATGTCGGAATTCTGAAGGAGAGGGAGGAGGAGGAGGAGAAGAAAAAAGGAATGCTGGCATTATCAAATTGTGATTGAAATCAAGAGAAATTGTCAGTAATGTCATTTGAGAGTCACAGCATGCATCTGCAAATGATGAACGACAGACGTATGATTTCTGTCATGAGCGTAAGTACAAAATACGGTAATGATGTCATGCGAATGCTCTGAACATGAAATAATGATATCCATCGCTTGGTAATATTCACTCAGTTCTGGTGAGATCATGTTTGGTTCACATTCTATATTATCTTTCAGGTACTAGTACTTACACATTGTATGCACATCAGCATATCCATGAGTTTAACCTGTTCTTCCCACAATTCTCTGAGAGCCTTCAATGCCTCCAAACAAGATTCTTTTTTGCCTATCGTCAAACAACAGACAAGTTTAGTAATCCGCCTGTGCAAAAGCAGTCAAACAGTACCTGGTACATGTATCCCCTTTCCACAGTCAACTGCATGTGCCATTGAACAATGTAAAATGTTAATCAGATGTGTGATATGAATAGAGCCTGTGCTGATGGACTCGCAAACTCTTTTGTTATACACTGTAAGAAGGGCATCTAAGTGGGGTCAGTGAAAGTCAAAATCTAGTGAGCTCAGCCTTGATGGCTATGCACGCTTTCATGCAAGTTTTATAGCAAAACAAATGCACTACAACGTTTGAAAAAGGTAAATTGCAGGTAAACAAAATTACACACAGTTTTGATACAGAAAAAGAACACACATTTATAGAAGAAACTCCAATCTTTTGATCAAAGTCATTTTTTCTGGCCAGCATAACATAAATGAACATGAATTTAGGCCATGAATGCAGACATGCTTGTCTACATTTGAGAACCTGGCATACCAGGTTCCCATAAGGAACAGATTTCTCTACCAGTCGCCAAGGTAATTCTGTAACTGATTGTCTCTGAAAAGAGTGACATTAAAGGGATGGTATGGTTTTGGTTGAAATGGCGATTTAGATTTAAACTTTTTACAGGATAATTAGAAACCACTTGTATGAAATATTTAAGAGCATACAATTCTAAGAGAACTTCAAAGTTCATTTAAATCAGTTTTGAAATGGTTGAGATGTCAAAAAACAAAGTAAAACAAAGTGGTCCCAATAAAAGGTAGGTCCCACATTTTATGAGGACCTCTATGTTTTTGGATTTTTCAGTTATTTCAAAACTGATTTACATCAAATAAACTTTAAATTCCTCTTAGCATGGTATGCTATTTAATATTTCATACACTAGTAAGTGGTTTCTAATTACCTCACAAAAGTTAAAACCTGAATCCCAATCTCAACCAAAACTAAACCATCCCTCTAAGCTCCTAGAATCCTCCTGTATAGAGCAATGACTGCTGTATGTGTGGCAATTCTGCACCTGTTGCACCGCAGTGGTTTGCCAAATTTCAATTCAGGAAAAAAAAGTTACATTTGTCTTGTTCTGCTTTGTTTGTAAACCACATGCTAACACAAAGATAAAGCAAGTTAAATCTAGGTGCGTGGGCACACAGTAGGTTCGACATCTATGATCTCACTCGTTTGCGATACACTTTGAAATTCATGAAGTGCTGTGCAATAAGTCTCTCTGTAATTCAATGACACTGCATGAAAGGCATCTGCCGACAAATTAGATTCATTACTAAAACTGCCTGCAGCGGCTCCTAGTCGGCGATATTGCTATCTGCACCTCATTACAATCCATGGCCAAAGACCACTGTCCATTTGCCGATAATATAAGTCATATCTGGTCAAACATGCGAGATTAAAATCTTCCAAAAGTCCCTTCACCAAGTCCCCCACTATTGATCTTCTATTGATCTACTTGCGGGTGCATCGCTTCAATTTGCATTGTGAAATATCCACCAGCTTCGCTGACATTGGGGCTCTTCTACAAGTAATATTTTGTGGAGAGTGTGTTGCCCCCAGACAGGAGTAATTCATTCATACTAAAGTAAGTCACACAGATATCTTTTCGAGTTGGATAAATTCAATTACAACAGCATTCAATGCGATATCCCATCATAAGGGGAACAGTTCCAAGAAATATGCCCAAAGACTTGAAAATGGGTTAAAAAAATGAAATATATGCTGCTGCAGTCCTCATACGATGTGGAACATTGACAACATTCTCTTTATCTCAAATATTGATACATTCTGAAGTTAATAAGATACCAATACAAGACTGGAAAATACTAATATGAGGAAAAGAATCAGAGAGTTGCAGACCGCACACTCTCAATGCACCTGGCACTGACTGACACTGAGAATGTGCATTCTCCTGGCCAACAGCACATGTCCTGAAAGAAGTAGCAGGAAATGGGCAAATTATCCCAAAATGTAGCTGAATTTAACTCACAACTGCAGTCCCTGCCTACCAGAGACAGGACAGAGAATGTAAGTTTGCACTTCCTGTGCTTTGAAAGTACAGAAGACAATACAGATGAACACCCTTTAATCAAATACTTTCCATATCGCTTACCCCACGAGACTATGTGGGAAAAAAAATAGGTTGTATTAAACAAAACAGAGGGCACATGACAAAGCAAGAGATTTACAGACAAATCTTTTGTAACAAAAAATACTTTCAGGATTATTAAAGCCAAAACATAGTTCTTGTATGCCACCAGAACTTTCCATTACTGCTCTGAAATGTAAACATATGCATAAGAAATGTCTGAAATAGCGCTGTAATAATATTTTAGTCGGGTAATGACAAAAATGCGTAACATTAGCCAAAAAGGTTCACAGTAAGTCCACAATCTGGGAGCTTACCCCATCATGGTTGCTACATAAATTTTCAAAATGGATTATCAGTAATCGACAAATTGGACCATAACAATATCTATCAATCTTCCATGCCAGCATGCAGCTTGTTCGAAATAATCACTGCACGGGCACATTCGATCATCACGTTACATTCTTTTGTCCCACAATGCTGAACGCGAGGTTAACAGGGAGAGCCTTCTGGAATAAATGTCATGTGGTACAATCGAAAGTATTCTACACTTGTGACATCAAAACACTCCATCATCCTGGCAAATTGCGTCAGTCAAGTAAGTTTCTTGGCAGTCCCTTTGAATGTAATAGAAGCAAATTAAAATGATGGAAGATGAATTTTTAGCCCTTCCAAGAACTACATTTTGGTTTCAATACCTTAATTAAGGTGGCACAGACACTCCAAAACTCAGAACAAATTGAAGAATGTGGAAAAGACACTGGGAAATCATTGTAAATAATATTCCAAGAATAACACCATCAATTCTGCCTGATATAAGACCGACAGGAGCTGGGTAAAAAATTCATTTTTTTTTTCCTGACAAAGCTTTTGGAACTCTTGGTAGTTTGATTTGCACAGTATTGCTGTCTTATGTCTATGTTTATTGTCTTGACTCATTCAGTTCTTTTAATATCTCGGCACATGCCTTTCGTGCAAAAGCTTTAATATCACAGGGATACTGAGCAAATCATGTGAATATGCTCCCCCTCCAACTGATTTAGCGAAGAAATGTAGTTTGGCAACAGCACCTACTGTAACGAGCATGATCAATGCAAATCTTAGTGTAGGCACTGTTCAACAGAATTTGAAGACAGCCATTATTCGCCCAACCCCAGAGAGGTAAATTTAGATCCAGAATCCCTTCAGATTCTCAGCAAATCAGTAGACCGAGCTGTTTTTAATCAGTTGACTACTGGATACATTATCTCAAAACAAACATCCTTTGACTCCCGTCTGTTCGAAAACAGGTCTGGGCACAATATTGAACTGCTGCTTACAAACCTAACTGATTAAATATTGAGAGAAATGGATCCAAGAAATATCACTGCTCCTGTTATGCTACGATAAATGTCATCAGCCTTTCATATTCTTGATCAAAAGATCATAATACAGCGTCTGAAAGCCATGGGCGTGGTTGGAACTGCCCTAAACTGGTTTGATATCATATCTGACAGACTGAACTTAGTGTGCTAATGCGAAGGTTAGTGATTTCCGCTCGGAGCAAACTAAAGTTAAGCTTGGTGTACCCCAGGGTTCGGCTGGTGGCCCACTTCTATTGTTTTTCCATTGTACATAACACCAACTGGAAATACCTCCCTAAAGCACTGCATCAACTGCTACTGTTATACAGATGACATCCGATTTTTTGCTTCTACCAAACTTTCATTCCCATCACTCTTGGAAGCAAGAATTAAACTTCAGTTATGTTTGGACAATCTCAGACTGGGGTTGATGTCAAACGGTCAGATGGACTCCAGTTATGTTTAGACAAATTCAAACTGTGGTTGACATCAAAAGGTACTAAATTGAATGGAAATAAAATCTGAGTTTTTGCTACATGGACCAAAACAAATGCTATCTTAAACAAATAAAAAAAATAATAATAATGTCTTATTCATCCAGGGTAGCCTCTTCAGTGTTGCCACTGCTCTACCAGAGGGCCCTGCCATTATTATTACCCCAGTGTCACCAGGTACCCATTTATACACCTGGGACGAGAGGGACATGGTACGTAGGTAAAAACATCTTGTCCAAGGATGTGAGCACTTGGTCGGGAATCGAACTTGGATACTCTGAATGGAAGTCGGGAGTCGCATCCACTATGCCACAGCGCCCCCAATTTGTCATTTACAAATGACAAATGACTGGAATGATCTCCAAAAGACCCTTTGTCAAATGTCTGCAACATGAAAATTCAAACCAAACTTGAAATGTTCTTTATTCAACCTTTAATTAGTCATGCCTTACTTGTATTTCAATTTGTTTTTCAATAGCCCTTCTGTTCCTGTTTTTCATGTCATGTATGTATTAGTATTAAAGTGCAATGAGCATCAAAAGGCAGACCTATGTGCTATACAAGAAGCCACCATTCTCATCATAACAAGACGGTGAAAACTGTGTACAATATTAGTATTACAGTATTCTTCATTCCACAGACAAAATTTCCTCAGGATTACAATTTGAGAGCACAAAGCATGCTACCTTCACATGCTTGTGTGTTTTGAAGATTTCTATAATGAAACACACTTTAACTTCGCCTAAACTATGCCTATTGATATCATATCTGATGAAATTCATGAATCTAATAATCCCTGCTAGTCATTTTGGGTGAAATGCACTGCCAAGTAAATACATTGGTGAGAGATTTAGAAAACGATGGTCAGTTTACGCAGGAAAAAAGAATGAATGAGAAATATTGAGAAAACAAGCAATTATGCAAATTGTAAGATATTGGATGAAAAAGGAGATTAAAAGATATCACATAATTAGCAGAATATAATCTTTAAAAAAATTGCTCTTGCCATCAAATATACTCCTGTACTAACATGTGCCTGTCTTAAAAGGGGCATTACTTATGCTGCATATTTGTCTCAGTAATCTCTACCCATTATTGTACTTGTCTTTACCTGGTAGTTCTGTCCATTCCACTGTTCAAGTGGTATTTTTATGAGTCCTCGATCATAATCACAAACTGAAGAAGCAAAGACCATTAGCCGGTGCAATTTATCAACCATATTCGTCGGAGATTTTGCCAGGGAAAAGTATACGATGATAATGTCATCATTTCCAAAGCGAACCGCCAACGCACATCAGAAACATTATCGCAGCAGGCAAAATCTCTTACTTGTCCCTGGGGCTTAAAGATCCAATGACTTACAGAACAACAGCACCAACAAAATCGCCTCAAGAAAAACTTTCTCATGCATAACACAGTGGCCAACCACTGCACATCTATCTACATTCACCCTACATTTTTCACAATTTGGTGACCATTCCAGCACCAACAAAGGACATAGATAAAGGAAGGAGAGAAATCGCTGTGCCTGTCACAATAATGTGATTTGAAGGAACAGCGTTAAATTCAAAATCGTATAAGCATTTCAGACAACATGAAAAAAAGTTTCAACAGCAAGTCTCGAGCGCTACCCAATGTGCAATTTCAGATGAAACTGATGTCATAATGAGCATTTACTTCCCTCTGTCAGACAGCCCCCCCCCCATCAAGAAAAAAAAACGAGAGAGAAATAGATATTATATATATATATATATATATATATATATATATATATATATATATATATATATATATATACACATACATATACATATATATATATGTATATATATACACTTGGTGATTCTATCCTTCTATAAAGAGTGCTCAATATCCTCAAATTTGATAATTTGTTAATTTGTTATAGTGTCACGCGCTATAAAGGGCGTCAAGTCAATCCGATGCATTGATCAATTGTAATTATTATTATTGCCTGATATACGTAATAATGAATGTGATTCAGTACGCGCTGGTCACTATGGTCATAGCGCGTAAACTTATGGTGTCGATGCATTGTCCAACGGTTTAATCATAGGAGTTTATAATTGGCTGATATACGTAATAATGCATATGATTAAGTGCGCACTGGTCACTATGGTCCAAGCGCGTATAGTTTGTTTCGTTTTGTTTTTGTTTTGGTATCACGCGCTAAAAATGCGTTAACTCAATCCAAATGCATTTCTGGGATGTATTTAATCATTGCCTGATGATTGCGCCTCATGGAGGTGACATGAAACTCCGAGTAGCAATAAATACGGATGAACCTGCTGTCAACCGAGTGAACTTGTTCCAATACTTCTATGTATATATATATATATATATATATACATATATAGATATATATAAATTAGGATATACAGGTACAAATATGCACATTTTCTGTCTTTACTGCAGAATTCTATAATCAAATTGAGTCACTCTTGCTCAGGAGATCATTTCCACCTGGCTACTACATCTCTCACCACATGTGCATTAATGCAGGTATCATAGCTGGAACCTATGAGTACTAGTACAACTCTGTATGTAGGTAGGACTGGGGGGTGCCCGGGGAGGCCCATGTGCGCTGCTCGCTGGTAATGGTCTGCTGACAGGCTGAGTGTTTTCCATAAAAGAGGGCTTCTTCATTATTCTTTCTTGAGTAAACAACCTGACTCACTTCACTAAATTTGAGACCGGTCGCAAACTCGTGCGCTGCAGTTATCAGGTGTTAAATGGGGAACTGAAGGGGGTGGGGTAGAGGTAGGAGTTGATGGCAATGTGAATATTGATTTATATCTTGTCATTTCTATCAACATGTTACTAGTTGAAAAGAAATTTGAAACATTTCATATGATACAATATCTAATGAAGATATTAAGTCATTGTATGCAGGCAGAGATTAAAATAAAAATTATCCAATATTACATTTTAAATGACATATTCTTCTTTCACTTAACAATCTTGATTATTTGCTTAGAATACATGTATGTACAATACCCCCCAAAACAAAACAAAACAAAACAAAAGAAAGAGCATTTCAAACGACGTGTCTACATTGATATCCAAGACTTATTTGCATAAAGCCTTGCAACTATTTTGTATAACACTATTACTTCAAAATTTTCAAATATTGGCACGGCTGTAATGACTACAGTAAGTCACTATACTGCCTCATCAGTGCACAGTACAAATCTGCAAAATGAAAGGAATTAATGGCCTGACTTGATGATAAAAACGAGTCTAAAGCAAGTCAAAAACAACTAAAAGCCTAAAAAGGCAATAACCGAAGAAAATAAAAAGACAACAAAAAGAAACAAAAGTTCAGCCAAAGAGGTTACAGACGAAAGGAATACACACTGTGTCGATCTTGGGTTCTGCTGAGCCTGATTCGACATTCCTGACCTGCTGCTTTGGTAAGTGTCACATGATAGTGATTACTCTAATATAAGACTGCATTATAAATGAGCAATAATCCAGAGGGTAGCCAAGCTATATGGATGTGGTCCCATGAATGCCAAATAAGATCCTTGATACCTAGCAGTCAGGATTTTCTCCTTGGATGAAAATACAAATACGACATAGCAGCTCTCTATTCAGTTTGCACACAAACAATTCACCCGATTGTGATTTTTCTCACAACAGAAATTTTCTTTGGACCTGTTCTTGGTATATATTTAGGGTGATATGTTTTGGCACGTCACCCCCAGTGGATATAAGTTCTGTCTGTGCCCAAATATTTGAGAAAAATGAAAATTAGTGACATTTTGTGAACAAAACAAATAGAGAGCTGCTTAACACCTAGATCACACAGACTTGCCAATTTGCCCTACTCTCTGAACTTTTTCAATTCATAACTTTTTATATGTGTCTGATTTTTTTCCACCACATTTGCACTAATTTACTTGTCTAATTTAATGGTTTTCATACAAAGCAACAAATTATCCGGCTGGATTCTTTTTTCCTTTAAAGCATCTAAGATTAAATGCCATGTTTTGAAGAGCAAGGCCACACTCTTAATCAGACAAGTGATCGGGATACACAATGCTCGACGATGTCAACTTCTCTAATGCACATATCAAATAAACACTTATGATCTACGATTACGACGTCAAGAAATCCAACATGGCTTCTCAAGAGTGGGAGGCAGAAAATTGGGGGCACTTCAAAAAAAAAGAAGAAGAAAGAAAGGGGGGGGGGGGTTAGAGGAAAAAACAGAATAGTTGAAGGCATGTTCTTACACAGATGAAGCAAATGTAACATGACACTTGTATGTCTTGGGTCAAGTCATCAGCTTTCCGCTAAAAGTTCGTGGAAACCACCGCCTTCACAACTGGTGGCTACTTGTATACATCAGTCTTCTGATGTTGAGAGGGTGAACGTGAAGTACGTAATTGGTTACCTGATTATAAGTCTGGAGAGTAGAGATGCAGAGTAAATTATCGTGATACTCTAAAAACCAGCCTTCATGTAGCTATTAACCTCTGTACTATTTTCTCATCTCTTCCCTCCCCCTCTCCACATTTATCAATCTATCCATCTATCTTGACATCTGCCTATCCATCTATCGTTACATTTGTCTATCCATCTATCTTTACATCTGTCTATCAATCTGTCTTTACATTTTGATCTTTACTTATAACTTCCTACAATGTTTCAATTCAATTCAATTCAATTCAATAGTTCATTTATTTCCATCAAAGAGAAAAAAAAAACATAATTCAAAGCGGTACAAGTTGTCAATTTGACTTTCATTCATCTGATACGGACAGTTCATCGAACACAATATAAAGCATGTGCACGAATGATATTATGACCAAAAAATGCACACTTTGTCATGGTTTGTAAAAAAGGGTAATCATAACAATGTTATGATTAGACTGATGAAATATCCCTCAGGGAAATCATGTCTGCCCTTGGTGACAGGATGTTCATGTTTAATGCTGCTCCCAGATTGTGGAATAATCTCTCCCTGTTGTCAAGGCAAACAGAGTCATGATTGTGAGACCAGGTTGAAAACTCATGTTCTTTTGATAATGCACTACATAATTTGCATTATGAACCTGTCATGACTGTTATTTTGTAAAGTGCAGTAGAGCACATTTTCATCATAGCCACGCAATATGAATGTCTTTTATTATCATTATTATTATTATCATTATTATTATTGTTATTATGATTAATACTATTATCATTATCATCATCATAATTACCTCTCTATCTTGCTTTGCATCAATTTTTTTCTTTCTCTCTCATTCTATCATCTACTGATCTATCTATCAACCTACCATTCATTCTATCTATCTATCTGTGGCGCTGTGGCATAGTGGAAACAACTCCCGACTTCCGATCGGAGGATCCGAGTTCGAATACTGCCCAGTGCTTACGTCCTTGGACAAGATGTTTTTACCCACTTTGTCCCTCTCGACCCGGGTGTATAAATGGGTACCTGGCAATGCTAGGGTAATAATAATAGCAGGGCCCTCTGGTAGAGCAGTGACAACACTGAAGAGGCTACCCTGGGTAAATAAGACCTTATTATCATTATTATTATTATCATTATTATTATCATTATTATGATCATTATCATTGTTATTATTATTATTATTATTATTACTATTATTATTATTATTATTATCATTATTATTATTATTATCAATATTATTATTATTATTATTATTATTATTATTATTATTATTATTATTATTATTATTATTATTATTATCATTATCATTATATCTATCTATCTATCTATCTATCTATCTATCTATCTATCACTTTCCTTCGAACATGTAGTTTGTCAGAGGATGCTACAAGACTTCTTCAACCAGTCTTCGGCATTCTATCAGTGCTATCATCCCTACATGCCCCCCCCCCCCCCCCCAGAAAAAAAGAAAGAAGAGATACAAGAGGTATGTCTGTACCACTGGGTTGAGGGAGCCGAGGGATGATGAGATACATATGCTACATGGTCTGCTTGCAATTAGATCAAATCTTCACAGCACAGCGTTTGTTCTTGGTTAAAGGAACTGTATCATAGGGAGACTATGTAATGTGTAGGTTGGCCAGTAGCAGAATATTGGGAATCTCTTTACTGCTTTAGAAAACACTCACACAACAGGCTCCTGTAAGCAGCTCAAATTGGAGAAGAATACTGAGCAGTTTTAGATTTCTATCAGCAACCTCCTAGTCTATGGGTAGGATTCATAGCATATTCCCTTCAGCACACATATTAGCTGACAAGCAATTCTATTTGGCAGACCTGCACTGGTCCTGGTTTTCAAGTTTACCACAATGGGCAACAATGAAGATCGATTTAATTGAAGAACCGGTTAACATGATTCTTCTTTGTATGCAATATATAGAACAAATTTATACTTCCTCTTATAAAATGGCCTATTGTCTCCCCTACCCCTCCCACCCCATATCCTGCAGAGTTAAGTGCTTACAAGATCAGAATAGAAGTTAGCAACACTGTTGCTAAATTATTTAGGGAGTCAGAAATGTTTGATAATCAATAAAATTGACCTCCCTCCCATTAACTAGCTGATCTGTAGACCACTCATCAGCATCATCCTATTCCAAGGCACCTCCAATAGCAGGGGAATAGAGAGCTTTAAGTCCAATGAATGCACTTTCTATTCTACTTCATTTCTATCCCTCCCTCCAGCCATCGTATATTGTGCAGAATGAGCTCTCTCTCTTTTTTTTTTCTCCCTCCCTCCTCTTTCTCTTTCCTTGCCCCACCCCCTCTGCTCTCTGTCTGTTTCCCTCTCACTCAATCTCTCTAACCGTTAACTCTAAATCGTGTAGAGCAGTCTCAAGTCGGCAGCTTGGGTATCCAACCAGAGAGGCTCTGGAAGGACGATGCAAACAGCTCTGGAGAACGTCTGAACGACGCTCAAGAGCCATTCCTCTCCGCTGCATCCTGGGGAGGAACCACTCGCCGATGCACTGTGGAAAACTGTGGAAGACCCGTCCGCCACATGTTCTGTTTCCAGCCATGATTTCCCATTTCTGCAGCCACTCTTTCCCATCCCCTCCGATCCCTTTCCTCTCCCTGCCCCCTCCCCCTTCCCCTCCCCTCCTCCCCCCCCCCCCCTTCCCAAATTGATCCATCCATCCATTGACATACACATCTGAGGTGTATTACAGTCTTGGCATGTAGATCCAAATGTGTGGTCCTCTCTGCTGACTTTAAATTCTCATGTCCTACACCATCTCCCTTTAAAGGCACATAGACCCGGTAGTTTAGTCGAATGAGTACACGGAAGGACGGCGCAAGTTCCCTACACACAACTACGAAAGGACTCCTCTTTAATGCTTACGCTTAGACCAATTTCCACCAGTCCGCTGAACCGGGTCTACACATCTTTAAAAGAGAGAAGACCAGAAATACAAGAAATACATGCCTTTTTTTTTTTTGTCCCTCTTGATGACCAGAAATGACAGATTCTAAAATAAAATAAATACAATCTGTGCTTTAAAAAAAAAGAATCAACCACCTAAATCACTTTGTGTTATTGTTGTTGTTGAGCATCTTTCATGATTTCCATGAGTTAACCTGTTCCTTACGGGAACCTGGTACACCAGGTTCCCAAGATGAAGACAAGAGTGCCTGCTTTTGTGGCCTGAATTCATGTTTCTTTGTGTTATAATGCCCCCCCCCCCCCCAAAAAAAAAAAAAAGTCGGTTGGATAAAAAGATTTGAGTTTATTCCATCAGCATTTGTTGTCTTTCTGTTGAAAAAAAAATGCATATATATCATAGTATTGTTTACATTTTTTCTGATTTAGTTTGCGCTTGCTCTGCTATAAAACTCGTATGAACATGTACATTAGCAATCAAAGCTGAGCTCAGTAGATTTCTAAGTTCGCGGACCCCAGTCATCCCATTCAGGTGCCTGGTTTTGTGTAGAACAAAAGAGTCTGTGAGCCCATCAGCGCACACTCTATTCAGACATGTATCGCACCCGATCGATATTTTCATTGTTCAAAGGTACATGTAGTTGACCATGGAGAGGGGATACATGCACCGCTTGACTGCTTTCGCACAGGTGGATTACCAACCCGTCCGTTCTCTGTCGACGGGCAAAAAGAATTTCGTTTGGGGGCATTAAAGACACTCAGAGAATTGCGGAAGGAACGGGTTAACCTATTAGTCACTGAAACACCCAGAACCGCCTGTCTGTTTTTTTATTAATAGTTTTATGCTTTACCATTTTTTTTTCATATAGAATATATAATTATGTAATTTGAAAAAGGTCAACAAATGTATGTCTGAATTACGTCTGAGACACCACTCTCTTGATAAAGTCTTGGGCTTTCAAATAAACATAACAGACAAGATAAGCACGCAGAGAGCTATTTCATATCATTTAGAAAGTTGTCGAAATGAGAACAATATTGCTGTACCTTCCTGTGAACCACAGGCCATAATGTAAAGAATCTTCAGTGGCTAAAGGGTTAAGCATCAACTTTCCTGAACAGCAAACTCATGTTTCCAATTGTTTCCTTCACAACTAGGAAGATATCAGCTGTATGCAGCTCAAGAACACCGGGACCTTTCAAATGTCAAGAAATCACCTGTGATAAAATGTATAACTGCGGCATGAAAGAAAGGGTATGATGCAGTTATAAAGAAAAAAAAATCAACAGTTGGTGAGTTTCATTAACGGTATACCCTCCCCCTCAAAAAAGAAAAAAAATAGATAATGGAACTCATAAATAAAGCATCTTAATTGGCCATTTGAGGTCGTCAGCATTACTACCGACAACCCTAAACATGAGCAGTGGCAAGAGATGGTGTTATCGACTGTGATTACCATCTCGACAAGAAGTTCGTGCACATAAACAATGTTTGTCTTCAGAATCACATTCTTGCATGCTTCCGTTCGTATATTACGGTCATTGAGATCTCCACTTTGAAAGGGGTAGAGCCAAATGTTAATGGTAAGAAATGTATGTTTGGCAAATAAACTAACCCAGCCTGCACCATTGCAGCTGATGTGAGGATCATTAGGCAGCTCTTGTAACATTAGCTCCTGCAACTCCCTCCAAATTCATTGTAAAAGCATCTGCAGCTACATGTAGGAAGTCTTGGATTCTAACAGTCGGCATAATCCTAATTGCAAGTCTTTATGGGACTTGGGCCCATGCAGCATGGTCATTACAAATGGGAGAGAGTATGTCTGCCCCAACTGAGTGACCATTAAAAGAGGCCTTTGCCCGGGCAGAGCGACGGGGCAACTCTTCTTGCGGTGAGCCGCTCCGGAGGGTCTCTGTCAGATTTTCACAACTTCTGCCATATCACAAGATGGGTGTATGCACCTAAACTAGATCATTGCCACCAACCTACCCAATCCCCTTCCCCTCTGGTTCATTGCAAGGAAAAACAACAACAACAACAACAGCAATAAACCACAGTGCGCATCAAATGACAACAAGAAACCACATGGGCTTCAAACAACAACAACAAACCACAGTGCTAATAATCTATTTTACACGGAAATTTGGTTTGCATAGCAACAGAGTATGTGAGCAATGGAGGTATGAATGGCAAAGCAGATCAACATTACACTTTTTTTTTTTGGGGGGGGGGGTTTCCTCCTAGATGACAGAGACTAGTAGAAGGAAAAACAAACTCAGCAAACAACAACAAAGTGAGAGATATTCACAAACTTGTGATATTTGTCTCGAGTCAGTCCACATCTAATTCTAGCTTTAAAGACCACAGCATCGCCCATGGGACGTGCAAGAGTCGGCCGCGCAGCAGATATGGCAGTGGTCAGTTTACATCTACACAAATAGAGCATGCTTCTCTCCTAACCAAGTGGAAACCAAATGACCTTTATAGACACTACAAATGATTGAAACAAACAAAAGAATATATAAATGTCAGAGGTTATCATTTTTTTTTTTTAGTGAGGGCGATTTCAAAAGAGGAAGGGAATGTGGGTATGGGAACTATGGGCTCATAAATGGTTAAAGAATCAACAGAGAAACTTGGAATGGTGAGTTGATGGGCTGTCCTCTATCAATCACGGATATAAAAGGAGGTGTTAAGAGCAAACTGAAGTGTTTTGGGATGATTGCTCCAGTCTCATGACCACCTTAATCTTGATAATGACCATATGATGACGTTGCTTTAATTAAAAAAACAAAAGAAAATGTGAAGGGTAGCAAATCACACTCTTTACACTACTCATAGGCTCTGCTGTTACTCGAAAGATAGGTCGGTCAGTTCAGACTAATCTACAGTCCCTTCCGAATATTAACATACATTTAACATACATGCTGCTGCAAAGCATAGTTTGGAATATTTTGGTATAAAAATAATCAGAGGTTTATGTCAAAACCATGCCAGATACCTTCTTTTTTCTCGGGATCAATGGGCAGCAAGATAATATCACTCTTGAAGGAACAAAATGGCAAAATCGACTTCAAAAGGCCGACTTGGTGCGACATGTTACAAAAATATGAAGCTATGAAAAAATTCCAGAGGGAAATACATTGCTTAATGCTCCCCCCCCCCCAAGAAGTAAAAATATGTACGCAACAGAATTTACTGTCCTTGATATTTACCACAGGCAGTAAATGGTTTATCAGTAAACTGTGTTTCACCATAGTGATATTTCTTCACAGCTCTATTGACAGTAACAGCATCATATTCAAAATTGTATCTTTTCAATGCACTGGAAACAGCATCACACAGCTCTGTCAGCGAGATTCAACAATATCTGAAACTGAGCCACTAGAATTCTTGTTAAAAGAGCATCTGTGAGCACAAACTGCACTTATATGTAGTTTGAGCTGCATCAATATCCATCTATGAAAGACAAAGCAAAAAAAAAAAAAAGAAAACCTCCAGTTTGCAGCATTAAAACCATTATCAGTATCTGCAAACTATGCTAAGAACATCAAAGCCTAAAACACAGAAATACCAAACTACCACAAAGATGCACACATAAAAAAAAAAATAGAAAAGATGGTGTGGTTTTACAATGAAAGTATTCTGTACATGTTTCCAGTCGCTGAACTACAAAAGGTAGGGGAAAAGTACAGTTACCTGAACACAAAAGCACAGACTTGTGCATTCATTCTGAACATCAGTCTGCGGCACTCGGGGACATAATTGTGAATAGACGTAAAAAGGGGGGAGGGGGGAGGAGCAAATCTCTATCAGCATGAAAATCATTCCTTGAATCAAAATAATGCCCACTCATTCGAATCCCTCTCCAAACCCCCCTCCGTTGCCCCCTAGCCAGTCAATCCAAGGTGGGGGGACAGCGACGTGAATGCCCATTGTAAGAAATGGCTTCCAATGGCCACAAGCTAAAACATTTTACGATTTGATGAGTTGCGGCGAGAGGAAATTGCACAGCCTTTGGATGGCTTTTGGCATGCATCGGCAGTACACAGATCTCCTAACAAAGAGGCTCTTGAGAAGAAGACAAAAACAAAATGAATACAAGATAGAGATGACAAGAATGAAGATAGCCACAAGCATTGAGCAAGAAAAAGAAGAAAAAAATGTGCATGGTGGTGTTGTTTTGGAAATGGTTACTTCTGCAATCCAGTTGTTTCCCCCCCCCCCCCCACGTCAGTCATATCAGACTTTTACAAAGGGCAATCCATCATGGCTAAGAGCTGAAACAACAGAGACTTCAACAAATATCTGTCTCTGAAGGAATTCAGAGCACTTTGGGAGCCATCTGGTCTCTGAAAAACCACAAATCCACCTCGACTTTTTGCCATGGGACTCGGGTTGGGGGGCATAGAAGTGTCAGACATTCCCGGATGGGGACGGGAACGAGTTTGTTTGCCCCCTTTACCCACATATCGCTGGACCCCATTCACCGTCATCAGATGTGCGCTCTGTGCACAAACAGTGATGAGACATCATAGGTTGTTCTTACACGAACCAAGAGTGTGTAATTTGAATCATGATTTTAGTGATGAATCACTAGAATCGCATATTCAAATAACACATTTTTGTCGTGTGTAATGCAAACTAGAATTGCAGCAGGTTTAATATTGAATTGTAATTCAAATCATAAAATTAAAATGATGGTCCGGAGATGTTTTCCAGTAATAATAATCTCTAAGATTACAGACCAAACTGTTGTGAGTATGGACTGACTTCCAAATCATGTTTTCGGGGGAAGGGGGGGGGGGTGGCGGAGCTTATGGTGACCTGTCAACCGCCTCCACAGAGAAACTGTGCTTCTCACAGCTCAAGAGTGATTGACGGGAACTCAGAAAGAAGCCACACCTCCTCTCCTTGCTCTGATATTCAAAACCGCAGAATCCGCGAAGCCTTCATTGGTTGTGTGTATGGACAATACTTCTAATCGCAATTGTAATCGTAATTGTAACTCAGCATTCTAATCACAATTGTAATCGTAATTGTAACTCAGCATTCTAATTCTCGACCCATGTGAAAACGGTCACATGCATGGCTTCTTCCGCACAGGCAACTGATTCAGTTTGCAATTTCAATGTAACCAACTCCCCACTCATGGCAGATGCGGTTGTACAGGCGTTTTCATCGGGTTGTTGATCGGGACTGTAACACAAAAACCTCTTGCTGGAGCTAACCTTAGTGCCCCCTCAGGAAGTAAGGTATGTGACATGCACATTGCACTATGAACACTCAGCAACCAACTCAACTCCCATTGCACTTTCAGAAAACAGAACGGAGAAATACCAAGAAACTTGCTTCTTCTTTGATATGGTGGCAGGGGGAGGGGTGAGTGGAGACAAACTTTCTTTCAGGTCAGGAGCCATTTTAACGCTTCTGAATATCAATTTCTCATGCTCACATAGCACTGTTATATATTGCACAGTTACAAGATAAAATTCAAAGTACTGTAAAAGTGGAAATTTTCTCGGTGCTGAAATTTTCGCGCATTTTGCGCAACCAGAAACTAGCACGAAAATAAAAGCACACGAATATGTTTGTTTGCCATATGTTCCTGTGCGTGATGTTGTGATTCCGCGGAATTAAAAACACGCGAAACTCTTTTTACCCAGCTGAGCGCGAAAAATTAGTCGCGCAAAAATATCCACTTTTACAGTAGTCAAAGCATTAGCATACAATATCTGATGGATGCATCCTCTTCTCTCTCTCTCCCTCTCTCAATTCGTAGAAGCTTTCACCTGTATTGGAACAAAGGTTGACCATCAAGACCGGACAAACACTGATGGGAGAAATAATGACTGATTGATTTCAAAAATCTCTCCATAATGAGATATTAATATCCACTGATTTGCCAACTATTGTACCTTGTATGAGACATTCCTGTGTTGCTCTTTCATTTCACATTTCAAAGAAAAACAAGAAAAAAAAAAGGGGTGACTCTCTTTCGACCAAATGTGTTCCAGTTTCTGTTACATACATAATAGCAGATAAAGAAACAAAAAGAAATGGGTTGCAGTAATGCGTGCAAAAAAAATTACATGACATTGCTGATGGCGTCACAGACATTAGCTCAAATTAATATCATTTTCATACATCTCTACAGATGATTCTCCCTGGTACTGTCTCGCATCCTTTTCTGAGTTGCCAATTTGGCTTGATCGCAATTTCTTTTGTTGGGTGTACGAACGCAACTCGCATCGTGAAGATCTTAAATCGATGTTTACGAATACCTCCGCAACCCAAGATACCACTTAACATCATTAATACATCAAAACATCCTGTGCTTTAAACCACTTTGACAAAAGCTTTCACAGATAAGTTTTATTTACTATACAGCTAGCATTTGTTGTATCCACTTGTGGCTTTATATTCTTTGCCTATTTGTCAAGTCTGATGGCAGCTGTCATGTTTTATTCATTTCTCTTCAGGAAATGAGCTACATGTATGACTTATCCATTTGGGGATTTGGTCTGTCAGCAGAGAATACCTTTTTTTGAATAAAGTAGTATGTGGTTGAAAATCATATGCGGGAATTCCAAAGGCTTCTGCCTATTCTAGGCTTGTCAAGTGTACATTTACAGCAGGTTGCTTTATGACATCCATGGAATCATATCACATCAAATGATATTTGGGGGCTGACAACAGAGATACAGCATGTCAGTGAAAGTGAAATAAGCGCTTTCTACTTTGGGAGAAAGCGATCAGAGGTTTCAACTGATTGAGGAATTGCCTTTCAGTGACATAAATAAACACCAAGTTGAGTAATAGCCATGATAAAAGAAAAAACCACAGACCTACATGAAAACATACTCTAGTGGAATACAAACCAATGACCTCTTGATTGCCATGCGGGCGTCATGTGTATGACTATTTTAAAAAATATTTTTGCAATGATGGCTATTACTCAAACACTGAATGATCGGTCTTTATATACCAGTGAAGGGCAATTAGTCAATCAGTTGCAATAAAAACAACTGAATGCAAGAATCATTAATCTGAATGATCAAAGGTTAGTATCTTCACTACATGAGGATTCTGGCCTGAGACTCTGCTTCTGCATATAACAATTGGAATATCTACAATGTCCAGTACATTTCCAATCTGCAAGTAGATCTCCAAACACAAAAATTATGAAGAAATGCTGCAATCACTGTTCACTGTTGCTATTGTTTCTCTATATACATGTGTAATACATATATCTCACATACTGTTTGGCTACCTTGCCATGACAAGCTGGTGAAGGTGAGCCTTCATAAATTGAGCATCAACCATGGCATTAATTGGTGGTGCAATTTCACCTGCACATGAAGAATTGAAATAATTGTAGTGGGAATGCCAAGCGCAACCCAATCACTAGGCCAAGAACCAGGAGTGCTTTTGGGGACCCTTTGGTCAGGTCAGGGACAATTCCACTTCATGCATAAACGGGGAAAGAAAATGTTGTTCCTCATGTAAGACGCTAGATGACAACTGTGGTCTAATTCTTTACAACTGTGATGCCTTTTTCCAAAGGAAGAGAATACAATGGAACAAAATCTGTTAAAAAACGTCCAGCTGAAAATATGTTCGGCAGCTGAAGTCGCACATGCTCAACACAAGGCCTCAAATCATTACATCCAGCCATCCGCGCATCACGCAGCCAGGGAGGAGAAAGACTCGCATCCTGCTCACGATAATTTACCTGAGGCGTAGAGTTACGAGCCGCGGCTGCCGAAAAATTCTTGGAGGGCTGCGCTGATGGATAACGTTTTGCTATTGCAATGGGCTGATCACATGACGACACGGACTCCCGTCGTGTCGGCCAAACTACCCCTAGTTCTTGACAACTGCAATCTGATCAGCAGCCGTGAAGTGGTTTGGGGTGAAATGGAATCCCAGCTTTTCAAACCTCGCACAATACCACACACTAGCTTTAAAAAAAAAAAAAAAAAAATTCTGTTGAAATGGCAATCTCCCGATGTGTGCAAATCTTAACACGGCTGATTTGCCATCGACAGCACCATTCTAAACGGTATAAGAGACCCTGCTTTTTCTACTCTTCCAATTGCCATAAAACTTCTCCTTTTTCCCACGCTAAGTTATCAGAGTAAATTCCATTTAATTCTACCTCCTCCTTCTCTCTCTACCTACACAGGAAGAAAGGCAATGTCCTCGTCAAATCATTTCACTTTCACGGAAAAACTGCAGTATTTCTTGATAGCATTCAAAGACGATAAATAAGTGTGCTCAAAATAACACAGTTGTGATGAACATAAATATTTGCAATGATGATACAATTCTATAAAAAAGAGGCTCAGCTATCATTTTGATTTCGACGTAATTTCATATCCATCAAAATCAAAACATAATTTCCAATGTACAATGCCATTCCAGTAAAAATTTTTAAAACTAAGAATCCAAAATATTTTGCTCTGCCAATGACGACTAGTTGTTATTGTAACCTCTTCTATAATCCTGGGAATACTAGTACTCCTTTTCCTGAGATTTGATCTTATTTCAAGCAATGTTTCAACAAAGCAGTTTGCTTGGAAAGTCACACTTTCTTTTAGAATGTTTGCTGTTGAGTCTTTTTGTCGCAATCATCATAATGATAAGAAGACCACAAAAGTGCAAAATTAACAATTTGCATCGATGTCCAACCAACTGCCATTCACAAAAATATAGGTACGTGAAAATATCAATTTTCAATACAGTGTTGAAATGAGTAAGCAGAGCATTTGCCTTCTGTCATTTATGAACTGGGAGGGCAGTAGCCTCAGATGTCATCATCAATACAATACATGACCACTGATTCCAAGCAGAGCAACTCCATCACTGAAATACTAGAAAAGAAAAGTCCCGACAGTCACAATGTTGAAAGCACGCACACGATTTGTTGACATCCGGAGCACTTGATCAGGATATCAAAAAACAAGAGCAGGAGGGAAGTGGGGGGGGGGGGGAACGAAAAAGGAGAAAAAAAGAAGAGAAAAAGGATAGAACCTGCTCAAGGGCTCTATCCAGATGATGCACTTCGAGTTTCATTTCTGCCTAATTCATCAAAAGGAAGCCCCATCTATCATTCGATATCCTTGACGGAGAATCATCCTATCCCATTACTGGTAACTCGACTGGACTCACCATGGAAGAGACTTTGCATTATGAATGGGTGTCATGCGCATTTTTTCACAGTTCACTGACAAAGTTGAGAAAATGCTCTTCCCATCCTACCCTTTCCCCCCCCCCCCCCCCAAAAAAAAAAAAATCTAGCGTCTGCAGGAAAAACGAAATGTCTGGTGCCCAAGGTTATATGTTAGTTCAACAGGCCTCAAATCATGAACGCTTTGGTATGAAGCCATGCCTAGATTACACCCGACATTTAGAAATGCTTGATCTACTTTCAAAGAAGTGGAAATGCACGTATGGCAGGAACATGTGGACGAAGCAGACTCTTCAACAGGCACATCTCTCATGTCAGTTAATGAAATCAGGATTTGGGGGTGGGGAGTAACCACTGCATGTGGACCAGTAGTTCTATTAAATTTGAATTTTAGACATTTCTTCATCAGACAGATCGTGCTTGACAGCCAGAAAGCCTCCCCGAGGCTCATGCAAATCTGCAACGACTCGTAGACGCGACAAGTCCGGATTCTACAGTTTATGATCACGTAAACGGCAAAAATTTGTTATAAGGTCCCGAGGGGAAAAATATCCATGAAGACAACATGAACGCCAGCCCATTTCACGGAGACCAACTGCCAGAACAAACTCATTTCTTCAGTTTGTTTTCATGACTCTTATTCCTTCAATATAACTTTTGTAATTCAAGGCTGACAGTTACAGTTTCCCTACTTGCCACATCAGACAATGGCAACCCCAAAACATAAACAGGGCAAGTGCTTTAACATCCTACTAGCCTGACAAGGAAGTTTGGTAGCGTTGATGCAGGCACACCTTCGACTGTGTCAATCACCCTATTACTAGACAGTACTCATTTCACTCTAAGTGCCAAGTACTTTGTTGTTAAATGTTCTTTCTTATTTTTTCTTTGTTGTTGTTGTTGTTGTTGAACATAATATGCATACATTAACTTGAACAGCACAACTCGGTCCCTTGGGGCAGCAGTTTTGTCCTCTGCTTGAAAGATGCCGCAAATTGAAGACATTGTTTTCCATTGATTTCTTGAGTAATTTCCGGATAGCGGTGAGGTGATCAATCAAATATTATGAACAAGCAAGCAACAATACATCACAGGACTTCCTTTCCTTCTGATGGGTGGCAGAGAACCATCCTCGGTGCTTTGTCAGTGGTAAATAGCCACTGCAACGGTCAACAACATGGCCGACACCCCCGCGCCGAAAAACAAGAAGACGGACGAGTCGAAACTACGAGGAGTTCTCACCTCAAGATTCGTCATGCAACCACTGATTAGTGACGTCTTTTCCCGGGGGCATGATGACGCCACAGCCTTGGAACGCAAAACTGTCATTAGAAATTAATGCTGCACTTGATTTCTTCGGTGAGCTACTGGGATGATGAGAGGCATGCTTTGTTGCATCTGGTTGTGGGATTATTGGAAGAAATGTACCCAACATACGTGTAGTTTCTTGTATGTTCTCACAATACAAATAGCTGCAAATGTCTATCATGTTTGTGATTATATTTCAACCAAGTGCAAAGTCATAAAATCTTTTGAAGCATTTTGTTCAAATTGACATTAACTTCCTGTTCTTCTCTTTTTTCTGAACTTCAAAATACAATCTGAGCATTTACAGAAATAACAATGGAGGATGCACAGTACCCACTGATTCTAATGATTATTCACATGTGAAAAATGATATCTGATGTTAACAACTTTTGAACTTAGCTCTGTACCGTAATGTCTGTGTGCATTACATCAAAGTGCATTCAAATGTGCCACCCAACTTCAGTTATCCAGTCATGTTGGATCCAGATCAGTGATATGGCCAGATAAGGGAGATCTGCTCACACACACAACACTTTCTAGCAGGCTCTGCTGGGGTATAAGCAATAATCTTTTCTTTTTCTTGATTTACACAATATTTACATGATTTTGAGATCTGCTCACACACACACACAGCACTTTCTAGGAGGCTCTGCTGGGGTATAAAATAAAACAATAATCTTTTTTTTTTTTTGATTTACCCAACATTTGCATGCTTCATGAGATCTGCATACTTACACACACACACACAGCACTTTCTAGCAGGCTCTGCTTGGGTATGAGATAAAACAATAATCTTTTCTTTTTCTTGATTTACACAATATATCAATGATGAATGAGATCTGCTCACACACACACAGCACTTTCTAGAAGGTTCTGGTGGGGTATGAAATAAAACAATAATCTTTTCTTTTTCTTGATTTACACAATATCTGCATGATTCTCAATTCACATGATGAACAGATAAAATATGAGTAAATATAACCCTTCCTGTGTGACTTTGTTGGAGTTTGCTGAAAAGCACAGATAATCAAACCTGCAAGATCTCTCCTTTTCTCTCCTATCTCCACGATCAGCGACGCACTTGTCCTTCTAGCTGCAGCACAGTGACTAATTGGAAATAATTGAAGCAAATGTTTTTAGGTCAGCCGAAAATAAGGGTCATTTCCTTTCTGGCTGCTGCCTACCATAGCAATTCTTTTTACACTGTTTAACTGATATGTTTGTAATTGTTTTCTCATGTTGTTGTATGTGTTTGTTTGTTTTTTAATATCTTCTTTGCTTTGGTGAAATAAAGAAACATGATTGATTAACTTGAACATACATTGTATCAAAGTAATCAGCATTTATTGGGGGGGGGGGGGAGGAGGAGGACTTTTCTATTGTCCAGTATTTGCAAGAGATTACAAGTACTGTTTTGTGCATTTTCTCAGTAAGATTTCGCACTGAAAATGCATGAAAACTTAAAGATAATTATGTGCCAGGTCATATTCGGATAGTAGAGAGATGTGGAAAAATGATGGCCAGATAACAGAGGTTGGATTGGTTTTCATATTTTGCCACATGGTGAAATATGGCACAGAATCTTGTGTGAAACCCGCATGGCAACAGTTTGACATAGTTGAGATGTTGAATACCAGTTTGCAATGAAGGACGACAAGCCACCTTCAGTCGCCCCAAACATTAAGAGGTCAACTGCACCTTGAATTGGCAGAGCAGCACAGCTAATCACAATGCACCCACGTTTCACTGCCATAATGTGACATTCAGGAGCAAATTCAGGCATATCAGGTCCTCCCATGGGATGGTGAAAAAAAACTCCGCTGGAATCCGTGGCATAACTGCAGTGCAACAAACTTTGAGGAGTTGCTGGCCAGTGCTCCGTATTTTGGGCTTTCTATACAGCAGAAAATAACGGCTGGAAGGTTCATAGAACCCGAGGGATTATCGCACGGTTTCATGCAAATGCAAGAAACCGGTTCTACAATCCCTCCATTTCAACCGAATCAAGTCAACAACTCGGGTCTATTTACGGCATACACATTCAATCAGAAATTGAGAGCGCTCGTTCCAAACAGGAAGAACATTCCATGGAGCATTTACATTGTATAAAGTCAAGACATCGATGCTGATACAAGATGGAGACAGCGTGCCAATGTGTCCATGAACAATTGATATGAGCTAAATTCCCACATAGCAAACATCAAAACACAATGTCTTCGCCGCAATGAATACACATATCATACACATCATACACGTACCCTAAAGCCGGCGACAGAAAACTTATCATACCCACATAGCATTGAATGCTCATCTATCATTGTTGCAAAACTCTTTGCACACTGTTTCAAACTGCAGATTTTGGGGAGTGGGTAATGTACCTCACTATAGCTGTAGGGATGTACTCCAGGGGAATTTTGCCCTGCATACAGTAGGACTCCATCAGAGAGATATAATATTGAAAAAAAAAGAAGAAAATGATGCAGTTAATGACCAGCTCTGAAAACTGTATGATGAAGCTGATGTGAACAAAAAATATCCATCGCCGTGCTAAGGAAGTGTATCCACTGGGTAGTTAAACTGTAGAGGTTAAGGGTATTCCATGATGGACCTGCATACTAAAGGAGGAAAAAAGAATAACAGTGCTTGTAGTAGAGTGTATACCAGTCAGTGACCTAAATATTATGACCTTTGGCATTATAAAATATGAAAGACTGAGGGCATCATCACCCAAACAATAGTAGCATAGATTTGACCAAAATGATTAAACAATAAAAGGCAGAACATTGGGGTATCATAACTAAAACTAGTATGTCAAGATTTGATAATGATACAATACATCTGCTGTACAAAACTTCAACAAAATCCATTAGGAACTGAGTCTAGTAGAGTGCAGACAAAGAGACACTAGCAACTCAACCATGTTGTGTAATAAGGAGTGAGATTAGTGAGGGCACTGCCACCAAAAGTTACAGGCTAGTAGATGTTTGAAATAGACACCTTCATACCACATTTGAATGAAATCTGCCAAAAAAAAAAAATGTGGCCAGTAAAGTATCCAGTAAAGTATTGAGCACACAATTGTGACGATGCAGCAACAAAACAGCCAAATCCATAGTAAACTCCAGAGCAAGTACCAGGAGATACAACTAGCACACTGTGGGCATCTCCTTTAAGACCAAAAATTTGACAGCAAAAAGCATTCATAATTTTGACAGTCAATAGCATATCAACTTTCTTTGGTTTTGTCTTCTTGAAATATATCATACACATTAACTACGGTGCAGCTAGCTTTGACTTCTGACATAAGGTTGCAAAAGCTGCAACACAGCAGAAGGTGATCTGTTATTAAAGGAGAATGGAACCCGATATATAAAGTGGATTTAGGCAATGCAGCAGTATTAGTATCTAGAACACATCATTGAAGTTTCAGGAAAATTGGACAATCTGTTGAAAAGTTATTGATTTTCACATTTCAGTGCCGCCATCGCTGGATGAGAAGAATACAACATTTTGTGACAGCACACATGGACAATAATAAGAGGAAAATTGAACATATTTTCACTTTTCTGGCAAATTGAAAGAGTGCTTGACTCACATTGTACCTCAGAGAGAAGAGGGAATAATATCATCCTTAACATATACATTTGTATGTCAGTTACAAGTCAAGGGAACGTGTACTTTTGATGAACTTTTTCGAAAACCACGTTTAGCGTAGGCCTGCTAGAATAAAATTGCCCGTTGGCGAATCTGTTCATCGAAGCCTACGCTCACTGGTAACATTGGACGCCAGACATGATTCTTCGGATGTGCATAATGTACAATGTACTTACACAGAGCGCAGCAATAAAGCTGTATATCGTACATTTCATTGCGGGGATTCTCTAATAAACAATATGTAATCCGAGTTGGGCCAGACTTCCCACTGCATGGTACCACCACACAGTCAGGTCTTTGAAATGAAATAACTACACAAGAACGAAAAGTAGAAAGTTGAAAAAAAAAGGGGAAATAAAAATATATAAAAAAAAGGAGAAAGAAATTTAGATAGTGACATAGATGGGGACTTAGACAGAAAAACATGTAAAGGTTGCCAGAGAGACAGAAGCAGAGGAGAAAACCACAGTTGTGTGCAAAACCCATTAACCATCAACATATGCCTGAGTAGCTTCAAGAGTTCTGGAATTTTGCTGTTGCGGTCAAGCATTTCATCTACTGGCAACATGTGACTATTTCAGGGGAATGTTATGAAAAACTACAAGGAAGCTGCTTGAGCTGTTCTTATCGTCAACTTGAAATCAGCACTGCAATGATAAGCACCACATCTCTTCAGTGTGATATTGTATAATACCAGTTTTTACAGACAATGTGGCTACAGGTGGAATGACAGCAGAGAAATTGCAACATGGAATGCAAAACATCTTGTGAAGTTTCCTTCCTTGACCAATACTCAATAACGGGATTCACATATACACAAATTAGCAGGATACAAATCTCAAGATTTGCATTGTGATTGCGAACTCAAGAATCTTGTATCATGTGTGGGCACAATAAAACCATAAATTGGCCTGATCAGCATCATGATGCTAATCCCTGGAAATCTTGTGCTTATTTCTGAATTAACGCGCTAACTTTGCCCCACGGTGACAGTGTGAATGCTGGACCAAATGCTCTCGAGATTTTATATCCCATCATTCAAAGCACACATCACAACAGTATATGCACCACACCACTGTGGTGTGCAAGAACAATAGAATTATCGATTTATCGATTAACAATTAGTGGGCTATTTCTGTTCGAGTAATCATACTTGCAAAAAATCTCAAGACTTGGAGCGCGATTGCTATCCCACTATTTCTAAGTGTGTGAACGCAAAAAAAATCTTGAGATTAGGAGCGTGAACGTCATCCCACTATTTTGAATGTGTGAATGCGGCTAAATTATCTTCTGCTAGTACTTGAATTTGAGTGACATTTAAGCAGAATAGAAGTAAATGTGATCTTGCAGTATAAGGCTCTGATGTTTTTGTGGTTAATTTTCTCATTTACTTTCGATTTTTAGAAGCAAACCTTAATCATTTTGATTCATTACTCCCCAGAGAATTCCAGAGTGTCAATATGCTATATACAGTCCTACGATATAAATCATTAAGAAATGGTCTATGCTACCATTCTAAGGGTTCCCATGACAACTTAACTTTACATTCAGTCTTACTTGCCACATACCCACACCCCCCACACCCACACAGCACACATCCACACGATAACAATGAACATCCATGCACGGGGTGAAGATCAAAAAAGTTTGCATGGACTAGCTGTCAATCATATTTGATGTAACCCATGCTAGTAAGCGGATAGCCAGATAGTCGAGCTGCGTATTGAATTCCACAGATGATTTGTCCCATGCACGCACTTTGGTTTACTCTAAACCCAATCTGGACGGCTTTGAAACTGACGACTACAATGTATTTTTGATTCCTCTAAGCTTTGGCGAAAGCAAGATTCTGGCCCTTGCGGAGGGATACACCATGACTGGGTCTTTCCACGCTCTTCGGTTCGTGGAGAAATAAAAGTAAACAAGCGAAAGGGGATAGCAGCTCTTGCCACACACCACTGCAAAAAGGTAAATATTGCATTGCGAGATGGGCGAACGGAGAGCTAACTGTAGGCACTCCACTGGCTCAGTGGAAGCCAGTGATCTTCTCTAGATATGGATACACTGCAAAATATTACTGTCTTGACTGTACACATGATATATGGGACATGGCTAATGACAGGATAAAGTGCCCTGATTCTTTTTTTCCCCACAGTTAAATGTCAGTATGTTGTCTCCTTTTTTCTTTCCTCTTTCCTGGTGCAAACACTTTTTCTTAAAAAAAAATGCACAAAGAAGAATCAGTGCTATAAATTTTGTGGCATTATCAGACTTTTAGAGTAGTCAATGGCATGACTTCTCCGGTTCATTATTGATAACTGGACAGCATATCCAATGTGGCATGAAGTGTCAAATAAGATTAGAAGCACACTGTCGTGGCCCATGAAAACCTTCTCAACTGTTATTCACACATATCATTAGATAATAATTTGCCCTACAAACACAGAAATATATATATATTTTGGAATTTTCCATGTGTTGGACTTCGAATGTTATTACAGGAAGAAGAAGGAGTCTCCAGTACGCCATTTGACGAAGGCCCGAGGCAAAAATCTTTGTGAATAAAAACCTTCTTTTTGGAACTACAAATGGTGTACTCCAGACTCCCTCTTCTTCTTATATATGTATATATATGAATGTCAAATATGGGACATTTTAAATACCCCCAACCTAGCAGTCCTGCCTCATGAGAGCAGTAATGGTAATGGAGTGAGTGACCTCTTTCCTTACTTGGAAAAGGCAATGCACTTTCTCCCATCATTAATAAATTTGATAAAAATCATTTGATCATCAATGACTCAAAACCAATATGCATGTGCGCAAAATTTCAATTGAATCAAATGAGACTGGCAACCTCGTTTGCTCTATAAATGTTTCTTCACTAATGTTCTGGATCTAATATACCATCAGAATGGTGACACATATTTTGCCACTTTCATTCAAGGTTGTCTTGAACATCAACTGACCATATCAAGACCAACATATGCACCAAATATCACTTCTTCTTTTTTTCAACCCAGGTAGAAAAAAAAACACTGTGTGATGTCCACACGACAGATAAAAACCTTCCCAAGAATATTTTCATTCTTTACTCCTAATTGCGTTTCCATTTCTGCAATTTTGTAAGCACTCTGAGCCTCATGGAATGGGCGTATTAATAAATAATTGTATTGTATTTCATTAAGATCACCCCAAAACTTTGGGAAGTAGTTTGTTTCACCAACTGTTACAATGGACCGCCAGACAATCGGCAAAGTTAACAGAATGCCCAACTAACCTACTGCCTGATTGACCACACAGTGATTCTGAACTTGCAAACCCTCTTAACACTTCGTTTTGCAGGGTTGTAATTAACGGAGAAAGGGCCCTAAGCCCCATCAATTCTGTTGCCACCTAGAGTCAGTCGCACAAGACTTGTTTACGTGGAGGTCCAGCACACATCATACAAATAAAGGTGGCGCATGTTGTCGTGCCTCTCATTGGTTCAGATGGGCGACTGGTAAGGAAGGACACTTACTTCTTGCATGTACTCCCAGGCGTAGATCACCCCCAGCTTGCCGAGCGCCAGCATCACCGGCACGTATGCATCAGGGCTGGCGTCCGCTGCCATGTCGTAGAAACGCTTTGCGAGGTGAATGTCCTGTGATGGGAGCAGTGAATACATATGGGATTTAGGGATTGCATTCGGATGTGATTACGGCAAAACAATACCAACAGTACATTGTAAATGTAAAACAATTCAAACACACCAAAGGATTGAATAAAGTGATCATGATGGGTTTCCACTCCCTGGTAGAATGACAGTAATCCTCAGTAAGTTAGTTAGTTTACTCTATTCATGGGGGGTGAAGTGTCTCAATGATGTTGTCCAGTCTGTATTTCACAAATTACACGATAAACCCTATACAGCGATACTTAGGACAAGAGGAAATCACTTTTAGGTGAGTCTGAGGTTTATTCTCTTTCCCCACTTGGCGCTGTGTGATCAATAATACAAGAAATTTTGACTGAATGCATGAATTCTACATTACTTATAATAGAGTAAACTGTACAATGTACACAGAAGAAGCAGCAGCCGTTCTATCTCCTATCATCTTTCATTTATTGGGGAGGGGGATATCATGAGACAAGACTGTTGTATAATCTGTCTGCAACAAAACATGTCAATAACCAAAACCTTGTTGCTTGTATGTATTCTTCCTGACGCACTACGAAAACCAAAGCTCTTGAGACATTTGCAACATTTGATCACACAAACCATGCAAATATGTAAGCAATGTTTTATGGAACTGATTAACAGAGAGACGGCATCGTACCATTGTAGATAGATAATGCACCCGTTTGTTAAAGGTCCAGTTTACCTTTGGGAGCAGTCATTTGAAAAATGTTCAAGTTATCGCTTTTCATGCATATATGTAGGTCTGTTGTACCGTACCACAAAACATCCTCCTATATAAAAGTTTTGCAATAAAGCCCAATATATAAGGAAATGCCATTATTTTTCTCAATAAACCGTAGTGGTATAAGGTTTAATCTGGAAACATTTTTATTATACCTATTGTTCACATTTTGTATAATTAACAATACTTAGCATCGATTTTGCTGATTCAAATTTTCACAGTGGTTGTTTCTATCCATTACTCACATTTTAGAACTATTTCAAAGCACTAATGCTGGGGTTTTGTTTCATCTCCAAATGGTAAATTATGCCTTTAAACATGAAGATGGTGTCCACTAAAATGTGACTTTCAATTTCACCTTTCAAACTGAATCAAAAGAACAATTTGAAAACTCTTAAGACTTCAAGGAGGTCATCATGCCTTAATCCTTTGAGCACTTAGAGTGTTAATTGGCACATAAAACCCCACAGCATTGTACACACTGTCCAAGGTACCCAGCACAGAAAGGGTTGACCCACTGATTCTGAGATTAATGGTAATTCCTTGCAGACTTAACTCTGTATGTGCAATGTTTGCACGCCTGACTCAGTCGGTGGCTTGCCAAGTTCGCATATTTTGCTCAAACGCACAACCTCACCAAAACCGATCGATAAACCGCCAAATACCACAGTATCATGAAAGTTTAACTTGCAATTCAATTCCTCACACAGAAAGGTTGCATTGCGTGGTGATTGAATAGTGCTGTTTAATTATAGTTTTTGTTGTTGTTGTTGTTTTTAATAATCAAATTCAAATTATCTGTTGCGATTGTGTCTTCCAAAGTCAAGCCTCCCAGACCTGGACAATAGCATAGCTACTGGCCATTTACAAGAAACATTCTCATAACTTTGTCATAAAATTTACATCACTGCAAAGTGTGCGATTTTTCTCTATAACTTTTCTCACTGCATGGCTAGCATAAAAGCTCTAAAATAAAGAGTTACATGGCTTTGAATGACAGACTGCTTTCTCAAAGCATTCAGGTGTTGAGGCCTAAGAATAATATGGCACACAGAGGGTTTACACCATTGCACACATGGACATGTAAGATGTGACACACCTGGTTGTGCATGCTGAACGGGGTGATTTTTTATATGTCTAACACTCTTACGTACCTCCCATCCATCACGTCTTGTTGCTCAAAAGCGTGACAACATACGCTATACAATTTGTAACTATAATAGCAGAGTCACTGGAATCAAACCTGCAACCACAGCACATTAAATTCTCTCCCTTTGGAAGTGGTTTCAGCCGGAATTCCACTACACAGCACAGAAATGCTAAATCACATTAATTTAAACCACATTAAACGCTCAACTTCCAATCAGGCATCCCAGTTACACCTGGGTATTAAAGAGAGGAGCTTTAGGTGTGCATGATAAAGTGACTTGGCTTCTGATCTTCATGTCAAAGGCACAGCATACAATCATCAGACCATGTGTCTTCCTCTGTTATGACTTTCTTTGACCATGGTGGCAATTTCTCAAATACACTCAAGATAAATTCTGCTCAGAGAGGCTTTAATCTTTGCTGACAGGAAAAAAATAAAGGGGAAAAAAAACATGACTCGTTCTGCCTTCGATGTGTAACTCCCACTTTTGCAGCACATCAGGTTACATATGTGACAGTTCTTCAAGCACAACAGCCGCCTCCATTCGAAAGTAATTTGCAGAACGAAATGACCAAAAATACTGCCATGATCTCAACATGCTCTGAAGAGAAACATGTCTCCGAGTACACGGGATAGAAAGAGTGGAGAAGAAAAAAAACCCTGAAATCATGTCACTTAGCAGCAATTATGATTGACTTTGACAACCGCTTGTGAGATTATGTTGCCCATGATGGAATCTACGTAAAATTCCTCGAGCAAACGTCACTGGTGTAAAGAGAGACAGACCAACTCTCAACATCAAGAGGACACTTCTTTTGAAAGCTTGAAGCCATGCACATTTCTGACATCATCAATAAAGAAATAAAAAAATCTCTGCCATGAAATACTGCAAAAATATGAATTTCTGTTCACATCCAAAATTTCAACCTTTCATGAAAACCACAGGCCATGACACGAGTACATTCATGGGGCCAGAAACATCTTCTGAACGTTCAGGCCAACTGAAAGCAAAATGGCACTCCGTGTTCAAATCGATATAAATGTGGTGAAATCAAACAAGTAAATGTAAAGGGTTCATAAAAAATTAGGCATGAAACAAAATGTCATGAAATCTTGAAAGCTTTCACAAAGCCTGAGATTTATTCAATCAAATAAACAAGCTCCTTTGTGATAGTACACTTTCCAATGGTGTTAGTTTGCTGGTGTATTCCTGACAGGGTTAAGGCATCTGCTTCTCAGGAAGAGGTGCATATTTTGGTATGGACATTATTGTTCAACAGAGTTTGGAATGCAATTCCCTATTTTAAAGCAAAGGTTGGTTTCAGAAGCCTCTTTAAGTTGAGCCTCCATCAGCCTTTTAGCTCAGTACAGACAGAATACTGCCAAACGGGGTCTGATCAAATCAGTATTCTGAAACTACCTACAGGGGGTGGTTTCAGAGCCTCCTACAGCAGCCTTTGAGAGGTTCAGCTGCCGTATGAACTCTCTGGGGTCATGAGAGGCTCAGCTTCTTGCTGACCCGGAAGGTAATCCCTGCAGGTCATTGCCCACTAAGTAAACATGTGATTGACCTCAAGTGAATCATGGAGCTCCAGCAAACAAAGGTTACTTTTCGGCATGAATGTGGTATTCGAAAGAGCATGCCGTTCATTGGAAGGGGAACTTGGTTACCATGAGAACGGAGCCAGTCAGGGTAAGCTTAGGAAAAGTGTGAGAACATGACTTGAGCACTACAAACAGACAAGCAAAGATTTTTTGGAAAGGGTTTTGCAATGCTTTGAGGAAGCTGCGAATTTTGGCCACAGTATAAACGGTTTGAGGAGGCTCCAAACTTTGGCCACAGTATAAACAGTGTGAGGAAGCTCCAAATTTTGGCCAAGAGTATAAACAGGGTATATGACTTGAACAGGTGCATAGGTGGCATTAGGCGATTTTTGTAGCCTCTGGGATCACGGGCAAGAGAGACAGCACATTGGTGTCATCCTCCTCAGATAATGCATTCTTACTCTTACCACCACACACCCACGAAAAAAGAATCGAAAAAACATCTGAATATAAACCCGACAAAGTGACATTTGAGCTAATAATGGTGTGGCTCCTATCTAAGGATCTGTCACAGAGAAAGGGCATTCAAGTTCTGGCTGATCGACCTTCAGTCATATCCAATAAAATGTTTTTAATGAGCTTTTCACGATAGCCACACAGTTTCATAGATTGTTTTGGCACTAAACAAGTTATCCAGAGTCAAGGAAGTGTAAATGATGTCTGACTATTGCCACCTACTGCCTGTGATATGATGTGCCAAAAAATACATTACGATACCCAGAGGGATTGATGTAATGTGTGCCTAGGAGACAGTTCTGGTCACATGATTTTGTAGTGCTAGTCTCACTTCAATCCGCCACGACGAGAAATTTAATTCTGAAAGAGTATCCATCAGGATAAAGTCCTTACACAGAATGGTCATGAGGGCCAGGGTACACTGCATATTACAGCTGTTATTTTCGCAAATTAGGAGGTCACAGACATTTTCGCAAGATGTTGCTTTCTTGTTACGACGCTATCATAAATGCATCGTTATCCAAGTGTTTGGCAACATTTCCGCGTGCTGTTAAATTTGCGATCCAACTGTGATTCGTGAAAATAACAGCTTGTACAGTATTGAAGACTCCAAAGCGCAGAACGTGTGCTCGTGACTTACTTGTAGTACTTAGTAGTAGTACATACTTGCTTGGAAGAAATTGCTTCGGAGACAGGATAACTTCAAGATCACGGTTCGCTCCCGATTGTGTTCGCGACACTTTGACAGAGAACAAATAAAAAAAAGATGGGCATTCCAGGACAATATCTAGGTGGGTGAATATTTTCCAGCATATTTTCAGCGTATGCAGAGATGACTGATCAGTGATGTGCACATCGATTGCATGATCAAGCAGTACGATGTACCGGTATGTGTTAGCTTATGCGTGCGGTGGTGCATGCTAATGCAAGGCCGGCCGGCCTAGGTAGGGCAATGCATGCGGGAGCTATAGCTACAGTGTACGAGTATGACAGGCCTGGCCACTCGCTGGCTCGAGTGGTACAGCCGCCTATATACTGTACTAGTATCCGTGGTCGGCGCGGCGCTATAGGTAAGGTACACGTACCCGCACGCTAGCGCTGTGCAAAATATGCCCCGCGCCGGAAGTGCCCTTGCCCACGAAGTGCACTAAATCTTGATGAAAAAGCCACATCCGGGTACTTTTTATGTCATTGGCGATAGCGAGAATTATCGCATTTGATGCTTACTTGTAGTTCAGTTGTATCACAAAACATCCTACCATATTAAGATTTGGCAATAAAGCTGCAAATATAACAGATATCACTAATTTTATGATTAAACCATAACTGCACATGGTTTATTCAAGAAATGACTTTAATTAAGCCATTGTTCACATTTTGCATATCTAATAATACTTGTAACATTGATTATACTGATTAATGAGTTACATTGGCTGTTTCTATCCCTAACTCACATTCTAGAACTATTTTGAAGCACTAAAGATTTTTTTTTCCATCTGTAAATGATATATAGTGGCTTTAGGGACTTGTACAGTCATGAAATCTCACCCATCCATTAAAAGGGACATATTTACTGCTGATGTTGTCATTATTCATAAGCATCGACGCTCTCTTCTTTTGAATGTCCAAGTACTGTATGATATGCCCTCCAAAAATGTTGTGATAGGGTACGAATACATTCTTTAAAAAAAAATAGAGTGTGCAAACTTTATGAGAGTACATTCCTTAAGAGACAGACAGACAGACTGTTCCTCACTGTGTCACAGACGCCTGTGACAAAAACGATCGAGATAGAACCCTTTCTACTAATCCCCTGTGAGCGATAAAGTACATGGACATAAGTGGGTGATCCCGTGTATCAATTTGGTTTGTGCCCGGAGGTACATGTATGGATTTGCCTGAACGTGGCAAATGATGTATGTGTTTTTGCAGAGATGGGAGTGGCGATAACAAGACTGATTCTGGAAGGCGGAGAAGGAGGGGATTTAACTGTCCTCCATTTGCCTTAAGATACTGACATCCTCATCATCAATTTGAGATGGTGTCACAAATGTACGTACACTAGTAGTTATGTACAGTATGATGTACTGTATGCATGGCTGTTTTAATGTGTATGTACACAGGTTGACCAGATTAATGGAGAACATTCTATGTGGTATAGATATAGTACATACAGGCTGACCAGATCAGTGGAGAATTTTTTTGGTGGTATACAATGTAGCTACACAGTATATGCATGTAACAGGAAATACAATATAGCTCACTCAATCTAGAATGATTTCACCCGTTCCAGAAAGTTCTGGGAAGTGCTTACATGTTTGGCTGAGTGAGGCACTGTCCCTGTAGCCCAATGTGATTGGTAGTTATTCTTGGCAATGATGTTTTGTACATAGATAGGCAGTGAGTCATCCAGGATTCCTGGAACTTGGACTGGCTAGTAGGTTGGAGAGAGTTATAGAATGTGCTAGAAAGGGGTGAACAGATAGTATATAAGCTAGAGAAATTCTGCAGTAGGCAGAGTACCCAACACCTCTGCTCTGAGAGTTACGTCACTTCTGGCTCTGAAGCGACTTGTTATAGTCAGTCCTGTGTTACCTGCTGACCGGTTATGTTTGTGGAGATAAGGCCTGGGAGACATTTTGCCTGCAGATAATTAATTTGCCTACATTGAAGATAGACTCCATATTTTTATGTCAATGGACATTGCTATGGAAAAGCTGTGACGGGCTGGATTCCTAGCTGGACAATATTAAGTGAATCATCATTCAACGCATCAACTGGATGTGGTCGTCACAACATTTGGACTCTGCACGTTTCGCCGTGGGCGTATATCGTGGATTTTACCCCGGATCTATACCGTGGACTATTGTAACCTGTGCCTCTGGAGTTACGTCAGAGGAATCATTCATCGGTGCATCGCGGATCATTCGTTTGTGCATCGAGCATCGTATTTGGACATTTCCAGGGATATTGCGTGTAATGCGTACGTAAGTGATTCCATTACTGACTTATATTTATTTCTATTGATCATTATTGTACTGATGTGAAACCGATTACCAGTCTGTACCTACAATATCACTGTTAATAAACCGCCTGAACATCAGTTGATTGTTTCTTTTGTGCGATCATTCTCGGAGTGATTTTGGTCGTAACAAAATTGGGGGCTTGTCCGGGAAGTGAATTTAAAGCCAAAACTTAGAATTTGGAACGTTCCGGAATCCAGAATATTGGTACAGACAAAATACCGGTTGAGTTGGTTGTATAAGTGTGTATTGTGTGTAACACATTGTCACAATGTCAATCAGTACAATGGATGTTCAGGCATTTGTTCAGAGGACAGATTTGTCCCTCAAAGATTTGCAAAGGTTACGCAAATGTGATTTGACTGCTATTGCACAGCATTTAAGTGTAGATGTTCCACAAGGTGCAAGAAAGGCAGAGATTCTTGACTTAGTAGCTGGTCACATGGAGCTCAAAGAAGAAATTGTCACTCCAGATCAAGCTCAAATTTCAGATCAAACACGGCTTGAGCTTGCTAAATTGCAAATGGAAATGGAGGAGAAGATGAGATTAGAACTGGAAGTGAAGGAAAGAATGGAAATGAAGAAACTTGAAGTGGAGCAACAACTGAAATTGCGTGAGATGGAATTGACTCATGCACACGCTGTTGGAAATCGTGAAAGGGCTCCCTTTGAATTTGATTTGGCCAAGAACATTCGATTGGTGCCAAAGTTTGAGGAAAACAGAGTTGATGCATACTTTGTGTCATTTGAGAAGGTGGCTAACAGTTTGAAATGGCCACAGGAATTTTGGCCCATGCTCCTTCAAAGTGTGTTTGTCGGCAAAGCAGCTGATGTGTACTCATCTCTCTCTGAAGAGCAATCACGTGACTATGCTACAGTCAAGAAAGCAGTGTTGAATGCTTATGAGTTGGTGCCAGAGGCGTACAGACATAAGTTCAGAAATTCGTACCGCAAACCAGGCCAGACACATGTTGAGTTTGCTCGTGAAAAAGAAATGATGTTTGATAGGTGGTACAGGTCCCTGAAAGTGGATCAGGACTTTGATAACCTACGTGAGGTTATTCTCTTGGAAGAATTCAAAAAGAGTGTTGCTTTCAGTGTGAGGTCACATTTGGATGATCACAAAGTGACAAGTTTGCATAAAGCAGCCTTGATGGCTGATGAGTATGAGCTGACCCACAGAAATGACAACAGACCACCTTTCAGGAATTTCTCTGGAAACAAGAGAGACAAAATTCAGTCGAGCAATCCAAAGAATGCTGGTTCTGAAAAAGGCACGAGTTCTGAAACTTCATCGGCACCAAAGCCTCAATCTGACAAAGGGTCCAGTACAAGTGCAAATGTTATCAAATGTTTTCACTGTAACAAGACAGGGCATGTAAAGTCACAGTGTTGGAAGTTGCAAAACAAAACAAAGAAGGACTTGGGATTTGTCATGTCAAAAAGTGTCCTACCCGAAAACAGTGTCCCGTTCAGTGAAACACAGGCCATTGAAAGTCAATCTCCCAAATTCAAAGATAGGCTGAAGCAGGTGGATGAGAGCTATCGTAGCTTCTTGTTTGATGGTGAGGTGACCCCATGTACTTCTGGTGAGGCAGGTAAGCCAGTGGTCATCCTGCGGGATACGGGGGCCTCTCAGTCATTGATGGTGGATGGTGGTATGACTTTTCCACCAGATAGTGCAGTGAATGCAAAAGTCTTGATTCAGACTGTTGATGGCAGTTATATGTCAGTGCCACTGTATAGAGTGGATTTGAAGTGTGACCTAGTTTCTGGTCCTGTGACTGTTGGAGTTGTTCCTGAGTTGCCCATGGCAGGGATTGATTTCCTGTTGGGGAATGACTTGGCTGGGGACAAGGTGGTTGCGTCTCCAGTTGTTTCGGAGAAACCAGTGGTGGTTGCTGAAACTGAGCAGTTGCAGGAGGAATTTCCTGGGATTTTCCCAGATTGTGTTGTGACTAGGTCTCAGGCTCGTAGAGCTGTTCAAGATGATGCGGATTCTGTTGATGTGGAGGAGAATTCCGGTGTTTGGTTGGCAGAAACCTTTTTCAAGGATTTGAATGATGGGGTTGCTGTATTAGGCTCCGAGGCTAACAGTGATGGGCTGTTTAGCAAGTCTTCCTTGGTTGAAGCACAGCAGGCAGACTCTGAGTTGAAAGGCTTGTCTCAGACGGCGTGTTCTGAGGCTGAGGCTGAAAAGGTCCCTGAGTGCTATTATGTCAAAGATGGCATTTTGATGAGGAAGTGGAGACCTCCCCATAGGCCAGCTGATGAGGATTGGACGGTGGTCCGTCAAGTTGTTGTCCCTCCTAGTTACCGCGGTGAGATCTTGAGGATTGCTCACGAGTTACCAGTTGGCGGCCATTTAGGCGTCAGAAAGACAAAGGATCGGATCATGAGGCATTTTTATTGGCCAGGGTTGAATGTGGATGTGGCTGAGTTTTGCAAGACTTGTCACACATGTCAGGTGGCTGGTAAACCACAGCATTCAGTGAAGCCGGCGCCATTGATTCCGATACCTGCGTTTGAAGAACCATTCAGTCGGGTTCTAGTTGACTGTGTTGGACCTTTGCCTAGGACTAGGTCAGGTCACAAGTACCTCTTGACAATCATGGATATGTCTACACGGTTTCCAGAGGCTATCCCATTGAGAAATATCACTGCTAAGACTGTGGTAGATGCTCTAGTGCAGTTTTTCACTAGGTATGGGTTGCCCAAGGAAGTGCAGTCTGACCAAGGGTCAAATTTCATGTCAGGCATATTTCAAGAGGTGATGTATCGTTTGGGTGTGAAGCAGCTGAAGTCGTCAGCTTATCATCCCCAATCCCAAGGTGCGTTGGAGCGCTACCACCAGACCCTAAAGACAATGATTAGGGCATTTTGTGAGGAGTATCCCGAGGATTGGGATAAGGGCATCCCTTTCCTGCTGTTTGCAACGAGGGACTCCCCAAATGAGTCGACGGGTTTCAGCCCATTTGAGTTGGTGTACGGTCATGAAGTCAGGGGCCCACTGAAGCTCATCAAAGAGAAATTCATGACGGAGGATGATGAGGTCCACCTACTTGACTATGTGTCAAAGTTTCGTGAAAGGCTTTCAAAGGCTTGTGAGGTAGCTAGGGAACACTTGAAAGTGTCACAAGACTCCATGAAGAGAAAGGCAGACAAAAATGCCAAAGCCCGAACTTTCAACCCAGGTGACAAAGTTCTTGTACTGCTGCCCATACAAGGTGAACCACTGAAAGCCAAGTTCAGTGGCCCATACTGTGTCAAAAAGAAACTCAGTGATGTGAACTATGTGATCAGTACGCCAGACAGAGGCATTGATCAAAGAATGTGTCATGTCAATGTGCTGAAAGAGTGCTATGACAGAAAGTCAGTTGGTGTGACATAGATAGTGGATAGCACAGTAGAAGTTAAGGGTGAAAAGTTTTCACCGGCATATCACTTACAGTGTATGTGTTTAGCATATCCATTAATGTATGCAAAACAGTTTGACATGATTGTATAAGCTCTGAGAATACAAGCAATATCATTGTAGTATCCATGAAAAGAGAACATGGAATTAATACAGCTATCCAAAAGGCATGTGATAGTATGTGATTATTGTTGCTTGACTTGGACTTTACCTCACATTCGTTGCAAATAACAATGAGAAATTGTGAAGGTAAAAGAAACCCTTGCTACAGCAAGGCTTTCTTTTTCCCATGGGGGATGGTGTCACAAATGTACGTACACTAGTAGTTATGTACAGTATGATGTACTGTATGCATGGCTGTTTTAATGTGTATGTACACAGGTTGACCAGATTAATGGAGAACATTCTATGTGGTATAGATATAGTACATACAGGCTGACCAGATCAGTGGAGAATTTTTTTGGTGGTATACAATGTAGCTACACAGTATATGCATGTAACAGGAAATACAATATAGCTCACTCAATCTAGAATGATTTCACCCGTTCCAGAAAGTTCTGGGAAGTGCTTACATGTTTGGCTGAGTGAGGCACTGTCCCTGTAGCCCAATGTGATTGGTAGTTATTCTTGGCAATGATGTTTTGTACATAGATAGGCAGTGAGTCATCCAGGATTCCTGGAACTTGGACTGGCTAGTAGGTTGGAGAGAGTTATAGAATGTGCTAGAAAGGGGTGAACAGATAGTATATAAGCTAGAGAAATTCTGCAGTAGGCAGAGTACCCAACACCTCTGCTCTGAGAGTTACGTCACTTCTGGCTCTGAAGCGACTTGTTATAGTCAGTCCTGTGTTACCTGCTGACCGGTTATGTTTGTGGAGATAAGGCCTGGGAGACATTTTGCCTGCAGATAATTAATTTGCCTACATTGAAGATAGACTCCATATTTTTATGTCAATGGACATTGCTATGGAAAAGCTGTGACGGGCTGGATTCCTAGCTGGACAATATTAAGTGAATCATCATTCAACGCATCAACTGGATGTGGTCGTCACAACATTTGGACTCTGCACGTTTCGCCGTGGGCGTATATCGTGGATTTTACCCCGGATCTATACCGTGGACTATTGTAACCTGTGCCTCTGGAGTTACGTCAGAGGAATCATTCATCGGTGCATCGCGGATCATTCGTTTGTGCATCGAGCATCGTATTTGGACATTTCCAGGGATATTGCGTGTAATGCGTACGTAAGTGATTCCATTACTGACTTATATTTATTTCTATTGATCATTATTGTACTGATGTGAAACCGATTACCAGTCTGTACCTACAATATCACTGTTAATAAACCGCCTGAACATCAGTTGATTGTTTCTTTTGTGCGATCATTCTCGGAGTGATTTTGGTCGTAACAATGGCAAGGGGTATCGGAGGGAATAATTGCTATTTGGTCACAAAGGCATTTGTGCACCATGTAGCAGTAATGGCAATACATCACAGCTCACAAGACAAGGATTTCAATATTGCAGAAAAAAAAATCAAAGTTAAAATCCTACTGTAATCTTGTTTCTTCATATAATGGTCTACTTTCATATGAAAAGAGAGCGAAAAACACTGCGAGACGTTGTTTTCTCAACACAAATATCTGGCATGATGGATGATGGGAGGATAAAGAATGGATGGGAGATCGCTATAATTCTCTCCCCTTCCTTTAGAATTTGTCATCAACATCCATCTAACACTTCATGCACCCACAGTACACTAATTATCACAGTTTTCAGACTCTAGGTGCTGCTGATAGTCAATCTAGATTCAAGTGATGCTCATGCTACCCCTTTAGAAAGCTTTTTGAAACAGCTGAACAGTTTTCTGGAAATTTTCCATGAAAAATTGTTTTGACTCTTTAATAGACACCAGCCTTGAAGCAGAGATCATACCCCAGAGAATAATTTCCGTTCTAGAAAGTAAATAGCTATTTTAGTTGATGGACATAAATTTTGAACAAAATGGCATTCAATTATTTGTAATTAAGATTGCTACACAAATGGCATTCTCTACAGCAGTCACATCCAAAATCTATTGCAATTTTTGGGGGGATGCCAGGAAAATAATTCTCTGTACCCACAGTCATTGTTGTCAACTTTTTTCTTTTAAATCAACATTTGGGAAGTAGCCAAACTATAAACAAGAACAACAGAACAGATTTAAGCAAAGTCAATGCACTACAAAAAACAAAAAATAAGTACTGCATATCAATTTGCATATATATATCCACATTAGCTGACACAGGGTCTCTCAATCATCTTGGTTGTAAATGAAAGTCATAAGTCTCTTATAGAGTAATTTGAAAATTGACTGATGAAAGAACAGGCTACAATGTCATCTTTCCTGAATCTACAATAAAGTCACAATCACGACTTACTCTGTGAGACTTTTATATCTTTGGTTGATATGAAACAATCAGAAATGGAAAGACCATGTCATGCCCATGGCTGGTCAGAAATATGGAGTACAATGCCATGAATGCCCTGCTAACTTGATAAATTAGGCCCTGTACATGTAGAGGTGCTCATATGGTGCTTTGTTACCCAAATTTTACTGACATCAAACCAGGTAGAAGCACTGACAGTACGTGTCAGTACACTCACAGGAATCTACTTTGTTGCTAGGATTTATTCTTCTTTAAAAATGAGAGAAACCAGAACAATCATGTAAAATTATTTTTGATATAACAGTAATAAAATCTACCTCAAGCAGCAGGAGGTTTGATACATGTTTTCCTCTCTCCATCAGTGTTAAGACTTTTTTTCTGAATAGTAATTATTTTGATGTTATGTACCTGAATCTCATGACATGATTGTTTGTAAAGCGCATACATAATTAGTTTATAATTATGTGAGCAGAAATCACAATTATTATCATTTATTATTATTTATGAACCCAAACCCTGACAAGACATCTTGTGTCTATATCATGATGCACTGTTGTAAGGTGCAGATCAATTTACCCATTGAGGACGAGTCCCGAGCATACTCGGGCCAGTGTCTTTGGGAAATGTGTGTTGTAGCAAAATCAGCCCGTCCTCAATGGGTTTAAAGGTGTGGTTCCATACCGGCAGTCAAGCTAGCTTTTGTAAACTGATCAAGCAGAATGGCCAGGCTTTCATCAAAATTGGAGCCAAGGTAAGAAAAAATGTGGAAACCTACCGTTTCATGATTTTTATAAAACAGTTAGAGGGATGGTATAGTTTTGGTCGGGCTTCAGGTTTCCAACTTTTTGCGAGATGTGATAAACCTCTGATGAAATATGAAAGGGCATAGAAATTTGATGAAAAATTGGTTTTGAAATGGCTGAGATATCCAAAAACACAGAGGTCCTCATAAAAGGTGGGAACCACCTTTTATGAGGACCACTTTGTTTTTCCTTGTTTTTGGATATCTCAGATATTTTAAAACCAATTTTCATCAAATAAACTTCGGATTCCTCTTACAATTGAATGCTCATTAATATTTTCATAAGTGGTTTTTAATTATCTTGCAAAACATTAAAATCTGAATCCCCCATCTCAACCAAAACCATACTATCCCTTTAATATCAGGAGAAAAAAAAAACCCTGAGAAAAATATGAGGTGATGATGACACAGTCTCACAAGTCTACCATTGACTTTACACACACAATTTTTTCCCTTTTATATACGAAAGAAAAATAATTCATCCATCTGTTACACTAAACTTTTATTACATTGCAATAACCCAGCAATGATGAGTCTGTAGAGAATACAAGAAGGACTAGTTACCAAATCATCACCAAACAACAAGATTTTTATGATGTTCACGTTCACACCAACAGCAGAGCTAGAGCTCAAGATATCATCACTTCAGGTAATTTGTGTGCGGAGGGCAGCAATCCATATCGCTACACAGTGAAAACAATTCTAATACATTCATACGTCTCGCAATTTCCATACTTCAAGCCTCAGATCCTTGAATTTTCAACCATTCTCGTCATCTGATTTCACACCAATTCTCTAGAGTCACATTTGAAGATGGTGTTGAATTACATTTAATATTTCATTAAAGAAGGTCTTCTTTTATACCCATCTTGAAGCCTGTAGAGACTGACCGGCTGCCTATTTAACAGAACACTCAGGGGGCCTCTACTCTTGGAAGATTGAGATCAACACCGCAATCAATCAGCGTTAGTTGATCAATTAGCCATTCTAGACAATACGAGACTTCACACACGCACAGCACCAATATCAATTCTTTAGATTCATTCAAAAGGCCTTGGAAACAAAATGCTAGTACACGTCTGATTTTCCAGGGAACAAAAGGGCTTCCATTTCCAAGGATGCCACTCAAACCAGAGCGGCCATCATTTATTAATATGGATTTTGAGACTTCAAATACGTGTCACTTTAGTTATATCTTGATTCTAGAACTTCTTGCCATAGGCGCAGAGATGCAATGATCATACAAAATGTACATCTTCTTCCCAGAGCATTAAAGAGCATGTAGATTTTGGTTTTTGTCTTGTTTGTTTGTTTGTTTGGGTTGGTTTTTCTTGAGAGGGTGCATCTTTAATTCTGAGCAATTGTCATTTCGACTTGAATATTTGATAATGTGACATTTACAAACCCTCCAAAGTCATTCAACAAGTCAAGAGACAATATGTTTCACTAGGATCATTCTCACTTGACAAAAAAAAAAAGGTGTGACTTAAAAACTTGTAATGTTTCACACTGCATGTTCTTACTCTTCCAAAAACTTGGTGTGATCTCAAGGGAAAAAGGATATGGTCTTCTTTATCCAGGGTAGCCTCTTCAGTGTTGCCACTGTTCTACCACAGGGTCCTGCCATTATTATTACCCTAGCGTTGCCAGGTACCCATTTATACACCTGGATTGAGAGGGACATTGTGGGGAAAAACAACTTGTCCAAGGACGTGAGCACTGCGTGGCAATCAAACTCGGGTCCTCCGTTTGGGAGTCCGGAGTCGTATCCACTATGCCACAGCACCCTCACAGAAAGATCATGAAGTTCCTGGAAGTACTGCATATATACCCCGTTCAGTCATTCATCCATTCCCAACATGCTACTTGGATGGTGTTTTATCCATTAATGTACAGCTGTACTATACAGCTGCTCATATGTTTGGTTGTCATGCACTAGCAGGAAAAGCAAAGTCACCTCAGTATATTTCTGCCATGTTTGTTGTTCTCATGACATATTAAACACATTACGAAGTGAGCACAAAGTTAGAAAAACTGCGCTCCGACATGTGATTGTTCCTAGCAAAAATTCAAGTGAAATTTGGTACAGTTGATTGCCAACTTCATGGCAACTTTGTGATACTTCCAATATCACAAATTTTCTTTCACAGTGAGAATGGTCCTAATGTCTGCTTTCCAAAGCATACACGTAGAAGGACTTTAAGTTTTGAAGGCTGAATCTACTTACAACCATGAAGATCCCTTATCACTTTCAATTTCAAGATTTCATGTACATCACACTCTCGCTAAATCTCAAATTAGTTCAGTATCCTTAGTAATACACTTATATTCGGTTTCCAAGGCATATGGCGACCTTTTATCTTATTATTTTTATCAATTCTTTTAACTGTCTCTCATCCAGTGATTAATTGTCCACAGTCATTTACAGCTGTACATGACTCCAAACACGTGGCATTGATATCAATTTTTAACGGTGCCATGTATGGCTCCAGACAACAAAATGTCTCGCTAAACCTAACAAGAAATGGGGGACAATTCGAACACACAATAATTCAATACAACCACAGGCTCAGAGCAGCCAGGCTCATTATGAATAATTTATAAATCGAGACAGGATAAATGACAATAGGCACTCTGAAATAAACCATGAAAATGAATGTCGTCTGCTTAACGTCCTCTTGTGATTCTATCACCATGCGCAGAAAGATGGGATTCTGGGGATCACCTGCCGAGCTTTCTCTATCGCTGGCAAAAAGTTCATGAATGTATCTATACTGCTTGATTGTCACTCGGCACAATATTTCACCTGATCAGATGGGTGAAATGTTCGATAATGGCCCTGTCCAGCTCTTGCAGAGTACAAACTAGGTTTGAGTTGTCAGCAGCACAAATAGCATATTTCAGAAAAGCTCTAGTGACCTTTACCTGATGACCAGCATCCTTTTGTACCACATTCACACAGAAAAAAAAATCCCATAACGTCTCGACACTCCATTCATCACTTCAAGATTAGTTGTAAATCGTTCACAGTCTTCATAAATTACTACCTCAACCAATATTTGAATACTAAGACAAAATAGTACTTACTTTTTGTTGACAGCACGAAAACTTTAACCCACTCTACTCTAAAAGTTGCCACAGCTAAATAAAGAATAAAAGCTGTAAAACTAGAGGGCAATCCAACAACTGTGTGTAGATGACTTGGATGTCTCTTGTCTATCAGGCAATCACTGTATCTCCCATATAAGTACATGACTCTTCGATATACTTCTAACTGATGAAGTTCATTGACCTTGAATACTGTCCCCTGAGTGATCCTTAACTTTCTTAAAACAAAGGAAATGGCTTCCCGTCTGCTTCTCGGCTCTGATAACATGTAACATCATCATTTGACTGACCTAGTGCAAGTTATGAGCAGAAAATTACACAGTTAGCAGTATTTTAGGGACCTTTGACCTTTGACCTTTGATTTTCACCACTGTTATTTCAGGGAACTACTTTTTGTCAATTTCTGTGTTCCTTTTGAGATGATGATACCATTGGACAAAAATAGAAGGTGTGGTTAGAAAATCAAATTTAAATCACCTCAAGGAGTCAATGATATATTCACTTCTACACTCTACACCAAAGTAACTATACCACAAAACATTTCTAGCAAATGTTAAAGTAGAATGGCCTCTGACCTTTCATGGATATCATCTTATGGAATTTACTCTATTTAATTCTATCCTTCCTACCCCATATCATGCATTACTGGACTTTCCTATTAGAGATGTTAAAGCTGTCAATCAAAATAATCATCACCTAATTTGGTGACCTTTGACCTTTGATTTTGAGAGATTTTGCCCAGCACCCATCAGTGTGTCTACACCTTGTGTAACAAACCTAGAAAAAGCAATAAAAAAACCCACAGGACAGATTTTGTGAAATCAATCCGATAATAAGATCTGGTTGGGACTGACAGACAATCCACGGAGACATAATGCCTCTGGCACCCTGTGGGGGTAGAGACCTAAATGATTTGATACAAAGAACAATTCATCCGCTTTAAATCAGAGTCAAACAGTCCTTGAACATTTGTATTGATATCAGTGGGAAGAAGTTTGATGCGATATGACAGAATAAGGTTAGCTTTGTTGCATTTTAGTGACTGAGAGAAACATCACTGTTCCATGACGATAATGTAAATTTCACTCTCTATACACTTACTTACTTTTCACATTTTGATAGCAGATAACTCCAACTCTATCGCTTTCAGCAGGAGATTTCTTGCTTTGAAGGCCATTTTTTCATAAAATCTCCTGCCCTCCCACTGAGTTTGAATTTCCCCCACTCTAGCTATGTGTCTTCCGCTTGAGATGTATTTTTTCACGCCTAGAATTTAGCTTTCTCCCACTGCATTTTAATCTTGTCATATATGTTTTCAAAATAAGGCTAAGATTGCACGAGAGAGCATTTATAACCCTAGAGATTTTAGGGCCTGCGTAAGGGCCCTGGACTGCGGAAACAAGGGGCACTACGCTTTGTGCCCTTGATGCCCTTGATGTGTGCTACTGCATATGCATATGATATTGTGTATGTGATCAGAGTCTCCAATTTGCTGGAGGTTCCAGACAGGAGAACCTCCTGTTTAAGAGATGCGTGTGGTTGGAGCTTCCGTGATTGTGATGAAACTTTCATTGTTCTGTTTCTGTGATTTTATGACTTTTATCAAAATTGAAGTCTACTTTAAACATGGGCCCGAATTCACAAAAGTGGTACAATCTCTGTCCATGGTTAAAACCATGGAGACCACGGACAAAGACCATAGTTTTGAATGGGGTGCCAAGTGTTGCAAGGCCTATTTTGTTACAAAATGAACATTTCATTCATGAAATTTTCATTTCATTAAGAAATGTTGACATTTCATAGACAAAATGGTGATTTTGTCGATGAAATGACTGCACCACCTTCGTGAATTCGGGCCATGGAGTGGAGTTTCAAGATATGACCAAACAGGTGTGGGCCCAAAGTTACAGAGAGTAACATTGATTGGACAACTAGAGTGGAAAGCATATCGTCGCTGGGGTGACAAGACCTTGTATCTGCAATTTTGGTGAAAATGACTTTTTTAAATTAATGGTCAAATAATGGGATAAGTGATGTCCTGTCCAAATCCAAAGTGCCTTACTTAAAAAATGAAGCCACCACAGCTTGTCAAAGGAAAGGCTTTCCCATTCGCTATAATGCTTTGGCCGCCTTGTTTTTTGGCTCTCCTGAACATTTGACATTTTGCAGATACGAGGTCTTGTCGCCCCAGCGCCGATATGGCTTTGGTAAGGAGGGGTATTTTGATACCTGGCAATGTTGAAGGACACAGAGTGAGGGAGGCTTCTTGAAGAGAATATTGAACAGGCTACAAGGGTTAAAATTAGAACTCCTGAATGGGAAAGCCTGATGTCCACTATTATCTCTTCATTTTGATGTTGACATGGATGCACTTATATTTTGAAAAGTTAATTTGAAAAAAATAATAATAAAAAGCTAATTGTTTCATATGTCGAGCAACCTTTTCTGCAATATTTCAATTTCAATTTCAATTTCAATTTATTTTCATATTTCTCGATGAAAAATTACATCAAATATAACAAAATTAAATGAAATACATGACATACATAGAATATTGCAAATATGTAAAACATAATAGTGGTCGATCTGTTCAGTTTGGAATCTGTGAATGAATGCTAAAGAAATATGAAGGAACCTACTTAAAAGCGAGCTTGATGAGCGTAGGTCCCGGTTAAAAACGAGTTTAAGATTGAGAAGGGGAGCACGGGTACAACAATGACCGGAACATAAGAGAAAAACAAAATAAAAAAGTACAAATATACTGTTATATAGCAAATTCTTCTCTAGTGCAGGTTAGGGATCGGAAAAGCCACATGCTGTATATAGGCGGATGAACCATTGTCGTTCTGGCAATACAACATGACTTAATATAGTTATAATAACAATGATACCGTTCAGACAGTATTAGAAATGTGTACATTGCGTGTATTAAGAAGGGAACACATGCACCTGCAAATCCATTAAAAAAAGACATCGAACAACCAGTTGCAGTGCAGTGAGAATGTGAAATACCAGCTGTTTCCTCGTCCCAGCTATCCTTAAAGAAGGAGAAATATACATAAACACAGTGATAGAATTTAAGGGCGCAAACAGCTGGGCTCTTAGAGTCTGGTTTAACATGACAACAACCCTGGAGTACAGTATATATTTAGTCCTATATATCCATATAAAAATAATCAAATACACATATCATCAGAAAAGATGCTTCATTTCTGTTTTTTATATCATGTGATCATACCTGCTTTTTGTCGCATATGGTAATAGAAGAAATTTCATATAAAAGGGAAAATATGACCTCAGCTGCATGATTTCTCCTACTCAGTTCAGTTCAGTTCAGTTTTATTCACCATCAATTTAGGAGTATACAATAAAAAACATACACAAAGATACATAACTATATACAAAGCAAACAAAAACAAAGCAGAAAACAATTAAACTTGATGGTGGGAACCCCAGGAGAAGCAGTGCTTATAAATAGGGGCCCCAGTAATGCTTAAATATTAATATACATGTAAAACAAACAAGCAAAAGAATTAATATACATTTCAAGGTTGTACATTTGGTTTAGTGGGAATGGGAAAGGGAAAAAACAGCATGCATATATAAATACATATATATGCACAGATACCATGGAAAACAACAGCGAAAATCCAGGAGAGATGAAAGAAGAGTAGAAAACAAGGTGAGTATGATTGGGAAGGTGGGAGTATATAAGCGATAGATGGACTATGGACAATAGACGTAGTGCTCGCAAGCAATGATTTTCATTCATGTGAGTACAAGTGTGACTAGGATGACAATAGATTTGTTTTTTTTTTTTTCAATTTTCCCTCGGAAGGAGCAAATTAAAGGACAATCTCTTAAATCGTGATAAAGTAGAACTATGCTTTATATCTTCTGGAAGAGCATTCCATAGTTTTGGGAATTTTACTTGGAATGAGTTCAGGGCTAATGTTGTGCGTACCTTTGGTTGTCGCAGTGAGTTTCTCTGACGGGTATCATACAAATGAACAGAACTATTTAATATGAATAAATCATTAAACACATTTGGTAATAAACCAGCGTGGAGCTTATACATAAAGACTAAAGAATTAAATGATATCGACTCAGTAATAGGTAATACACGAAGCTGAGAAAACAGGTTGCTCGTGTGGGCATAAATACAAGAATTAGTTATAACTCTGACTGTCTTTTTTTGGAGTATTTCTATTTTTCGAAGTTGACTTTTGTATGTATGACCCCAGATAATATTACAATAATTCAAACGTGGCATTATGATACTATTATACTATATTTTTAATACAGTTTGGGGTAAAGTGTGCTTCAATCTTCTAAGAACACCAAGGCTTTTTGCTATCTTGAGTGAAATGGCACTGATGTGAGGCCTCCAGGAAAGATATTCGTTTAATACAACACCAAGAAATCTTATATTATCCACCATTGACACAGCGTGACCTCCTATACATACATTTGGGTGGTTACATGGTATTTTTCTGTTTCTTGTTCTAAACAAAACATATTTGGTCTTATCAAGATTCAAAAATAATTTGTTACAATTAAACCACTCATATAAATTAACCAGTTCTGCGTTAACTATTGTTATCAGATCATTCAGATTTTTGTGGGATACGAGAATTGTTGTGTCATCGGCAAATAATAAAAACTTGACTATATTAGAAGAAGATACAATGTCATTAATATAAACAAGAAACAAAAGGGGTCCCAGAACTGATCCCTGTGGGACACCACAACAAAGATTACCAAAACTGGATTTAACACCGTCCACCGCAACGTACTGTTTTCTATTCGTCAAGTAATTGGTGAACCAATCAAGAGCAATACCACGTACACCATAACATTCCAGTTTACGTAACAGTATGTGGTGGTCGAGGGTGTCGAACGCTTTCGAAAGATCCATAAACACCCCAACACAATAGTTACCAGCATCTATTTCGCGAGATACTGAGTTCACCAAGTTCAGTACACCGAGTTCGGTTGAGTAGTTTTTCCTAAAGCCGAATTGTTGTGGTATCAACACGTCATTGCGAACAAGGTGACCGTGTAGTCTGGCGTGGAGTACTTTTTCAAGGAGCTTGGAAAAAATGGGTAAAATGGCAATAGGTCTGTAGTTTTCTACACTGTTTTTGTCTCCTTTCTTGAAAATGGGAACTACTTTGGCTGTTTTCAAACTATCTGGAATCGTACCTTGAGTCATGGATTGATTAAAAATAAAACAAAGAGGATCAGCAATATAATGGATACACTTCTTAATAACTTGACTGCTGATTTCGTCAGGTCCAGACGATGCTGATGATTTCATACAGCGAGCAATATCTAATATTTCGGAGACTGTTGTGGGTTTCAAAAAAAGAGAAGAGAAGGATCGTTTTGGGAGAAATTTATCAAAATTCTTACTTGTCATTGAGATATGCTGACGGATACGTTTTCCAGTATTCAAAAAGTATTCGTTAAACGCTTCGGAAATAAACTTTTTGGTGTTCAGTTTATCTTGATGATGATACATAGTTGTAGGAAGATTATTACTCTTTTTGCCAAGCAGATTGTTTATGTGTCTCCACGTCTTATTCATGTCACCTTTTACAGAGATAAACTTATTGTGAAAATACTCTTTTTTTGATATTCTAATACTCTAAACAATACAATGGAAAGATTTTTTTTTCGTACTCAACAGGTCCGTTTGATAGAATACAACAGGTAGAATAGATCACTAGTAAAAACAATACAATGGAAAGATTTTTTTTTTCGTACTCAATAGGTCCGTTTGATAGAATACAACAGGTAGAATAGAGCACCTGAAATTTCCCAAGAAAAATTCCATTAGTTTGTTATCCCCAAACTGCCCCTAGAGCATTGAAAATAAAGTGCACTGATGAATTCACATCCACTCCACTCAATTCAAGTGCAAGACACAGAGGAAAGACTACCATGGAACAATACGTACTTCATTTCAGATAAAGATAATACAGGGGAGATTTAAAGGGATAGTATAGTTTTGGTGGAGATGGGAGATACAGATTTTAACTATGTGGGAGATGATTACAAACCACTTATGAATTATTAAAGAGCATACAATTGTAAGAGGAATTCCAAAGTTTATTTGATGGAAATCAGTTTTGAAATGGCTGGAGGTATCCAGAAACTAGTAAAAACAAAGTGGTCCTAATTAAAGGTGGAGGACTCTATTAGAACCTCTTTTGTTTTTCAATATCTTAGTAATTTCAAACCAATTTCTGTCAAACAAACTGTCATATTTCATAAGAGGTTTCTTGTTATCTCACAAAAAAAAAAGTTGGAAACCTGAAGCCCCACTTCAACCAAAACTATTCCATCCCTTTAATATGACATTTTTGCATTCTTGGGAGATGCCGCTTCAAGTCGGCAATTGCACAAAATTCTGAATTCAAAAGGACTCGTTTAGAACACACAGAATACATTAACATGTGACTGGCATGTATTTCGCAAGATACCGCACCAGTTGGTGTTTGAGTTTCCGTGGCCTATAAATCAGCTGACGCCGGGTCCAGTGGGTGTGAGATGAGTTGGTGAGCCCTAGGTCTGCAGTGATTTACACCCTTATTCACATTCTCAGACTGGCTACTTGTTAAAGGCGGAAGTCCTCTGAAACCAGTTGGTTTGTTTTCCATTATTCCTCACAGCTGAACATTTTTAAATTGGAACAGCACCAAAAAAATCAATCATCCTTCACTTTGACAAGTACTGAACTATTCCTCTTCAATATCCCCCCCCCCCCCATGAACTGAAATTAATGATCAAGAATAGTGGATCAAAAAAAAAAGGTTTACATCAATGCCCAGAGACTTTTGGCCTCACACACACACACACACACACACAAAAACCAATGATGTTGAGAATGTTGAAAATCTCGCCCCCTAACAGAAGCACTGTGGTTGGAGATGAAGGTAAGGATCCATTGCTGACAGGGTCCAGACCTTCCTTCATGTAACAACTCTTTGGGAAATCATCACTACCTTGGAGCAAATGGGCTCCATTTCACAGCAGGTGCCGGCATATCTGTGTGGTTGTGCATGGCAGCTGTTGGATGTGAATGTGGTACTTTTTAGGAGGCCATCTCGAGAAGAAGACACAGCAATGGATGACGTAGAAGAAGAAGAAAAAGGAAAAGAAAAAAAAAGATGGAGCAGAAGGAGTAGAAGAAAAAGAAAAACAAGAAGATGAAGATAAAGTAGAAGTAGAAGTAGAAGGAGGAGGGGAAGATGGAAAAGGAGAAGTGGAAGAAGAAGATAGTGAAGAAAGAGGAGGAGGAGGAGGGGGAGAAAGAAGGATGGGGAGGGGGAGGAAGAGGAGGAGGAGAGGAGGAAGATGATGAAAAAGAAGATGGCAGAAAAAAGAAAAAACAAGCTGACTGGAAAGAAGAGAAAAAGAGAGAAAAATAGAAGAAAGGCAGGTGTGTCACGGAGGGCACAGGAGGTATCTGCTTGACTGGAATGCGCTTTGCCGAGGATTGAGTGGTCAGGCCACAAACCATTCCAATACAAACCTCCCACACCCATCCAATTACCCTAACGGGGAACACAGATTCAGACAGACACGCTGGCCAAGAAATGCAAGCCATATGAATAAACATGGTTTGACTGCGGAGCAGAGCCTCAGATTACGTGATTTCCGAATCACTAGGACAAACGGAAATGTATGAGAGTGTGCTCAAACACAAGACACACTTTTCCCGAGTTGTTTTTTCACACTACAGCAGTCACAAAACAAAGAAAACATTGTCGTTTCTCATTGAAATTGGCAAAATGATATTGATACCTTACTAAGTCTACCACGTACGAAAATTACCTTGTTTCCATTGCCTTAGAACATCTACGTAAAGCACAACCGAAAATTCATGTAGCTGCTAAAAATCTTCAGAGAGTAAACCTTTACAAGAATTAATGTGTAACAGCTACATAAGAACTGCAATCCAATATTTTCACTGAATAAAAAACATATTGTATCTCACTGCCTTAATGCATGGATTATCGGGATCATGCCATGACATTTCTCCAACAAGTGGAACGTGGAATGCAATTACACAGTCGATATATGATGTAAAATGATAAGTAGAAGATACGCCCTTCAACGCATTTCATGGTCACGAAGCGACTATCGCGTAACCACTCTGTGTAACTCGCAATCTGCCATGTTTACTCTTGTACATTGTGTCTTATCCTATCACAGATATTTTCACACTATTCTAAGTGTGTGTGTTTTTTCTCCACATCACAGTAAACATCAGGAGTGAGTGACTTATCAGAAGACGATGGTCCAGACCTATTCAAAATATGTATGCCACAAAGTTGTCGTACTATTAAGACACTCTACCGAGAATATATATGAGGTAGTGAATCTACAAGGAATTTTGATCTACAGAGGGCAGCACACCACTTATGCCACTTATTCAACATTTTGAAAGGATCCTCTGACACTGCATCTTTCCAGTCACATACGAAAGCTTCATTCATTATATCATACATAGCAAGCCCCCCAAAACAACAACAATCAAATAATAAAAATAGACAACAGAACAAAGATACTCCTTGTTAATTATGTTAATAATGTTAACAAATACAAAATCATTGAAATGTTATTAAAAAAAACAACTGTCATTTTATTCAATTTTCTGTGCAGGCCATCTCTACTCTCTCAGTCATTCTTTTTTTTTTGTGAGTGTTTTTTTCAACTGTTATTGATCAAGTCAGTCAATCAGGCATCAAACAGTTATTTCTATCGTTTTTAACATAAACAGTAAATATTTCATAACATCAATGGCCACTCATCAAAGAGAACAATGTGAGAATGTGGACAGTGGGGATTTAAATTAAACAAAAAAATCTTCCATATAAAAGAGCACCACAGACGAAGTGGAGTTAAAAAAAAAAACAAAAAAAAAATGAAAGTGAACAGAATGGATTTTCAACCGTTATTTTGAAAGAGAAGCAAAGCTGTTTGATACAAAAATTATTTGAAGACCCTACAAATTTGGACGCTAGTTTAAGGAATAACTAGGGACAGAATCCACAACTAATGTACTGTTTTGGAAGAGGTTGAAAATCATGGGAAACTGACAAAAAAGCTTCCATTAGACTGATCAAACTGTAAAGAATGCTATGGCAGTCCACATGCTAGTTATAAAACATGTGAAAAACAACCTACACATGTAAGAGATATATATGTACTTGTAACACATTTTGCCAACAGTAGTATCAAAAGCGAAAAATAGCCATATAAGATATGCAATATCCTGCTCAATTAAAGGTAAGTATAAAGAAGAAGTGCTGCTGGTCTGCAATAACAAACTACAAATGATAAAGACAACACACAAGTCGGGATATTATGTACACTCTTTAACCTCCAGTAATTCTGCCATATTTAGCCATGTATTTATTGCCTTAAAAGCTAGTGATGTTTGCCATGAGGTATTTTTAGGCATCTCCACATAATGGCATTTCAGTTTTAATCTATACCTCATATTGGCTAAAAATATAATCACATTGCCGAAGAAACAACAGTAGCAAAATCTAATCTAATATAATATTAAAACAAACACTGCGTGAGTACACTGCAGTACATATACGCACAACATGGAAGCATACATGTACACACAAACATACACAGACACACACAGACACACACACACACACACACACACACATACAGAAAACAACCACAACCTGAAATGGATTACATGACAAACACTAAAAAAAACCAAGGGTCATAGCACTATAGTGATCATTAAAAAAGTAATAATAATAAATAACAAATATATGAATCTCACTGCCCAATCACAAGTTTCAGTCCGAAATAAATTTAGTTTCATTTCACAAAAGGGCATATTACAGAGCATGAAAGCATCCTCTCTACTGGAAAAAAAAAATCCAAAGGTCAGCCACATCCAAAGAGTACAAATGATTTGAGTTAATCTTTCCCCTCCTACTCCCAATGAGATGAATCAAGCATGCCAATGACTTTGGCTTTTAGCATGATAAAATGGCTCTGTATGTCACATATCTTTAATAGCAGAGAGGAAATATTTCCCATTTTACTTCTAACGTACAAATTCATACGAATAAAGAGTTTCCACTTGAGCATTTAGCCACCACATATGTTTAAGTTTTAGAAAAAGACAGTTTTCACTGAAAGTCTGCAACTGTTCCTCTTGACCTACGCGCAGCTTGAACTCCCAAGTTCATTGACCATATCTACAAAAAGATTAAAAATCATTCAAAAATCCATATAAATTCCTGAATCACTACCAAATTTTAATCATCTGTTCCTTGCGTCATTATCAAATTTTCCTACAAGTTTCATCCAAATCCATCAACAACTTTTTTTCAGTTACTTTGCACACAGACAAACACACAAACAAACAAACACCGATGAAAACATAACCTCCTTCCTTGTTGGAGGTAATAAACACACCAACCACACAGGCTTACATGATTTTAACTTCTTATCCAATCACATGACATTACATTCCTGTTCGGGGAGGGGGGGGGGGGGGGAGGGAAATATGAGTTAAAACGTTCTAGTTGTAACCTCAATATCTTTGGCAATTTAATGTCTGTAGAAGGTTAAGCATAATCATCTGGGAGAAATGCATGCAGATTTTTTTTCTTACCCTTTTTAGTCCAAGACCTCTCTCATGCATATAGCCCAAGTTGAACATGGCCTGGGCATTGTGCTGCTGCTCAAATGCTAGCCTGTAGTGCAGGGCGGCGGTCTCATAGTCCACTTCAGTGCCAAAGCCATAGTAGTGGTAGTCCCCTAGTTTTACCCTGGCATGTGTGTAACCTGGGTAAAAGCGCAGCACAGAAAATGACCATAAACAAGCAGATCCTTGTATAGAATGACACACAGGTTTACTTGTGAATGGTCACAGGAAATTCAGTGTCATGTTTATTCAATCTTTCCTACAATTTCAGCTTTGTCATCAAACTTTAATGCAGCATAGATCATTGGCGGCAGTGAAATCATTGATGAACAAATGGACATGGTCTGCACTTCAAGGTACTAATCAAAACAAAATGTTTGGTTAAACTTTTGTTCACTCAAATTCACAACAAAATGAAATACACAGATCTATATTCTTGTTTCTCAATAGGCTACAGTCTATCAAGACACAAATGAAAACTTCAGCATCTGACTTTGATGATGAAAAAGTTTCAGCACTCCTAGAGGTACATCACTTGTGTGAATGAAACAGATATAAATACTATCAAGGTAGGCACACTATGTTTTAAAATGAACTAGATAGTGGGGCAGGGTGGGGAGTAGTGTTCAGACATTTGAAGGACAACTTTAATATCCAACCACTGGCACTTATTTCCAAATTTCTTCATTTACCTGATCTCCTTTGTAGTATGTTTAATTCATGTCTATGTGTTACATGTTCACAGCCTGTTTATTCTGAAGAAGTATCACTGCTTTGTAATTTATGTACCCATCTGGTGCATGTAGAATGTATTCCTAATTTTTCACTCGATGATTTTGAAAAACTTGGTGAAAGTGGAAGATTATCCTGGTATTGTCATGTATGCATTGGTAAAGAATTACCTTTTAATATGCACTCCTCTGATACTGATTTTTATAATGCAATAAATACTTTTTTCAATTCTGAAACAATGCACTCTCATCAATCAGACTTTTGTTGTGTTGACAATGATATTAACGATTTTTTGAAGGAAGATATGGATAGTGAGACTTCAAAATATTTTACCCCAGCTGATTTTAGTGCATTTTATAATTGTAAATATAAAAAATCATTTTCTGTTTTTCATATGAACTGCAGGAGTTTACCAAAACATTATGAAGATATTACACTTTTATTGGATTCTCTTGAGTGTTCTTTTAATGTTATTGCATTGACAGAAACTTGGTTAGATTCTAGCAATGCAAAATGTTATTCTTTTTGTGGATATAATATTGTCAGTAAAGAAAGGATAGATAAGAGGGGAGGAGGATTAGCTCTTGCCATTAAACAAGATCTGAAATATGTTATGAGACCAGATATTAGTATATTCAATGATGTATGTGAAACGCTGTTCATTGAAATACATAAATCTCATAAAAATGTTATTATTGGTGTGTGTTACAGACCACCCTGTAAATCTGTAAAAGGTTATCTCAATCATTTGAAAGAGATATTATCTGTTGTTAATTCAGAGCATAAGGAATGTATATTGCTTGGAGATTTTAATATAGATTTGATGAAACTTGATGTTAGCTCTTATTCTCATGAATTTTTAGAAACATTTCATGCCCATTCATTCTTGCCTATGATAAGCAAACCTACAAGAATAACGGATAAGTCAATGACTTTGATTGATAATATTTATTCAAATTATGATGATAATGTGAGTGCTTTTTCTGGGATAATGGTGACAGATATATCTGATCATTTACCTATTTTTTATGTACTTAATAATGGTGTTTCTGATGATGGTGGTATTGATAAACAGCAGATGCAGTATGAAGTGAACGATGTTAATATGTGTAATTTTATGCGGCAATTAGAGGAATATAATATTATGTTTAAAGAAAATAACAGTAAGGATCCACAATATTTATATACAGATTTTATAGAGTATTATTGTAATGCATTTGATATGTGTTTTCCACTGAAGTGTGTAAAGAAAAAACAAATTGATAAACCTTGGTATTCGTATGAATTGAAGAAACTCTGTTCAAAAAAGGGCAGGTTGTATAAGAAATTTATTAAAAATCCTTCCCAGTATCGAAAAGAATGCTACCTTAAATCTCGTAATGTATATACCAATGCTGTTAAAGCTGCCAAACGAAAGTATTATTTTTGTAAATTTCAGAATTTAAAAGGTGATATATCTAAAACCTGGAAGTTAATTAATGATGTATTACAAGTACGTAAAACAAGGGTTCAACAAAAGGTTTTTCAGCATGATGGTAAAGTATTAGAAAATCCTGAAGATATTGCACGACATTTTAATCATTATTTCATTAATGCTGGAAATAAGATTGCTAAAGGCTGTAGGCAAAGTTTTTTCACTCACAGAGATTTTTTATGTGGAAATTTTAATCAAACTGCTTTTTTTAAACCTGTAAATAAAAAAGAGATTATTGATTATGTTTTAGCTTTGAAAGATGGAAAGGCTCCAGGGTATGATCAAGTTAAGTCTCTGGTAGTTAAGAGAGTAATTCATATAATATGTATACCTTTGTGTTCAATTTTTAACCTCTGTCTTGAAACAGGCCAAATACCAAAGGAATTAAAGTTAGCAAAGGTTATTCCGATTCATAAGAAAGGACCAGTTGATGTGTTTTCAAATTACAGGCCCATTTCATTATTACCCTTGTTTTCTAAAATATTTGAAAAGTGTTTGTATGTTAGATTACAAGGTCACTTAGATAAACATGGAATTTTGTATAAAAAGCAGTTTGGATTTCGAGCTAAACATTCTTCATCTCATGTTTTGTTGGATTTTATTTTGAATTCATCAAAAGCAATAGAGAATAAAGAAATAATAGTTGGGATTTTTCTGGATTTTAAAAAAGCATTTGACTCTATTAATCATGAAATATTATTGGATAAATTATGTTTTTATGGGATCCGTGGAGTAACACTTGAATTGTTCCGTAATTATTTGTTTGATAGAAAACAGTTTACTGTATTTTCTGATTATAATTCTTTACATGAAAAAGTTGTGTGTGGAGTACCTCAAGGGTCAATATTAGGTCCCCTTTTGTTTTTGCTATTTATAAATGATTTATCAAATATTTCTAATGTCATGAATGTACTGTTGTTTGCTGATGATACTAATTTATTTTTTAAACATGAAAATGTAGAATGTTTGGCTAAAATGATTAACATGGAACTGTGTAAAGTTAGTAATTGGATAAGTGCAAATAAGTTACAATTGAATTATGAAAAGACGCATATGATGATTTTTAACTCTCGTAAGAAAGATACAAGTACATTGAAGGTATTTATTGATGGCCATGTAATAACAAATGTAAAGACAACTAAATTTTTAGGTATTAGTATTGACTCTGATCTAAAATGGAAGACACATGTGAATGAAATATTGTTGAAAATATCTAAGATTATTGGAGTTATGAGTAAATTAAAAACGTGTTTGCCAAAATGTATTCTTTTAACCATTTATAATTCATTAATCCTTCCTCATTTGTTATATAATATCATTGTTTGGGGTGCTTGTAGTAAGTATTTATTGCATCGTATTTTCCTACTGCAGAAAAGAGCGGTACGTATCATTTCAAAGTCTTCATATGATAGCCATACAAAGCCATTGTTTCATGAATTGAATATACTGCCAGTATTTTTACTTTATGATTACCAAGTGATTTGTTTTATGCATTCATATACTAATGATAGGTTACCAGAATTATTTGATAATTTGTTTGTGCAAAATAGGTTAATTCACAATTATAATACCAGAAGTGCAAATGATTTTCGTGTGCAATACGGAAGGTTCTCGTTTACAAACTCTAATATCATATGCAGAGCACCAGAATTATGGAATATGTTACCTGAAAATATAAAACAATGCAGTGCTGTGAAAAATTTTAAAGTAAAGTTGAAAAAATATTTATTACAAAAGTTTATATCAGATAATTAGTTGTTGTTGTTGTTTTTGTTTTTTTTTTGTTTTGTTTTGTGTTTTTTTTAATAATCAGGCTGAGTTATTGTGATATGTGTGCGTGTATGTGTGCGTATGTACAAATGTCTCAATGTTCTTGATATGTATGTCAATGACAACTTATACTTTATATGATTGTTGTTGGATCTTCAAGTTATAAGTTATTTTATTACTTTCTGGAGATCCATCCATTTGCCATTCATATTGTCTCTATTTTTTTTTTTTTTTTAATTGTCTATGTAAATTGTACTTTTACTTGTGTGTTAATGATATGTATCATGTCTTTGTACTTGTTCATGTGTTCATGTTGACATGGAAATGGAAAATAAATTCAATTCAATTCAATTCAAGCCTCTCTACTGGATATCCAAACAAAAATGCATAATCATGTTGCTATGAATACTGGGACCACTAGAAACATTATTTTGATGTTCCTAATTGTGCATCCCAACTTCTTCCTACTTGGACAGACATGTGCTGCCATGTGTTTTGAAGGATACATTATAGTGATGGAGTTAGACAATGACAAGCTATTTCTTACTTGTACCAGTCATCATCAACAATGTCTTGAATATCCCAGTAGCTTAGCAATTTGTGAATTCTATCTTCCATTAATTACCGAGCAATTAAACGAGAGGTCTCCTCAAATGAAGAAGTGACATTAACCTGCAAAAAGGCAGGCATTTATCTTCACAAATCTAATTGCACCGAAAAGGAAATTTTGCCTGGGCACAAAGTCTATTAAACATAATGTTAGTAATGTCATCTATAAATCATTCAACAAAAGTGGGATACAAAGAGGCTGTATGGCTGCAGCTCCAGGAATGACAAAGACAAAACATGAATGACATGTCAGTACATACCTGTCAGCATGAATGTGTGCATAAAGACAGGCCAAAGACTTCATATACTGTAAAACGAGAAATGTTCGCGTGCATTTTAATTTCGCGAATTTCGCGAGCGCCAAGATTCGCGAAATTAAAATGCACACGAAATTTCTTATCTACACTATATGCATTGAACGCAAGAGGCAATTCGCGAAAATTTCTTGCCGCGAAAAAGGCCGTCGGCTCCACTTCACGAAAATTTCGTGCCACGAATATATCATGTTTTACAGTATTGCGCCCTCATCACTTCATATCCTTGACGAGGGGGCATTCAACCTCAAGTTTTTACGTCAGCTACATTGTACATCATGTGTAGAAAGGTTGTCGATTTCAAGGTGGAATTCAAACTTTATTCAAGATGAAAGTGTTATCACTGTGACACTCCAAAAGTGGAGGTTCAGGCGCTTGAAGGTGCCAAAACAAATTTAGGGCTCTTCCTGATTCTCTGCCCTCTTACTGCTAACGACCGCAACCCCAACCACACTAAATTTCAACATTGCCACTGGGACAAAGGTCATCTCTAAGGAATACTGGCAGTAAAAGACATTTTAATGAAGGGGAAAATAAAAAATAGAATATCCAACAGCTCTCCTCCTGTAAAACTAAAAATATTGACAGCACGAAACTTTTGCGAATTGGAGCCGACAACATTTTTTGTGGCATAAACTTCCGCTAATTGCTACTGGCACTCAGTGCATTATGCAGACCAAAAACTTTCATGTGAATTTTACTTTTGCGAATCACCACTCTTCATGAAATTTACAAAAATTTCATGCATGCAAAAGTTTCTTCTTTTACAGTATCTCCTGACTTGAACTCTCACCTTGTGCTGCTGCTCTCTGCCACTGGAGGAGGGCCCTCTGGTATGTCTCATTCAAGCCAAACATGTTGGCCTCACCTACAGAAGGGAAAAAGGTACAAGCAGGGGGTGTGTCACATGTCATATGTTCCTCTGGCAAACATCACAAAATTTTGCAAGATTACAGAATATCTCCCCATATCATGCATGAAATCTTAAGGTAATACACCTCAGAGTTTTTCAAACAGCAATGAAAACCAAACCTCTTGTCAGTGGAGAATACGTCCCCTTTTTGTACTGAGAATAATGGTTTAAATTTTTTCAGGGTCTGAATAAATTTACTGGAAATCCAGTATTGTTTCCCGCTCTATCATAAAGTTTCCAGTTTTATTATTCTGAGAATTACCTTCCTCTACAATATTCCAACTAATGAAAGGAATCTAATTTTCATGGTTATTAAAGGGACACATTAACATTTAAGCTGATCTTCAAGTTTAATAAGATCAACATGACATGAAATGATGGTATCCTGTGTGTGTGTTTTCAATGACATTTCAATTTCCAAATAAAAATGAAAATGGCAATTTCAGACTTGTTCATCTAGTCATACGTATAAAACAAGTGATAAAGGAATTTGTCCTGTAAATTTTGATAACAATTTGAAGTGAAATCTAAAAACATGAAATAAAACAGAGCAGGGAAACCAACAGCACACCATAATTACAAGTTGATCTCAACTTAAGATCGTCTTAAATCCTTTGCAAAAAAATGTACCACTGCAATAGCAGATCATCCTACATAACATATATCACTTGGCTTCCACCTTGCTCATGTCAAGAAGTTTTTGTCCTGTTTTCATTCCACCCACCACTATTGCATTTGTCATTGCTGCCAACATCACACCACAAATTTCTACGGAGGAATTTTATAGGGGAATTTATAAGAGTTCATGATAGCGTTATCATCAAGGTATTTACTTTCCTACAATCTTTCATTTTCTCTCTTTTTTTAGGCCATGCTTGGTTGTTTTGGCTCTATTTGTTTTTGTTTTGTTCTCTTGTTCTTGTCTTTTGCCCTTCTCTAGCTGAATGGAGAGAAACACATGGCACCTGTACATTAAGATGGATACACACAGGCCTCTTGAGAGAATGCTCATAAAACGTCTGCCTGCCTATCATGACCTGTCACTAAGACGGTGGCATTTATGGGGGGAAAGATAAATCAGAGCTGTTTTGCCCGCCGGACGTCTGCAAAGTTGAAACATGCTATGAAAATCATCAGCAGCCCAATCTAAACAAACTGGAATGCCGGCGGACACATCATTCTTTTGAAGTGTACGCCCGTATGCAAGACCTCCCAAAGGCACAGAATATACTCTTCCTTGGCTGTTGATACAGGTATACAGTAGAGTTGTAAATCAACAATTGCATTATAGCGCATGGATGCTGGCAGAAATACTACACTGGCATTTGTCTGTTTACACAGAGATAAAAGATGCATAAAAACTTCATCATTTCTCTTCTTCGCTAGTAGACGAAAAGAATATTTACAGGCCTTTCTAATCTATGATTAAGGAGGTATTTGTCTAGTTCTGCTTGAAAACAGCTGGAATGTTGGATGCACACAAGAGTAGAAGAAACCCCCAACAGATGCCAACTCTCACTATGAATGATGTGCCTGGTAAATATTGCAACCTTCATCATTTCAACAGTCACCCAGTAAACTCTCCTAATCTCATTGAAAATGCAACACGGAAGGCTCCAAGGATCTACAGCAAAGGAAGTCGACATGGCACCGTGTTCTCTTCTGAGGGTTATATATGAATATATGCCATAATGGCAAAAGTGTTATGGATTCTTTTTCCATCATTAAACCTATCAATTGAGTCATTTAAAAATGACACAAAGTTTCACTTCTTTGCCACATCACAATAGACAAATTTGCAGTAAGAGATGGCTCAAATGACCCCGAATCTTAAAAATATTGAAACAAAACTGTTGCAAACCTAGATATCACCCACTTGCGTAATCTAACTTGCTTTTATGCTAACATGCTCCCTTGAATGCTAAGGAAAGTTCTTTCACTGCAACATAAAAGAAGCAGTTCAGGTGCTGTCCATGACACTGCTCATCACAAATCTGTGCCTCATTATGTTGTTCTTCTCACTTGACCTCTATCTGCTCATGTACAGAATCTCACTTCCAAGATCTGGCTGATTAATTCATACATGCTAGCTCTCTTTGTCTCTCTACAATGTACAGTACTTGATTGCAATATTGAAGTCATGATTCTAAAGAGCATAGGAAACAACTCTGTTACCATGCTTCATTTACGGCTTTAAGTATCATTACTATCATCATTATGGACAGTCATTTGACATTTTGTGTGTGTGTGTGTGTGTGTGTGTGTGTGTGAGTGTCAAATGATAAGACACTTTGAGACACAGATAGAAAATCAATGCATTCAATGTTGAGCAATTATTTCTGCCATGACAGTGCTCAAGGACTTAGATGCACATGTGTGCAGTGAGTAATCAATATCTAAAGTTTCCAGTTTGCTGGGAGGGAAAGTATGCCAATTGTGGTCTAATCCCTTCCAATGGGTTTGCATACGCACACTTGCCATTATCAAATTCTGGAATTTTAGTTCTCTGACGCCACATGCACTGAATGATGAATGTACACTCTAACACAGATTGTTGCCTGACAGCAAACAACTACAGAGATTAATTTGTGTTGAAATATCTAACCAAAAAAACCCCCACAATAATGCCTTTTTCATTGCTTATACCAATATTTTCTGAAAATCTGATGTCAAAAGGTAATCAATAAATGCTCACAATGACCTATACACCTATATCAATGCCATTCACAAAAATCATTTAAAACACAAACAGATAAGCCCAGAGAAAGATTCAAAACAAAGCAGTATGATGAAAACTCTTTGAATTTTGTTGATGATCCCTTTGCTATCACTATCAATTTTATTTTAATGCATTCACTACCCCAACACATTCCATTTTAAAAAATCATTTTATGTCTGCAAAAGACCCGCAACTTAAAAGCAGAATCACTAGTACTGTAATTGGACTTAAATGTAACACAAACACTTTCCTCTAAACTTTAATATCAAGGTCGAAAGACAAACAGCATTACATCATTGACTAATATCTCAAAACCCAGTCATTTGGTCAGCCACATAATGTGTGATAATGAAATTAACTGGAGATGCAAGGTAACCAAGAAGAGAGGTTATCACACAGGGAAATAGCTACAACTCTGTGCAGTGTAAAGAACTTGACAAGAAGAGTCACAGTTTGGGCACTTTCTGTCTTGTTGCACCATCCTTCCATCCAGTAAGCAAAGATGCATGGGTGATTGAACTGGCCTTGCTTTTCACAAACTATTGGGTGCGATCAATTTAAGGTCTGAGTGAAATTGTCAACTTGACAGCTCCTCTGAAGCACACACATCATTTGATATTTATCAAGTCTAATTTTCTGCAAATTGGGACTTCCTGACGTTTTCGCTAGTAGTTAAACGTGCAATCGTGGAATTCAGCAACGGACAGCGAAATCGGTATCATTCACTCATTTTCACAGAGAAGTACGCATCCATTCACACAGTAGGCACCCTGAGATTTAGGTACATATGAACTGTATCATCACACAATTTGTTCATGTAGTGTAATGTATACTAGAACATGTATGTGTGCGCATCACATTCATGGTGGGATCAGAGTTAATCTAATAGTGTTGTGTGCTCTTAAATTTGTAAATAGCACCTGACTCGTGAAGTTCACAAAATAAAAAGCCATCAAAATGTATGGAATATACAGTACTTGCTGGATAGAGAAACATTCTCCTCTGATTTTTTACCTCTTTGTTTGTGAAAATTGTAAACATCACTTGCAAATCATGCAGGGAAAGGGAGGGGAAAGGAATAAAGCAGTGTCATCATTACTTCTCACAGTGACTTGCCAGACTCATGGGACAGTTGTATCAAATGTAACTCTATTTCAATACTAAAATTTCACCAAATGTTCACCATGTTTTTCACAAAAAGTGAAGTGGAATCAGGAATGTGACTCTCAAAAAAAATGGGGGGGGGGGGGCATTTTCTGTGTTTTGCATTCTGAGCTGGGGGGGGGGGGGGGGGGGGGTGTGTATGATAACACACCATACTAACTTGCCCAGATTCAGTGGGACATAAGACCCAGAATCTCTTGATAGTACGGCAGAAACATTACTTTCTGAGCTACATCACCAGCATACATGCTACTAGTGTACCATAGTATCACTACACACTGAATTTGCGTATAAATCTACAGGGCTCACAAACAGACTAGAGCTACTCATCTTCACGACTCGGCTGCTTATTCACCAGGAAACGGGAAAATTTGTATACTGAACGCCTGCATTTCTTGCTGGCTGAAACTAAGCTTGACTGCAAATCTTACTTTTTTAATGATTTTTTTTTAATTGGAATTCCGTTTGATGTCACCATAGTTTTCGCAATGAAACAAATACAAACAGTCAACTAAATCAACGCAATCAAACTGAAAATAAAAAACAACTTCTGCTTCATCGTACAAGATATACAAATGAAAAAAACAACAACAACAGCATGACATGCAAGCCTGCTTAATGATACAAAATAGACAAATGAAAGAATAGCATGGCATGAGAGCCTCAGTAAACTAAAATCTTATAAAACCTTCTTGCATTAATCAAACGAAATCTCTTTTTTTTATCATTACATCAAAATAATAACCCATATCCCTAAATCCACCCTAACCACCAGTCCCCCACTCCTCACTCTACCTACCTAAAACAGTGTACTCATTCCTGTCAACACTTGTCACACGCATACTTTTTTTTTTAACATTGTTCTAAAGCACGCACACACACACACACACACACACACTGTTCTAAAACACACACTCACACACACACACACACACACATACACACATACAAAACAACATCCATAGAACAGATACAATCTCATACTCAGATCCGTCACTGCATTTTCCCTTACTCTTTTTGCTACTGGCAATGCATTGAGATGGATATGTTCACTATATCATGTAAATGTTAATGGTCTTGCCAAAGTAGGAAATGGGGCAGTCACATTCACTATCCACGACAATCTTTCCACTACTTTCCGTTTCATAAGCATGAACAGTATACAGAAAATCTATCGCACTCTCTTGCTGGAGAAGACAGGGGGCGCTTCATCTTACCTTTGTCAAGGAGGAATGCCACGTTGCTCTGGGCGACCTCGTAGCCCAGCTCGGCAGAGAAGGAGTACAGCATGAGTGCTGATGGGATCTTCCTCTCCACGTAGGCCTTCCTGGCCGACTCCAGGAGACTGCTCCACTCCCCTCTCTCAGCTACATTCTTGTACAGCTACAGTTTTGGATGGATGATATAATAAGACGCATGTCAGAACATGACCACTGACTGGTGAACTCACATTCAGGTCATGGGTCCGTGCACAGTCAGTTGTGCAACATGCACTCTGCAGGAGTTTGTTGCCTGCATGCTCCACTGAACAGCATCACATTGTGCACATACACATCACAGGGGCGTGGTGAGTTTTCTGATGTGAAGCCAGCCGCAATGCACACACTTTAAAGGGACTGTACAGTACTGGTTGAGGTGAGGATTCGGGTTTATAACACTTTTTGGTGAGATAATGAGAAACTTCTTCTGAAATATGAAAGAGCATGTAATTTCAAGAAGGATTCAACGTTTATTTGATGAAAATTGGCCTTGAAGTAGATGAGATATCCAAAAAATTGATCGGAATAGAATTAACAGGCCACAACTTTTATTAGGATCTCTTTGTTTTTCCTTGTTTTTAGATATCTCAGTCATTTCAAGACCCATTTTCATCAAATAAACTTGTGATTCCCCTTAGAATTGTATGCTCTTTAACATTTCATAGAGTGGTTTCTAAATATCTTGCAAAACATTACGAGCTGAATTCTCACCTCAACCAGTACTGTACAGTCCCTTTCAGTGGGACATGTGGTGTCGTTAGTCTGCAAAGGGCTCTTAAACACACACCATTTTGAGCTCCATCAGTACAGTCCATGATGTGGATACCAGATATGGAGTTGGACAGCCCAAATGAACATGTCTACTGATGTCAAATGCATTTCAAGGCAAGAAAAATTTTTTGTCTAGAAGACTGTCTTCTTGCAACACATGAAAAGGAGTAATTAGTTCCTCACATACATTGTATGAATGCAAGATATGCAGTATAGGGTATTCACACTGATGGAAGACACACTCATCATGAAGTGCCCTTTTACAATTCACACCAATGTGAATACCGTCACACTTGTACCACATCAACCCAATACATTCATATATGCGCACTATTCATAGATCACACTGAACATGAACATGAACATGATGACTTATCCAGAAAAGGTAACAAGCCCATTATTACTGAGAATCTCAGAAGCAGACGGCAGAATGTCTCGTTCCCTAATGTTCCTTGTTTAATCGCACTTAATGCAATTCATGAGACAAGCAATTTCATTGTTCCACTCAACTAGACATTCTAAATTATCCATCAATGAAAAGAAGTGCTTCGTACATATAAGTATTCAGAATTTCTGTCTACAGAATAAGGCATTACAATAAACATCCGAAAAAGATTACCCACTGAGTGTGCATTTTGCTCTTGAAGAACGTTCAGATCAAAAGAACTCTTTTGTCACTATGGAGACCAAACATTTTGCAAGGATGTTCTTACTTTGTGGTCACACAACTTCATATCAAAATCATTCTCAATATACATTGCTATTTTCTTTCCAACCGGTAAACTGAGGAAACTAGAACTGCATGTCTAAGAGAGGCATTTGCACGTCAATGGAATGTCTCCCTGAGAAAAAGGCAATACCACTTTTAATGAAAAAAAGTGTATTCAGTACCGCTCTGTGACAGTGGAAGGAAATAATCATTCCACTTGCACATGTGACCTCACGCCACTGACCTCCACAGCTGTGTGACACGACCTCATGACCCCCGTCCCTGTGGCGTGCATCTGTGCCAGGTTGTAGATCCCCAGGATGTGACCCGACTGGGAGGCCAGGTTAAAATACTTCACAGCCATCTTGTAATCCCGCTTCACTCCGAGGCCACCTGTTTGAAAATACAGTGAGAGAGACGAAAGAGAGAGAAAGCACAGGGGAGGGGGAAGGAGTTGTGGTGGAGGATGAGAAAAATGAGAGACAGGTTACGAAAGGTGTGAAAGTATGCAATATGGCTTTGAAGGGGAATTCACCCCAAATACAAACATAGATTCCGTTCAAATGATGCAGCACTCTGTCACCCGGACTAGCGTCATACCCCAGGATGGGGCATTGTGTAGCGCCATCTAATGCTTGTAGGATGTACAGTTACACACTGCTGTTGTGGTGGCCAAATTTTAGCGACTGGTGATAATGATCCCAATGACAGTTAAGCACTGTTATGACATATCTAATGTAATTACAATAATGATAATAACACTCTTTTTATAATTTTAGAGGAACTAATGGGAAAAAGTTCGACCTGCTTGTTTAATCTGTGCAAGAAGTTGTAAGTAATTTGTGATCTTTTTCAAAATCTAATATCAAAATTTACTTTGGTGCAACCAAGATTCATAATTCAAAAGGAATTAATATATATATATTTTTTTTTCATTGGTGCTACATAATCTTCTTGCACAGAGCAGCAAAATTGCTTTTTCCCATTTTTTTTTTTTTTTTTGTGTACTACATGGTTGTTTTTGTGTTAAAAGAAACTACATGGTACAGTGCTAAAAAATTAAACAATTAAACAAAATGGCAGATTTCTATTTGATATCCCAGGGTACCCCAAAAATTCATAAAATGCAGAAATTTTAGCAGTACATATCTGTGAAGTTGAGGAAAATCAGATACTCCATTCAAAAATTATGAATTTTATGAAGTTAAGGTTAACTATGCTCTCATCAGAAGGCTCCAACAAAAAATTACAAAATGTTTTAATTTTTACAGTCCCATCCCCATCAAATGAGAAGGCCAATGCTGTTTGTCGACAAACATCTATAACAACCTAGACGAGTCATTCACAAATAATGCAATGAGAAGGTGGACAAGAGAAGCTGTGGGGCACCTGATTGTTACTAGTACTCACTGTAGTACATGGTGCCCAGGTGCAGCTGACCATCCACATAGCCCTGGTCTGCTGCCTGTTGGAAGTACTGGAAAGCTCGGGTGTAATCCTGGGTGGGAGTTGGGGTGCAAGAAGGGGCAGGGGAAACCAAAGGAGTAATCCAGGGTGACACAAGTGATACATTCATAATGCAGCACATCTTAAATCTAACATTTATATCAACACTGAATAGTATGGTGCATTGGACAGGTCCAAAAAAAAAAATTGTGACTCACAATGACTCCCCATAATCAATCGCATTCAAGACACTAAAACCTGCTACACGAGGAGGAAAGGGAAGGATATTACAGAACTACTGAGCACTGCGAGTTATATCTTTCTCAGAGTCTCAGTTCTGAGTCTTTCTGATAATCACAACAGAAGGGGGTAATGATTTTGAAGCTGATATCAAGTCATGTTTGAAAAGGGGAAAGCAATGCAAAAAAGCACACATAGATTATATATCCATTCATCCATTCATTACAATATTACATTCATTCATTCATTCATTCATTCATTCATTCATTCATTCATTCATTCATTCATTCATTCATTCATTCATTCAGTAAGCCATCCAGTCAGTAAGTCAGTCAGTCAGTCAATCAGTTATTCATTACTTTATAGTAATGACTGGCTACATCAACACTGACTGCCTTCTTTTTGCCACACTTCACCTGACTGAGAAAAGCATAGATGCCTTTTGAATTCACAAGAGTTTTGTGTTCCTGTTTTTTTTTTTTCTTCAATATTCCTTAACAGGTACCACCTTAACTTACCCTGTCCACTCCCTGGCCATGCAGATAGAGGAGACCAAGACCATTCTGCCCAATGGGGTTGTTCTGGTCAGCGGCCTTCTTGAAGTACTTCATGGCTGTATCATTGTCCTGCTTCACCAGAGGGCCTCCTTCGGAATACATCTTCGGTGAATGAAACAGAAATAGACTAATGATAACAATAACATTAACAATTACAATAGCATATCTAAGTGATTAAGATCCTAGGTTTTCATTCATCATTGTTACATAGTTGGAATTTGGATGCTTTCATACATTTTCACACAATATACACATACCTTTGGTACATAAACAGTATACATACACATGTAATATTGGTTGAAATTGATGAAGGAGATTTGATGGTCATCTACACAATAACTAATATTTCTAGGGGCAAAGAATGAATAGTACTAGCTATATGCCAACATTCTGTGTTCTTTTTCTGGAGACTCTTGTCAAACAAGAAATGGACTGGAGATCTGAGGGGAGAAGGTACAATAATTAACGCAGCTGACTTTTGACATAATTCACCTGCAGAATGCTTTTCATCATATCATGAAACACATTAAAATGCTTGGAATACCACATGCCATGGCTAAAGCAAACGATAGATCTTGAGCTCGGTCAATTACCTTTCCCAAGTAGGCCTGTGCAGTTGCATCCCCCGTCTCGGCAGCTTGGGTGAAGTACTCGAATGCTCTCTGCGTGTTTTGAGGGAGAAAACAAGGAAACACTGACAGTTTAGAGAGTGGAATACTACATGAAATCATTTTGTGCACTCTCTCTTTAGGTTTTACAGTAAACAGTTTGTTGCAGTTTTAATCGGTACAATACAGCTTGATATATATTTATATCATGCATCGCACACAGAAGGGTGTAAAGAAACTAAATAGAAAATTGCAGTCTACAATCTGCAAAGGCTACAGATAATCATTAATGTTGTAATGGAGGAACTTATGCTCATAAAAGTGCATACCCCTTTCTCGCCATTGAATCTACAGTGTAAAACCACTATTTTTTCATGACTCTAGAATTTATGTATACCTCATATTTATATATCTTTTCTTTCCTCTCTTTTTACCAAAAGCAACATAAATTTTGCCCTGTAGTACATATAGGTGTCCACTACAAGTATAATGAGATCTGCATATCAATGCTACATGGGTACTTAGTACTGACAGACGTTTTGGATCCAGGGGAGGATATTGGTTGAAGTATAAGACATCCCCTATCCCAAAGAAGGTGTAACTGAAGGAGACGCACTCACCCTATGATTCTGGAGGACTCCACGCCCACCTTGGTAATTCAGCTGTCCTAATCCAACCTGTAGGAAATCAGAGAAGGACAATATTCACACTACAACAAACAAAGGACCTAGTGCAGTGGGTCTAACCCTTACCTGTATCGCTAGTTCACCTTCCACACATTCTTGCGGAAGAAATTACACATTATAAAACTTGTGGAGGGGCATTGTGTTCATTTGTATATTCTATCAAACTGGTGGTAATACCTATTAGGTTTGTAGAAAATTTAATCATGAATTTGAACGACCAAACATTTTACAAAGAAAATGAGATTTTAAATTTGAGGACTGGCAATGATGTTGCCCCCACCCCCACAATGCCCAAGGGGGGGGGGGCACCTCTTGAGCAGCCAAGAACATATCTGAAGCACAGTCACCAATGGACTTAATACTCATAGCACAACTCAGCTCTATCAATTCTAGTTTTACAGAAGATTTTTAGAGATTCCTTAATTTTGGGGCTTTGGGACCCACATATAGGGGGGGGGGGGGTGGGCATTGGCATTGTGCCCATTTTAACAAATTAAGATCATGAAGAAGCTCAAAATGTATATTATGTATGTAAGTTTATCCACAAAGCAGAACAGATGTCACACAATGAACTATCTCAATAGCTTAGTTAAGCCTTCAGCTCACGTGACTGAACTGATATAGACAAAGGTTGCAGCTTACGTTAAGAGCCTCAGTGGCAAGGCATGAGAAATGTTGTATGAAGTCTTGTCTACCCTTGGCATTTTTTGACGGGATAATATAAATGGTAATAACACCACAAAGCTTCATTCTCATTTTGATGTAATGAAAATAACTACCTAATATAAATCTACCTAATGTACTTTTGTCTACCGATTCCTTTGGTCTTTTTTTTTTTCATTCTGAAACAGAAGACAAATTTGTTGCCATTTGATATCATACTAAAGTTGGACTATCAAACAACATGCTCAACAAAAGCCATTCATTCTGCTACTTTGGTATTATGCTAAGTTGTTCCCCTGACTGCACTTAAAGTATCATTTCAAACTCTTATTTCAAGCATAAAGTGCTGATGGATCAGATGATATGCAATGCCATGCTGACTGGATCTTGTCAATCACATAACTTGAGTTCTCAGACATTTATACACCATGATCATTTCAGTTCAAACCGCAGTTGAATGGGACAAATAGTTCCATTAAAGAACTGAGTGAGATAATGTTCCCTCAGACAGCATAAGCAAAAAGAGACTAACCTGAGCATTGACATCCCCTTTGTCGGCCAGGAATTGGTAGTACTGGATGAGATCGTCGTCGAGCATTCCTGCGTCTGCGTCAGGATCTTCGTTCTCATCAAAGAGGCGCACACGCATGGTGATTGAGCCACCAGCTGTGGAAACATTAGCAGCCACTGTGGAGAATAACCAGGAAGAGCTTTTTATAGTTATTTTCAGACCTTTTTTTTTTTTGACACTCAATCTTTATCACCAATCCCCATCATCTCATATAAACTGAGAAATTTCTAAGATAATGATATTTGATACTGGATATATTTGCCTTATGGCATGTAACTACAATTTGCCTCCAGTGTTCAATGGCATTCTATAATTGTCTTTTTTTTTTTAAGGTGTGTTTCAAAAAATACTATGATGTTTTAAAGGAGACTGCTCCTAAACTGTTCAAGAGCATTCTTTGCTGGAGTGTAGGCTGTTGGTGGTATAGGCCATAAGGAGTGTCTTGATATTGCCAGACTTATGTCTAGCAGCACAAGTTCCAATAATGAATAACAATCATTTCTCACAAATTTACATACTAGTAGCCTGTTATAGAGACCTCACATATATGCAGAGCAACAAAAACAAAAATAAGAAAACAATACAAGTGCTTTCACCTTTACGACAATGATGACGAAGTTAATGTTCAAAATGATAGCAATGCTTATTATCAGTAGCAGCACCAGCTAAAGAAGAAGATGAAACAGAAGAGGCCGGTTCAAAAGTTGTGTAATTATCATGGTGCTGCTGACACGATAATTGTCACTGAGTCAGAATGAAAGTATGGAGTAAAGAATACACACACAGTAAAATAAGATAAATAAAATATTAGAAGCAAAATGACATGTTATTCATCATTCACTCGTGTAGTAGAAATAATCAGTCGATCACTTTGCCATAAAAACATACTTACCTTTACTTGCCACTCTCTTGTAATAAGTCAGGGCTGTTTCACAGTTCTGTGCAACTCCAACTCCAGACCAGAATCTATAACCCTGTTGATACAAAAGCGACAAATTATTATCCTCTTTGTAATTCTTATATTGTTTCTCATCAAAGAACTCTGACTGCCATAATGCAGCACAAACTGCAACACTTTAAATCTAACATCCTAAAAAATAAGCAAGCTCATACTTGATGAAACTTCAAAAAAAGTTTCCAAATTTTCAAAGTTTTAGACATATAAGCCATGCCAAAGGCCTCTATAAAAACGGAATGATACTTTGACAATGTTCTTATGTTTCATTCTAGAATCAAAAGAAAAATACAAAATCAATATATCCATGCGAAAAAGTAATATCAACTGATTACGGGAAATTCATATAGATTAAATATTTGATGATCTACCATAACTAGATATGTATGTCACAAAACTATATGTACACATATAGAAAGGTAAACAGGCTTCGTAGCTCTCTAAATTTCATGATGAATACCTACAAATTACAACCATTGAAACTTTTACCCTCCCCTGCCCCATTGCAAGGGGAAAATAGTATTTGCCTTAACAGTATTGAATGAAACCCACGCACAAACCGATTTCTTTTCTAAATAATATTGTCATCTCTATCTTGCTGCAAAACGTGACGCAGCCCACTCACCATCATCATCTGGCCGAAGGAATCCCCACCAAGAGCTGAGAAGGTGTAGTAGACCAAAGCTCTGGACTGGCTGGAGTTGGTACCTATCCCTGTTGCATGGATGAACCCTAGACCCTACAATGCATTGTAAAACAGATAGAGAGAGAGAGAGAGAGGGTGTGATAATTGAACAGGGATATCAAACTGATTGAATGAGAGGGCCTGAAAATACATTTATGAAAAGCTACTTTGTACAAAAAAAAAAAAAGGGTCTGAACACTGATATTACCAGGGCCTGAATATAGGCTTTTGCCTGAAAACCGGCATTCTTAATTAAAATAACAGAAGTTTATGACAGGATAGAAAGAAACTGACAAATGCACATATACCTTTACAATGGAATCTTATCACAAACCCCATGCACATAAATGCTTCATCACTTTACAATATACAGCATGTCTAAAATTGATATACTGTAACAATAATCATCCACGAAATTCTCTTAGGTGGCCATGTATAGAGGATATTTCTCTCACAGCAAAAATAGGATCAAGCAAATCTCACCAGAAATACCGGTTGAAGCAAAAATCTACATTCCACATTATTTAATTTGATGCAAAGTTGAACACCAATTATAGAAGGCATCCCTAGATGACAAGTTGGTCTGGTCTGTGGGGAAAACTACCTCACCTTAAAGACCTCACTTAAAAGAACAAGTTAATGGACAAGAATGCAAATGTTTCACACAAATCATTTTACGTAACAAATATTGATGTCAGTTTACAAGGACTCTCTTTATGCTAATGACAATCTAAAGGGTTACAGTTGTATTTAAAATGAACCTCCAACTGGAGAAGAACTTCCAGTATCAGTACAGCAGATGACATTTTATTTATAATACTGGCAATAAAAATTGCTATATAAGATCAAACATGAATCATCAAATTATGGATAATCGCACTCTTAAAAAGTATCACCAGTAACTGTTCAAGCTAATAGGACACACATAAACATAAATAGCACACATTCAATCTCAATATTTCCTGTCATAAAGAAAGGATTATGTGGCATATGGGATACAATAAGATGCCATGATGCTATTTTATAGCTCACCTAAACAGATAATAAAATGGAAAATCAACATTTCTAAGCTTTTTCTTTTTATCACTACATGCACCGTAAGCATACAGATCTATAAATTGTAGCAGTAACTCACAACCCATCTTTGTTTCTAAAAGAGGCACAAACATTTATTGTACCAACCTAACCTTAGGTGGCAGCGATGAATCAAAAATTTCTGCTAATACACTTTTATGACTAATGGTAAAACACAAGATACATTTTTAAAGAGTGCATAAAATCATCTCTCATCTCCGAAGAATGTAAATCTACATCGTAATGGATAATTTGCTTTCCCACAAACACACACACACACACACACACACACACACACATGATTCATCTTGATTTATGGCAATGACAAGGCATCCAGCATCTCTCCCATCCCCTTCATTACCTTCCTGAACTAGTTACAGGCATAAATGCTTAAGGGAACCTCGAATGCACTTGATACACTCTTAAACCTTCTGTACCGTATGTCCCCCAAAAAAATTACAATGGTACCCTCCGCAACAATAACTTTAAAAATAGTGTATCAATCCAAACACAATTTCAGGGTATGAAACTGTAACTCATTGCCCACGTCTTGCAGAAAAACCCCATTCAATTTGCTTCAGTGGTCAAAGAGAAATGAAGATTTTTGTAGGGCATATCAGGAATCACTTCCCTCCAAGTTCTGTCTATTGTGTTTACACATTAATATGCAGTTTCAAGAGCATCCAAGTGCTAAACTTGGAAGAATCAGACTCATTACATGCTTTGCAACAATCCACATTTCTCTGTGACTGCTTGACCAAACTGAATGGGGTTTTCTGCAAAATAGAGCTAAAATGTTACATTTTAAGACCTTGAAGAAGCATTTAGATGGTTTCATCATATTGGGTGTTATCAATGCAAAAATCTGATAGTAGTTTTGTTTTGTTTTGTTTTTTTTTTGACATAGGCCTACTGTATTGGCTCAAACTGTATGCTGCTCATGGGGCTTGCATGATAAACATGCTTTTGGGAGCCGATCATCAATTGCAACATTTACTCTTTTTGTCTCTCAACTGTACATACTTCTTCAAGAATCAGTTCACATAACAAATTGGTAGCCTGCCAATTATGCAATCTGCCACTACAAGTGTAGTGTGACAATGTATGACGTGAGAAGAGGTAGAATCTCGGATCATATCTAGGCTGCATTCATCACGCAAATGTCAACAAAACCCATGCTATTATACTGCATAATTGCTCATTTTCTTCCCTTTGTTTGGCTGTGTTCTGTTATCTTGTGCTGTATTGTAGTGTGATCTTTGTCGAACTATGCTGTTCTGACCTGCGCTGTGCTTTTGCTTTGCTGCGTCGTGTTTTGTTTTGCCGTATTTCAGTGTTCTTTGCTTCTTGGTCAGGCACTGTATCAATCACACACAAAATGAAGAGACCCGTTACACATCCTGCTTCTATCACCTTTTTCACAACAGGGACCTGAGCAAATTTATGATCTTGACGAGATCGCACTGATGAGAAGCAGGCTGTCACCTGCACGCTGCACGGACTTTTGATATGGATGGGTAAGTGTACCAAGAGGTGCAGGGCCCTGTTTTACCAATATATGAACTATATTGTGCCAAACAATGAACCCAAAGTTGGAAAAGATTCATATCAACTCCAGTTGGAAAGAATAAATATACATGCAAAATGTACTCCAGAACTTGGTAAAGGTGGATTACACGTTTTATTCCAAAATGACTTTGTGAAATAGTTCCTACCTTCTGAGGACTGATTGATCCTGAAATTGTCCCTAAGATCAGTTGGATTAAACTCGTGATTGATTTCAGAGCTCAGTGAAAGAGCCCCAAGAATATACTTACTGCTTGCCCCCGCGGGTCTCCCAAGTTGGCCAGGCGGCTGAAGAGGTCGTGGGCCCCAGAAATGTTCAGCGGGAGCTTGTCGCCAAACAGGAAGTCAAATGCGACCATCAGCATAGACTTGGGGTGGTCCATGTAAGCTGCTTTCACAAGAATCTTGTATGCCCTGCAAAATCATTGGTGACAGTGAATTAGAGTATCTATTGCATTCATTCATAATATGGGGGTTTGACAGTAATGCAAGGATGAAACTGCAAACTAAAATGCATCAGCAGCATTAACACTGAAAGAATAGTGTTTTTAACCCATTGAGGACTACATAATCTTCAAGTGTGAAGGATGTGGGCGTAACCCTAAGAAGAAGAAGAAGAAGGACAAGTCCCGGGTATATTCGGGCAAGTGTCTATGGAAAATGCGTGTGGAAGCAAAATCAGTCCGTCCTCAACAGGTTAAGAGAATGTCACTGCATACAGCACCAAATGAGACTCATCATCTTGAGAAATCTGGGTGAACATGGCATTTATTAAAGGCTTATCACCTGCATTCAATATGCTTGCAGTCTAAACATGAAAAAAAAAAAACCTTTCTCCAACTTGAACTTTTTTTTGCTCCCTGCTTAAGACCGACCTCTATAAAACAAGTTATGGCAAATGTCAAACACCTTGAATGCTGGTCAAAATGCCAGATATTGTTTTCTTAGAGCTTGCATATAAAAATTGGGGGGGGGGGGGGATAACAATATAGTATGGTTAAGTGTGACGTCATTGAACTTACAAATCAGACTGATCATCTGTAGAATTGATTAGTTCCAGGGCTTTTTCATACAGCTGTTCACCTGAAAGATAAGGTAAGATGGTGAGCAGAAGAAACATGTTAAATCTATGACATATACTCAGAACCATAACATACGAAATTACTCATATTTAGCTCACGTTTATAGCTGAGATTGAGGTATATTTTGTTCATAGGTGCTCATGAAAGACATAGCAAATCAGGATGTGTCAAACACTAGTAAGTTAACCACAGCATGACTTGTCTTGTCAAATACTGTTAAGACAAACACATGTCAAGAATGTCTACATTTACCCATGGCAACTCTTGAGAGTTGCTTCTCAGGCGCACTAGCTCTACTTTCAAATACCCAAATCTTTCAGTGCAGGTATTGTATATCCACTTGTGGTGGAGTCTATACCTTTTCTGACCATTCAGCTCTATGTTAGATCAAAGCGCATCCTATCCTGGAAAAATACAAGGCTGTCAGACATTCCTTAATGCTCTTTTCATAAATCCTTTCTTACATGTATACATGTATCTCGACCATTCACTTTGGGAAAAAAAATGGTTTTTAAAGCTTCCTAGCAGATGACACACAGTAGATTCTACACAGTCATTTGCAGGTAAAAGCTCTGTTATTGTCTAATTGTCAGTTTGTCCTATAGGAGGTTCAAACAAGAAAATCTAAATGACTTTAAACTACCTAAACACCCAAGCAGAAGTAAAAGCAGAATCTAAATTTGACTATGCAAGGCACTCACTCTTTTCCAATCTTTGCTGCTCTTCTGGGTCCAAGGGTTTTGATGATGCAGGGCTGGTTTCTGCAAAAGAATAAAATTGGTCCAGACAAAGACTTGCAACAACAAATACATGTAAGTGAACAGTATCCTTAACAATGCACATCTTTGGTAGACTAAAAAAAACTATAACATATATCATATATGCATCACCATCGTATATGTGACAAACACAAAACAGTGAGAATAATAAAACAAAAACACCCCCTGCCACTAGCCCCACCACCTTTGATACCAACAACAAATGTACAGTTGTACTTTTAAGTCAACTTGACCTTAGAGCTCTTCAGTCCCTTTTAAGCTTTTTATTCAACTGGACTGATGAAGACATGCTTTGTCATGTAATGCCAGTCAATCTTCACGTAGTTACAGAGCTCTGACTTTGTTTAGCAACTGAGGCACTGTGTTAGTCTGTCATAATAGCATACCAATATCCAATTCACCTTTCTCAAATTTTTTTAAGCAGTATGGTCAGCGATGCACTCATGGAATTCTGAAAATAAATCCCACTGAAAATGATACACATCACTATGTAATACCTAAATGGGAAGAAAATATGTACAGATACACAATCATATTGCCATAAATCAAGTCCAAAGTTAATAAGACACAACTACATTCTCATAACAAAGCAAAAATTTCACATAGGGAAATGCTAGATGTAGATACTGTAAAAGTGGAAATTTTTGTGCATTCTGCGCAACCAGAAACTAGCGCGAAAATAAAAGCATGTGAAGATTTTTGCCTGCCATATGTTCCAGTATTTGAGGTCTTACCTCTGCAAAATTAAAACCATTCGAAATTCTTCTTACCCCGATGAGCATGAAAAATTAGTCGCGCGAAAAATATCTACTTTTACAGTAGTGAAGTCTTCAAAAATGAATGGAGCGGGGTGGAATTGACGGGTATGTATGGCTTACATCACAAGTAGGTATAGTTTTCGCAAGAAATCTTCATCAGCTCGACAAAATGACGGATTTGGCCTACTGGATGCTCGTTCGGCACTCCTGTGCAATATTTGGTCACTTTTGATAGAGCATACTGTAAAACATGATATATTCGCAACATGAATTTTTTTGCGTATTGGAGCCAACAGCCTTTTTTGCAGCATGAAATTTTCGCGAACTGCCACTGGCATTTAATGCACATAGTGTAGACATGAACATTCGCGTGCATTTTAATTTCGTGAATCTTGGCGCTTGCGAAATTCGCGAAATTAAAATGCACGCGAACATTCCTCGTTTTACAGTATGTGCATAAATACAGTGTTTCACAATTATCATCTAGAGCATGCACACAGCCTCCAGTGTAATTATTACTCATACCTGTTTGGGATTCTTCCTCGAGTGGAGGACTAGAGAGAGGATGCGCATCATCAGACAGCATCTGCTCTCCGCCAGAGTCATCTGTCCCAATGGTTGCAGTGTCACCCTTAGTGACAGGAATCCTCTCCTCTTCTTCTTTTGCTTGGGTCTGAATGAATTCATCATCAGCAGGTACAAGATCACTACCATCTTCGCTCTCCTCGGCAAAACTATCATCAGTCACATCCTCCTGAGTCCGTGGCATCTCCCAAGATAACCCTTGGGGATTGGCTTCGGATTGCTCCACTGGTTCTTCCTCGGATACTTCTGGACCTTGGTCTCCCTCTGGTGTAGGTTGGTGCACTACAGTCCTGGAGCTTGCGTGGTACTTGGTAGACTGCCTCACTGGGTGCACTCCGACTGGCTCGCGTTGTGGAGGGGTTAGCACCTGCTTTGGTGAATGCTGCTGAGGGGCGTGGTGTTGTTGTTGCTGTTGGTGTTGCTGTTGGTTTTGCGTTTGCTGTGACAATTGGGCATGCTGTCCATCTTGAGACTGCACAAGTTGTTGAGCACGCTGACTGGCATGTTGCGACTGTTTCTGAACGGGTGGCTGCTGTTGTTGTCCTGCGCTTGCATGCGTGTGTTGCCCCTGTTGATGCTGTATGTGATTTGCACCCTCTTGTGCACCAGTGACTCCTGACCCAGTATTTGGGTTCTCCACTGACCTGTGAAGATGCTTTGTGGAGTCTTGTGTCCTAAAATGTGATTGCTCTCCATCATTGACTGAACTGGAAGCCCTTGTTGACTTTTGACCAATATTATTATCCCCACTTGTCTGCTGGGGCCTCTGCCCAGCTACAGCTTGCTCATGTACCTCCTGTGCTGCTCTAGCAGTGTCTGACAACCCAGCACCAGAAAGACCTGCATGTTGAGCATTGCTTCCAAATGCACCATTGTCTTTGGAGGGAACATTATTTGATGGATGACCATCACTTCTGATAGAGGTCATCTGCATTGTTTCAGATTGCACATTGTCCTTTCTTGAGTCGTGAGCATGGTGGGCAGTTGTTTGAGACCCTTGCTGATTGCCACTTGCAGTGCTGGCTGAACTCGGGGAGGAGCTTGAAGGCTGAATTTCATCTGCTAGAACCCATGTTGCGGAGTCTGTGTAAAGGAGAAAATATTCAGCATGGTCAACAATACTCTCGTTTCAGAAATGTAAAATGGATTGTAATTGGCAGATACTAAACTTGGCTGTGTTTGAAATGGACCAATATATCACAGTCAACAACTGCAATCTCTCAGTATCTATGCTATTCTGACTTTCCACATGGCGTTAAAGTGGCTTAAACAAAAACACACCACACTAACTCTCTATGGAATTGTCCAATACAACTGTATCAACAGTTAATTAGCTGTCTACACTCTCCATATTCCTGAACATTCATTCAAGTCATCAATGATATTCAGTGAAGTTCATATTGCTAGAGGGAGGCCATCTTGAAGTCAAATATACCACTAAGGATTCAATATTTTGCTGATAAAGGCAAAAGCAAAAATTCAGCCACCGCAATAAGTACATTTATATCTGTAAGCACCTGAGCGTTTCACTGACAGTGAATAGTTTGAAACTCAAATTTTGGGGCTACATGAGTGGGACTTGAGCTACTTCATCTGTATTGTGCTCTCTCTCTCTTCATTTCCATTAAAAATAGGTTTACATTCCACTTTTTTGTATGTCCACTATTAAGGTCTGTTTTAAGGTCACTCAGCAACCCCCCCCCCCCATTCCTCTGATCCTGTGTTATAGTTGTTGTATCCAAAAGATTATACATGTAGGAATCAGAACCTGCTGTCACGCCTGCTGCAATTCATTGCAAGCAATGACAATGAAATGACATGCTTGAATAGCAATTGTACACAAAAAGTCACCTACAATTTGTAGGAAGAAAAACAAACTAACAAATAAACCATGGATGCTACTCAATGGCCACCACAGCAAATTGGCAACTCTGTGTGATTTAGGTGTTGAGCACAACAAATTTTCATTTTTCTCCTGGTTTTTTTTTTTTTTCCAGCCCTGTTCTTAGTATTGAAAGTGTTCAGAATCCACACAGAAAATAACTAGATTTCAAACAGGATATAAATGGGCAACATCCCACAAATGCAACCTTTATTCAGGGCTCCGATTCTAAAACCACAGCTTATGCCCAGCCATTCGTGAGACAGTCCTACATGTATTCACCTGTGTGGTTTCCTTCCGTACATCAGCCATCATACATGGGCAGCATACAAACATGTGATAGCATAGAGTGATAACAAAGTACCATACGTACAAAGTGTAGCACTACTGCATAATAATCGTAACCTACTACAGTCCTGTCTATACAAGCAAGCCCTTACAGTATATAATCCGATGAGATTAATACATTACTGGGTATCCCCCTCAGCTGTTATGTTTGTGCCTAAATGTTTGAAGAAAATCAAAATTAGTGACATTTTGTATACAAAAAAAAAAAAGAGCTGCTCAACTGCATCAGACAGAGTTGCCCCACCCCTTTGTCTTACTCTTCACACTTTAATTCATAACTCCTTTTTCGGTGACAAATATTTTCCCTGCATTTACAGTGATCTACTTCTCTGATTTTTCTGTTGTTCATACAAAGCATCAGGATGGAAGGAAGTGTTTGAATAGACTGTTTCTATGCTGGCAGTCTGCTCCCGCAAGTAATTTGGATCTGCAATGCAACAACTGGGCAAGGCTTTACAACCAATAAATTTCTGCCCACCACAACAGACAGGTTTAAGGTGATACCAGTGCCAATCATATTGTTTACCTGGGCCCAGAGCTGCTATCTGGGGAGTGGCATACCAATATATGGCTTCATCTACTGAGTGATTCTTGCTGCAAGAGACTTCAATATGCTTCTTAAAGTAAATTATGTTCTGCTTACATTCAATTCAAATCGACAATTTACCGTTTTCAATTACAAAAGAAAGATCGGAGCTACACATTGTGTGTAGAGCTGCCCTAGTAGTGTACTGTTAGAACAGATCATTCAAGTCGCAGGTTTATGGGTACGGTGTGCAGTGATATTTCTTCATATAGGTCTCTCTCTAAACTTTTATTTGCTTGACTTGAGTGCTTTTCATGCATTGTGAACATCATCATTTAATTCAGTTGTTCATAAAGTCAAGCATTTCTTACACTGAACCACCACACAAGTGCACAAGCACAACTCACACAATTAACAACAAATACCGTAGTTATGCTGGGTAAACTCCGCCTAGCGGGTAAAGTCGGCCGCCAGCGCGCACAGTACATAAAATTGTACTGTGCGCGCTGGCGGCCGACTTTACCCGCTAGGCCGAGTTTACCCATAACTAAGGTATATGATGTTCAAAATTATCACCATTCTCTGACTGTATTGATGAAGTGATCATCTACTCTAGACTGAACTTCACAAAAACGTGCTCGCATTTGATCTAGAAAATACAGGTTACAGTAGAGCTTTGTGCTTACCTTGCCATCCCCTCAGTGAGATGCAGAATATCACAACAGTCAGGTGCTTCACACACCGCGCTTTCATCTTGAGGAAGAGAATAGGGCGGCAATCCCCCAGGCCCCCTGTGCGCAAACTTGATTCTTCTACGGTTGAATTTATATTAACGCTGTCAGAGATGGCTGATTTCCATTGGTGCTGTTAAGCCAAAAGACTAACATTACTAGTATAGAAATGTCTCTCCTCTGGGTAGCAAAGCGATGTGGACTTGAACACTCACACGAGTCACACACTGGACGTTGTGTTGTCGGTCTAACGCAGCATGTGGAAAATGCGCATCTAGCGGGACGGCAATGTTCCTCCAGTCGGCTGCTGCCCGCCCGGTGAGCAGCTACTGCCCGAGCGCGAGACCGAAGTTGGCCGTAGGCGTAGCGTCAAAAAGGGCAAGTAAAGCAATCAGCTATGATGTAAATGGCGCTACATGTAGCTACGTCGGCTGTCCACTGTTAATTTGTCTGTAGAATTGCGAAAAGTATCAAAGTAACTATCTGATAAGTAAGATAAGTAAAATGGAAACAGGACGCACGTACAGCCGATGAATCTACAGACAGTAACGTTACATCACCTGGCGATTCGCACGGTGACCGAATACTGAATGTAACAGCAGTCGGTACACGTAGCGTAGTAATCTACAACAATCTACGTACATGGGACTAGCTAGCTAGCATCGGTTAATTAACTGTGGTTCGGTTAGGATCGGATAGACGGATATATTATTGTTTGTTGGTGCTATTTTAATTTTTGAGGCACGTGTCATTCAGTTGTGAAGATAGCCTTTACGCCTATTACGTAGCCTCAAGCAGCGATATTGTACTACAGCTGTGCCAAGGTGAAAAATAGAATAATTAATGTTCCTTGTTGAACATCTTCTTTCAGGTTGTGGCCGCGGAAGAGGAGGGGGGGGGGGGGGGGGGAGGGAACTAGAACCGTAGTGCCCTCGCCCACATATCGGGTCACTTCACCCCATTCACCCCACCTCACCACACACACTTACACACACACACACAACACATACACTTCAGACAAAACAACTACAAAACGCGCACACACGCCAGATAAGATGTCAAATGATTTTCGACAGTTCTTTCATGGGGATGCGGTGGGGTGGGGGGGGGGGGGGGGGGGGGTGGAGGAGCATTGACCCTTGAGGCAACCAACCGGTTACAGCTCGTTATTCCGAAGGTTCGTTATTCCGAAGGCTCTTTTATCCGAAGATTCATTATTCCGAAGGTTCGTTATTCCGAATTTCATTTTCGGATTTAACCAATCTCCGGAATAACGAACCTTCGGAATAACGCCACAAATGTTCGGATTAACGTACCTTTTTTCATTTTCTGATTAACGAACCTCTAGGTATAGGAAATTTGTGTGTTTCGGATTAAGGAACCTTCGGAATAAGGAATCTTCGGAATAGCGAACCTTCGGAATAGCAAACCTTCGGAATAACGAACAGCACCCAACCAACCATGCAAGGGCACCAGATCCCTCCCCTCCGGCCCTTCTTACCGGAGCGTCCACCTCCCCCTGAAAAAACAATCCCCAGCGCCCAGGTGAGCCACCCCACATTAATTAGCCTTTGTCATTCAGGGCAATTGTTCATAATTGTTGTTTAGCAGTTTGTCAAAAAGATATACAATTATATAATTTTTCATTTTGCAACAGAATTCTCAACAATATAACCGTTAGATATGCCTTCATGTGGCAGAGTATTCCCATTGTTGGAGATATCTTGAATCTTGCCACCCATCTGTGGCTCTATGTAAACATGTAGCCATCTTTTCCATTTTCTGTCTCATTTCCTCTTGCACTGATATATAGCGTGACCCTTACATTCGAAATCGAGTAAGAAAAATAATAACAAACAAACCACATGAGAGATTCAAAGATATACTTAGTAAGCATTATAATATCACGATGTTGGTTTCTGGTGAAGTATAGAAAAAACATACTGAAGCCGTATTTTACATGATTTTAAAAGGGATTTTATAGTTTTGGTTGAGACCTATCATAAGGCTTCTAACATTTTTTTGGTGAGATAATGAGAAACCTTTTATAAAATATGAAAGAACATGTAATATTATTCCAAGAGGAATTCAACGTTTTTTAATGAAAATTGGTTTTGAATAGGCTGAGATATCCAAACAGAGTGATCCTAAGGTACGCCCCGCCTTTTCCTGATCGCTTTATTTTACTTTGCTTTTGGATGTCCATTTTTCATCAAATAAACATTGAATTCCTTTTAGAATGGTGTGGCCTGTACTATTTCATAAGTGGTTTCTTTGTATCTCACAAAAAGTTAAAAGCCCAATTCTCATCTTCACCAAGACTTTGGGCCCTATATATCATATCTTTCAGCACACATACAAACACACACAAGCACACACAAACACACACTGTGTCATACACATTTTTGTTTGTTTGTTTTATGATATTCTTTATTTGAGTTTCATTCAATATCAGGTCCATGTTGACAATGAAATTAATATTAACAACAGCAAAAAAGCTGCTGTATTTTTCTTTCTTGTGCCGCTAAATCATTTTTTTCCAACTTACAGTGCAATATTTTTTTCCAAAATCATACCATGTTTCATAGTTTATATAACAGAAATGACATGAAATTCTGCATAACTCTCAGAAAAAGCTATCTTGATTAATAGTCTAATCAAGTCAATCCAAATCTGACACACACACACACACACACACACACACACACACAAGAAATTGTGCTGCATGCTCAAATCACTTTTTTTAAACATAACTTTCTTCTTTTCTTTTCTTTTTTTGCAGAGCACACGCTATGTACAAAAATATATCAAATTGAGCATAACTCTTAAAAGGAAAAAAAATATCTTGATCAAGTTGATCAGAGTTATCAATATCCGCTTCATTACATAAATTCTCTGACACTCCCTTGAGAATACAGCATTTCCCAAAATGTGTCATAAACTGGAAAAAAATAAACAAACTCATCATTTTTATATAACCTATCGATCCACCCATACATACCCATACACATACAACCCACACACATACAACCCACACACACTCTGTAGAAGAAAACAATCCCACGTGCATGGTTCTGGTTGTATAATGATAATCCGTGGTGGTTCAGTGCCGAAAACCGAGTTGGCCAGACTCTCTTTATTATACGGCACTGTGGTGGTTTACAAAAGAGCGACCTCTCTTGCTAGCAATATTGGCAGATTATTACGTACAAAATATATTACTGAGTAGTAATACGTGGCGTACTACAACTCGCTGGCTACAATATACCACAGAAAACAGAACTGATTTCTACGTCCGAGCACTCGAGTTGCTTCCTCCATCAAGGATACGTGGCAAACTATCATAGTGACACGTCACGAGGATTGGTGTATTCGTGCCATGATAACTGTTAAAATCTTTTTTTTTTCATAACTTTTGTCGCGCATTCAAAATGATGACAATAAAAGAAAAGCATCGATACCAGTAGTATATAGGCCTCCTGCCGCTGTGTCTAGACGAGAAAATCCATTCGGACCATGGGGTTATCGGGATTATGAGGAGACAATTAAGCTTTGTCTTGTTTAAAGCAACCATCCCGATTAACCCTCCCTCTGTGCCAATACAAATGCGCTCAAATATCACACACAAACCTGTGGACAGAAAAGCAATGTGGTACGCAGAGGATTAAAAGACGTTAAAGATTGATGAACCTTTCTTCTTTGTTTGTATTAAGTCCATAACGTGCATTGTAAATATGCACTGATTGGTTTATTCAGAAGTAAACCATGACGTGCATCGTGCGTTTATTTTAAAGAGGAAATCTACCCCAAATATAAATAAACTTCAAAAGAAAGAGACAAATATTCCCTACAGAACGATACAAAAAAGGACAAAAATCGGATCAGAAATAAGAAAGATATCACATTTTGAAATTTCACATTTTTTTTTCGGAAAACGTCTCTTGACCAGTCCTTAAGAATTCAAATCAGCAAGTTGACGATGTCATGCTCTCACAATTTCTTATTCATTTCATATCAAGTCAAGCGATTTACTTATTGACAACGGTCTCCTCCACCTGTGATCCAGAAATGAAAAAAAAAATCTCATATTTCAGCTGTATAGTTATGATAATCATGATTGTTTTAAAACCATTACGCAAAACACAAAACAACAGTTATTAAACTCTGATCATACTATCTGGGCATGGGAACATGATTTTGCTTGTATTAGCTAAAAATAGCAATTTCCCCGAATTTCATTCATAACATAATTAATTATACATGAAAAATTGTGAGGATATGACACAATCAATTTGCTAATTTGAATATTCATATAAGGACTGGTTTAGAATTGTTTTCCGCAAAAATAAGAAATTTCAAAATGTCATTATGTTATCTTCGTTATTTCTTATAATCCAATTTTTGTTATTTTTATCATTCTGTAGGGAATATTTTTCTATTTCTTTTTAAGTTTATCTATTTTCGGGGTGGATTTCTGATGGCGGCGAATGTATGTAACAAATGCGAGGGGGTGGGGGCGGAAACACCGAACAAAGTAATACCATTGTCAGAGAAGAAAAGTGCTGTATAATAGGCCAATAATTGTTAAATATCACGAGTCAGAATGCATGGCCATATCACGGAGCTGGAAGAGAGCTGTCACCTCTCACCTTCCACCTATATGTTCACTAATATTTGGGGGAACATGCAAGCGAGGTCAGGGAAGCACAGCGACCAAGCGAGGACAGGGGTTAAGGCGAGGAAGGGGCCGTTAACGATCACCTCGTCACTGTACAGGCATGCTAACCTGGAAACATTGAACTGCCATTACTTGAATATGAGACCAATCTGAAGCAAATAATTTTCACACAACAATAGATATATAATGTACTCTTAAATGAATCCCACAAAATTAAGGATTGGAACAATCATCCACCAGCATTCCCACTGATTCCCACTGATCAGTTACTAGCCAACCCTTTTAATTGGAGCTGCCATTAATGGTTGACAAGACTACCTCAGATCAGATCGTGACGTATATGGAAAACGATATAGAAAATATAAAGAAAATTATATTATTCCCTCGATCGACTTGTACCTGACATAGGTATTCAAGGGTATAGTATTCTCTCTCTTTCTGAAAGAGGCAAGTCAAGTGCTCTTTCATTGTGCCAGAAAAGTGAAAATAATCATGTTGATTTCTCTCTGTACATTTTATTTTCTTTATGTTTTTTCTTGTTTTTTGTGTTTTTTGTATTTTTTTTTTTTTTTTTGGGGGGGGGGGAGGGAGCAAATCTCGACGGGGGTGAGATCCTCGGCAAAGGAGCGAAGCGACCGAGCGGTGGAGGGTGTGGGATGGGGTGCCCCCCCCCCTCCCACGGTAAGAACTTTTTGTAAAAACAGAGTATAAAAGTCGCGTTTATGGGAGAGCATCTTAAATCAAATTTCTAGGGTACAATATACCCTATGTATATATCTATGTACAATATACATTGTACAAAGAAAAAAATTACTGCGAAGGACTATGATAATACCTTAAATGAAAACTATTCATTTTATTATAACTACGGGCAGATCGAGCGAGCCACTTTCACTTTGCCAATCGTCTGAAATGTTTTAATTAAAAGCTTAATCATGATCGCATTGTTCGAACAATAGCAATTATTCTTATATTACCAGAAAGCATAGAAGAA